>NC_058131.1:56868224-56884464 GCF_016433145.1 Gracilinanus agilis | reverse complement strand
CTTCCTTCCTTCCTTCCTTCCTTCCTTCCTTCCTTCCTTCCTTCCTTCCTTCCTTCCTTCCTTCCTTCCTTTCTTTCTTTCTTTTTTAATGATGACTTTCTTGGGGTATATATGACCTAGCCATGGAATCTCTGAGGTAAAACATATGTTTTGCTATCCACATCATGAAAAAAATATTCTCTTTCTTTTGACTTATTGACATAGGAGGTCTCCTTTCTTTGTGCAAGAGGTTGAATTTTAGAGATACTCTTTTCCTCCAACAGAAATCTCCATTTAAACCAGATAGAGAAGACCCCAACATCTATAAACAGGCATATTTCAGGAGTTGTTTTCAGAGGGAGCTTTTATTTTCAAAGCAGGAAGGGGAAATCTGGGCCTTGCCTTAGAGTTCTGCTTGAGTCGAAGAAGCTTTTCTTAAGAAAGTAACTGGAGAGGCCTTGGTATGTCCTAAATGAATCTTTATTAGGTCACCATTGGAGAATGCCAGGCTTGTTAGCTATTCTGGCGTGTAGCCTCTCTTGCAATCAGATTTTGGAGGTCATCCAGAATCTGGCTGTCAAAGGAGACACTGTGACTGGGCATGGGGTTCCATCACAAAGCATTTGGTTTTAGAGCTCTGGATTTGGAGTCAAAAGATCTATGTTCAAATCTCTACTTTGCCCCTTAATGTTGAATCTTGGGAAGGTCGCTTAATATTTTATTTTATTTATTCATTCATTCAAAAGCATTTATTAAACACCTACTACATGCTAGGGAATAAAGAGATAAAAGCAACAGCAAAAGAAACAACCCTGTCCTCAGGGAGCTTATATTCTTTTAGGAGAAAAAAAAGCATATATATGAACAGGAAATGTAAATACAAAGCAATTTCCTGGAGGGAGACTTGAATAGGAGTTGGGGGAGTCAGAAAGGTCTCCTCTAGGACTTAGCACTTCAATTAAGCTTTGAAAAAACCTAGGGAAATGGTGAGCTGAAAGTGATGGTAGCATTTCAATTATGGCTGATGGTCTATGCATCACTCTTAACACTGTGCCTGGTACGGAGTTAATACTTAATGAATGTTTGTTGCTTGCCTATGCAAAGGAATAAAAAATGGTGGAAGGAATGTCTTATGAGGGGAACAGCAAGGATGCTAGTTTGTCAGAATCATCTAGTGTATGGAGTAGAGAATGATGAAATAAACTTAGAAAGAAAGATGTGGCAAAGTCAGAGTGAAGACCTTTAGAAACCAAGCAGAGGGGAAGCCAAAGGAATCCACTAAAGCCTCTTGAGGAAGGGAGTACCATAGCCTTACATGTGCTTTGGGAATATCAATTTGACATCTGAATGAAAGATGGAATAAAGAAAAGAAAGACTTGTGGTATAGACCACTAAATGAGCTATTGGAGTACTTTAGATGAGAGAAATGAGAGCTTGGACCAGGGTGGTGGTCACAAGAATGACAAGGGGACAGCTGCTTGGATATATCCTGCAGGAAGAATACAAGACTTGACAACAGAATGAATATGAGCTGTGAGGGAGAAGAAAGAATCAAGTATGGTTCTGTGCCTGGAATCAGGATTATTGGAAGAATGGTGCATCAGTTTCCTTGTCTAATTTTTAAATTCTCAGCTTCCATCTTAGAATTGGTATAGTGTATTGGTTCCATGGCAGAAGAGTGGTAAGGAGTAGGTAACGGGGGTTAAGTGACTTGCCCAGGGTCACACAGCTGGGAAGTATCTGAAGTGAGATTTGAACCCAGGATCTCCTGTCTCAGGGGCCTGGCTCTCAATCCACTGAGCCACCTTACCGCCCCTTCCTCACCTATTTTTTTTTAAAGGCAATGAATTGTTTCATATACATTTAATGGTGATCTTACTGTGCCATAAGAAATAAGGAATATACAGATGATGAAACATACTATCCACTTCATGAGAGGCCAGGAGGGATGCAGAATAAGACATAAATTTTTGGACATAGACAATGTGGGAATTTATTTTGCTTGCTTTTGCATATTTTTTCAAGAGATTTTTTTTTCCAGATGGGAAGATGTTAACTTAGAAAAAACACAGAACTATTAAATAGTCATAAAGCCACTTTTTAATCAAGGGAAAGGGGGGACAGGGCTACTTGGCCTCTTATGCAGAGCTGCGCCTTATGCAGAGTCCAGGATTGAACACTGCTTTGCTCTGCTCCCTGACCCCCTGGGAGTGACACCCCGCTATATGAACACTCCAAGGGAACAAAGGAAATTGGGGTCCTTATATACCATTTGGGACCATCCAGGGCCTGGGAGAGATGATTGACATTATACTGGCAAGGATGGGATTTACATTCAAACCAGGGAAAGGAATCCTAGCCAGAGGCTTGGGTTTAGGGAAGGGAGTGCTTTCACAATGGATACTAAAGGATGGTTCCTGCCCTGGTGTGTCTTCCTGGGAAGGGTCTTTGATACAATGGGCAAGACTACCTAAGACAAAAGGGTATTTAGCATTTACCCTAAAGGTCCATTATTCAGTCTGCAACTGCTAGCCTGAGATTCCCTTTCAGGATGGATTCTCTAGGGAACAGGGAACAATCACAAGCTTTGGGGGTCTCCTACCTACAAGCTATTTCTAAAACTTGGGGTTCATCAGATCTCACTAAGCTACGAGTTTGGGGTCTCTAGATTCCACTTCGACAATTTCTCTGATTATTTAAATCTGACTTCATTTGTAAGAAGGTGTTTTATATTTATGTTCATATAATTTCTGGGTTTGTTTTGGCAGATATACTCCTGGATATTTTGTTCTAATTATGGCTAATTTAAATAGGCTCTCTGTCACCATCTTTCCTTGTAAGACATTGTTGGTGATATGTGGAAATGCTGATTATTGATGTGGGTTTATTTTATATCATACTACTTTGCTAAAATTACTGATAATTTCAACTAATTTTTTAGTTGAATCTTTAGGATTTTCTATATCATTATATTGTTTGTGAAAAGAGATAGTTTTATTACCTTTTTGCCTACTCTGATTCCTTTGATTTTTTTCTTTTCTTGTTTCTCTTACTAGCATTTCTAATAGAGTATTAAACAATATTGATGATAGTGGGCATCCTCATTTCACTCCTGGTCTTATAGGGAAGGCTTCCAACATCCCCATTAAAAATAATGTTTGCTGATGGTTTTAAGTATGTGCTTCTTATTATTCTAAGGAAAAATCCATTTATACATATGCTTTCAAGTGTTGTTTGTTTTTTTAATAGGAATGAGTGTTACATTTCATCAAAAATTTTTTCTTCATCTACAAATATAATATTTTTGTTACTTTTTTGTATGGAAAGATGTGAAATTCTGAAGAGTGAAACAGGCAGAACCAAGAGAACATTATATACAGCAACAGAAATATTGTTTGAAGAATGACTTGTGTATGTCCACCTACGGGGAAAGAACTGGTAAATAGAAATAAGTAATACATATTATTATATAGAGAAGTATATCTTTTTTTGTCAAATGATGCCTTTTCTAATGGGGAGAGAAGAGGGAAAGAGGGAGTAAACTTGGTATTTTAATGTAACAAGCAAGCAAGCAAGCAATTAATTTTTTTACCTGAAAAATTTCTAATTAATTAATTAATTAAGGATATTTTCCCCATGGTTTCATGATTCAAGTTCTTTCCCTCTCCTCCTCTCACCCATCTCCCATAGCCAATGGGCAATTCCACTGGGTATTACATGTGTCATTGATCAAGACCTATTTCCAAATTGTTGATATTAGCAACAAAGGCCATGCTTATGGTCAAATTCCCTAATCCTCCATTGCTTTCCTGCTTTCAGCCCTAAATGGCCCAATTCAGTTTTGGTAAGTCCTCCATGACCCATGGAAGTTTAGGATATGAGGGTTTGCCAAACATGCATGACCTACCTCAAAGGGCTTTTGGGAGGCTGAAATATTATAATGCATATTTAACATATCCCTCAAGCCACAAAGGACCATAGAAAAAATGCCCGTTGTTATTTATTAGTGTGGATATTAGGATTGGGGTCTGCCAGAGAGAGGGCCATCGGTCTCCGGAGGCATTGCTCCCCCAGATGTGCCATGATTGCTGCCACGAAATAACTACTCCTGCCAGAGCTGCTCTTCTCCTTTGGCCTCCTTTGCAGCCTTGGGCAGCTTTGCGGGGAGGGGGCTTGGCAGCAGCCCTCTCCATTGGCTGAGGAATTTCAGGTTGGCTTCCAGGCACTTTCCAGAGATCTGTGGCAGAGCTGGGCTCTGGCCCACTTGCTGCCATGCCTCAGATATGAGCCTATTACACGGAGAATGTGGTTTCAGACTTGCTTTTCTCTCCTGGTCTGGTTGTGAAAAGCTGGTTGTGTTTGTCTTATTTTTTTCTTTTAGGTCATTGAACCATATACAATATTTTTTTGTGGGTGCAGCCCACTAAGAGGCTTATTAGGACTTTTTTTTTTTTAAACAGAATTGGTAAGTAGGCTAAAATACTGGGGGAATTACAGGCATGAGGATTAAAAATAGGAAGGAGGGTGGGAGCAAGAAATGAATCACCTTCAGGGTGAAATACAAGCCATGCCTACCTCTCCCTCTTATTACTCAATTAGAAGGGAATTCAATTTCAAATGTCCTTTCTGCAGGTTTCCACATTTCTCTGCAGGCTGGTTTAGGTTAGGAGGGGGATGGAAGCCAAATTGCCTTTTCTAACACCCTTGCAAATTCTGTTAAAATAAAGGCAAATGGTTATGCTGAAAAAGAACAGTCTTCTTTTAAAATACTGAGCAGACCCAACAGGGACCTGAGCAAATCTAATGTGCTTCTCAAGATTGTTCTGCTTTGCAGAAGTCACACAGACTCACAACTCAGAGCTGTAACAGCAGAGAAGATTAAAAGGGCTTCCCAGGCCCTCCATGCCTTCCACTGATGAGTCATTGTATACTTACCAGGATTTACGTTGGCAAAAGTTTTGTCCTCTCGGTTTTGTCAGTCACGTCTGACTCTTTGTGTTTTGTGTTTTCTTGGTTAAGATACTGGAGTGGTTTTGCCATTTCCTTCTCCAGCTCATTTTACAGATAAAAGAACTGAGGCCAATAGGGTGAAGTGACTTGCCCAGGGTCACACAGCTAGTAAGTGTTTATGGTCAGATTTGAACTCAGGATGATGAATCTGTCTGACTGGGCCAGAAGCTCTATCCACTGTGCCCACCTGGCTGCCCCTTGACACAAGTTACTGTTCCTCTATCACCCAAGAATATTCTGTGGACTATAGGGTTTGCTCATCACTCTTGTAGACCCAGGTTATGGGCCTGTTAGAGATGAGTTTGACCTGGGTATACCACAGATGATAATCATTGGGTGAGAAGAAGGGCTCTAGTGGAAGTGTTGGGCTCCACTGAAATCTGTGGGAAGAGCCCCCTGGATGATCGTGGTAAGGCACACCAAACTCCTTTGTGAAAAGGAGGGAGGATCTGGACCTGCAGTGGTTGTAGAAAGATCTCACTGACCCTCTCTAAGAACTGTGACATCCATGGTGTCCATACAAAACTGCTGAAAGTGGGAATTTAAGGGCAAATGTCTGTGGTTTGAGGCTATTGATATAGCTTGGTGAGGGGTCACATCAGCCTTTTGGAACAGTGGTGTGAAACAGATACACCCATCGAAATGTCCCTCACTCACAGGGCATGAGCCACGGGAGATGCTTTAGAAGCTGAGATGGGGGGCTGATCCCTCTCCTGCAGAGCCAGTGAGCCTGCAAACGTTCATGAAAATACAACATAGTTCAGTGCTTTGCCTCCGCTCAAGAGTGAGCTCAGAATGCCATGGCAAAGGAGAAACAGTGACTAGCCCAGATCTTCAAGAGTGGTGGCCAGGTTTTTGGGATTCTTCATGCCATTCAATGAGTGCCACTCTTTTTTGGTGAACGTATCTGGTAGTTATTCAGGTTTGTGATGGTCAGTCTAACAAACAAAACTTATGACAAGAAGGATCGATGTGGTTATCATCCATCCTATGTCCCCAAAGCCTGCTTTTGAAGTATTGCCATGGAGTACCTGGAGAATAAACATTGAGCTGAGTCTAGCACAGAAATGCTGTACTAGATTCTCTTTGCCTTCTACACCAATAAAGCACAGAACTGAGCCCTCTTTGACTCTGTTGAGACCCTCAACATCCATGTTCTCTTCAACAGTGATCGTTCTCTCCTTGTTGACGTGGACCTCAACTTCGCCCTGTTAAAGACCATTTGTGCATACAAGGCCTTGAGCAAATTCAAGAGGTACCATAGCATTGATGTCTATGAACTTTTGGACCAAATAACACTGGTCTAACTCATAACTACCAAAGTATATGATACATGGGCCATCTTTGAAGTAGGTGACCCAATGAGTGCCCTCCCAATACCAAAGTCCAAGTTTACCACATCACAAAGTCAAGGGATATAATTTGGTTCAAAAACTCAAAAGTCCAGCCATTTCCCAGTCCACTGTCTCCCCTAAAGCAGGCAAATTATTAGATAAACCAAAAAACTAAAAAAACCCAAAACCAACCCTTAGACTTCCAGCTCTCTTTTCTCTTCTTGGAGATTTGATCAGGAGGAAAAACCCATCACTTTGCTCACTTTCCTCTTTTAGATGGTTGAGTTCTTCCTTCTATCCAATAGATATCTTGGCTTCTTTAGTTCAAGACCAGTATCTTAGACCTCCATGAATTTGGAGAAGAAATAACTGGATTGTTCCTTGTAAAAATGTAAGAGATATCATTTGGAGTCAGCCGGTGGCCTATTCAAATCAGTATTCTTTCTGTCTGTGGGATGCTTTATGACTGTCTGGTAACTGTCTACCATGAGGGTGACCACAAAAATTTTGGAATGTGCCACAAACCTCTCCTAAGAGGACTTTTTGAATCTATCATCCCTGAGTTTATGTAAAGTCTTCTTAAAACTATTGATAATGGCATTTAGATAATCCTATATAATAGGATGTTATCCTACAGAATAGATAATAGGATTGAGGGCTGGCAGGAAAATTAGAGATTGAGCCTAACCCCTCATTTCCTCATTTTACAAATGAGGAAACCAAGACCCAGAAACATCAATCGATTTACCCAAGAATCACAGGTAGCAGAGAAGCTGGCTTTGGAGTGAAGACTCAAGTTCAAGATACCTTTAGCAAATTTTGGCTATGTGATTTTAGTTAAGTCACTTAAACTCTCAGCACCCTAATCTAAACTCTAAACTCTAAATTATAGAGAAGATACCATTCTTCATTGGTAGAGTTTTCTCATCTGGAAGTTCCATTATTGTCAATAAAATCACAGGTCCATTCCTTATTACACCAGCAGTAATTAATTGTCAGAGTCAGGATTTGAACACTGGAATCCACAACTGGAATTTTCCAACTGGAATCACACAACGGTTTCGAATTTGTCACTTGCTGATGGCACAAGCACCATAGTGAGGGAGCATGGTGGTGTGGACCTTGGACATGGCTCTCCATACAGCATGTAGCACTGCTCATGATATGTAATAGATAATAAGTGCTTGTTGATTAACTGATTGATTTTATTGATTATTGGAAAGAAATAGCACTTGTTTAGAAGTCAGGAGAACTAGGTAAGAGTCCTAGTTCCATCATTAACTTGCTGCATGAACTTCTTTTTTCTACGCCTCAAATCTCCTTATCTGTAAAATGAAGTGGAGGGAGACATGGTGGCTGAACCAGTTGATCTTCAAGATCCTTTCTGACTCAAATATGCTGATTCTAGCTTACCAATCTCAATGGCCATTTTATATTTCCTTTTGGATTTTGTAAAACTGGATTCTTCCTCCCCACAAAATCCAACCCTAAATGCCAAACTCCTTGTCAAAGAGATTCCCCTCGTAGTGGCCTGGATTGTGTGCTGCCACCCTTAATCTGGGCTTCATTCATGGGTTTAGAAGGAACTGAAGCCATGAATATATCTTTTTGCATATTTTTGGCCAAGCTGTAAAAGGAAGGGGTTTTCAAAGTAGCTCCTTCCAAAAGCCAAAAAAAAAAAAAAAAAGACATGGGAAAGTACAGCCAAGGGCCAGACAGTGCCCTCTCCCATCCTTTCCACGGTTGCTTTCCTTTTTTTGCTTTTTCAGATCATGAATAAATGTGGGCTAGTTTAATGAATGCCTGCGAGCTCTTTACACTCCTCAGATGAATGGTAAAGGCCTCGCTGCTCACATCAACAAAGAATTTTACAGAACCACAGAATCTCACAGTAGGACTGGGCCCTGATACCTATTGTGTTAATACAACTGGGGAAGCTGGGCAGTTGAATTGTGGGAGTGGAAAGGCAGCAACTATTGCCAATCATGCCACACTAGTGCATCAACTTCTTTCTTTTTCTGAGGCCACAGGCAGCAAATAAAAGCAGTGAGGGGAAGTCCTTCGGGCATATATTACTCAATGGCTCTTATGGTTGGAGAGTGATTATATTAAAATGAGGGAAAGTTAGAGTAGGGGGACTCTGGAGGCACAGTATTCCTAACTGATTTTCCTTGTGAGTCTGTATCTGTTTTCTTTTTATTACATTTATTCCTGGGGAAGTAATGGGTCACAGTGGAAAGAGCAATGGAATTGGAGTCTTAGGACCAAAAACATTACTGCTTATTACTACCAAATTATGTCTCAGTTCTCTAAAGACCGTCAATATGGCCCAGTTTTAGGGTGTGAGGCCAGGCTACTCCTGGGGTTTCTCTCAGATTGAAAGCTCATATTTTATTTTCTGTTTTTTTTTTTCCTTCAGTTTTGCTGAATCCAGAAGCAGATATGTACAATAGCCGCTGGAATCACGAACATTTGAGCTGAAAGGGATCTTCCATTCCCTTGGTGAAGAAGTAAAAAAAAAATACATTTTAGAGCTAGAGTTCCAAGAAACTAGAGTCATCAGGAGAAGAGGGGAACTTCTGTGTATATGGGGATCATCACCCCACCCTGCCCAATGTTGTTTAGGCAATTGGGGGAAGATGTTATAATGGATAGAGAAGTAGATTTGAAATCAGGAAGATCTGAGCTTAAAGAATTCTGGAAGGACATTTAAGAAATAATGACTACCAAGATGATCACACACACACACACACACACACACACACACACACACACACACACACATACACACACACACACACACACACACATACCTAGAAAGACTTCCATGAGGTGAAGTGAGCAGAACCAGGAGAATGGTATCTACAGTAAAAGCAACAAGGCAAAGCTCCAGGACAACTCTAAGGGACTCTTGACAAAAATGGGCCATCTACCACCATGGAGCGAACTTGTAGAGTCTGGATGCAGATGGAAACTTACTGTTCTTTACTTTATTTCCTCCATGAGCTGTTCTCTAGTGTAAGCAATTTGTGCCTTGTTTCATGACATGACAGAAATGGAAATATGTATTGTATGATGACATGTACAGACTATGTCATATTACCTACCTTCTTGGAGAGGGAGGGGTGGAAGGGAGAGAGAGAACATAGATTGCAAAATATCAGAAAGGGGGCAGCTGGGTAGCTCAGGGGATTGAGAGTCAGGCCTAGAGACGGGAGGTCCTGGGTTCAAATCTGGCCTCAGACACTTCCCAGCTGTGTGACCCTGGGCAAGTCACTTGAACTCCATTGCCCACCCTTACCACTCTTCCACCTAGGAGCCAATACACAGAAGTTAAGGGTTTAAAAAAAAAAGGAAAAAAAAAAGAATTAAAAAAAATGTCAGAAAATGATTATTCAAAACTAAATTGACCTATGATTTGGAAAAGACATTGAACAAGGAAAGAATATGAGTGATAAAACAACTAGAAGAATGAAGGACCTACCTGCTGTGAATATAAAAGAGGAAAAAAAGGAAATTATTCAATGGAAGCATTTTTTCCCCCCTCACAGGAAGCACCCTACACCAATATAATAATAGATTTAGATCTAAATTTCCCCCAAATCTAGGAGTAGGCTGGGAAGTAAAAGGATCAAAAATTTAAAACCATGTGGAAAGTATCACGTCTGTAGATGATCTAAAAGATAATGGAAAAATTGAGGAATTTAAAGCTTGTGCACTAGGCTAGACTTCAAGTTGCCAGAAGTCTTTGGGGTCAAAAATTGCTGAAGGATTTGGCCAGTGATGACCATGTTACAAGATCAGCAACAGCTATGTTCTTTACAGCACATTTTCAATACTTCTCTATTCTTTCTACTGTGCTTTTGTCAGAGACTGTAGAAGTTTGACTTGCCTGATGCAGAAATTCCCTTTATGGTGTGTTCCAGAAATTATCAATGTGATCTGGCAACCCTCGATGCTAGGCTGTTCCAATTGTAGCCCTCTATTAATTAGAGCTGCCTCGTTATTTAATGACGGTTCCATCCAAACATCATGACTCAGTCCTAGTTTACACCTGAATATGCTTTGGTATCTAAGATCCCACATTGCCTCTTTCCTAACCTTGCTTGGTATACTCAGGAGGTCTCCTTTAACTCCTTAACTTTGAGGTGTTTTAATGAAAATGTAATGTTAAGGGATAGTGATATATTATTCTGTTTGAATTTAGATATCACAGCATATACTCATGCAGTACTTTTGTGTGTAATTCTAGAAAACTAGGTGATTTAAACAGTGCTTTGGTTAATGGGTGTGGTTTGAATCTTGTATTAATCCCAAAGCATTACCTATCTACTATCATCTATCTATCTATCTATCTATCTATCTATCTATCTATCTATCTATCTATCTATCTATCTATCTATCTATCTATCTTATCAATCTATCAATCTATCTATCTATCTATCTATCTATCTATCTTTCTCATCATTTAACTTTTGTTCATCCACATATTTATCTATCTTTAATCCATTTATCTATCACCATTTGTTAATTAATTCATTTATCCATCAGTCCACTAATTTATCATCTACTAATATATTTTTATCTATTAATCTATTTATTCACTTATTTATTTAAAATTAAGTCATTTATTTATTTATTCACTTATTTATTTAAAATTAATTCATTTATCTTCATTTATCCATCCATCATTCCATTCATTTATCTATTTTTAATTTATCAATTAATTGTTATTCACTTATAAATCCATTCATTTATCTTCATTTATTCATCTATCATTCCATTAATTTATCTATTTTAATTTATCAATTAATTGTTATTCATTTATAAATCTATCCATCTATAATGCATTTACCTATCTGTTCATATTTTAATTCACTTATTTATCTATTGATTCATTCATCAGTCTATTAATTTATCTATTTCCCATATTTATCCATTAATTAATTTATTCATTCATTTATTTATTAATCTAATCTATTTGTTCATTATATTTATTTAATAATTTTGAAAGTAATTTATACATATAAATTAATTTATATATAATAATAAATTAAATACATTTTTGTATTCATTAATTCATCCACCAATCCATTTATCTATCTATTGATCGATATGAGTTGCAGAGGCATGGTATAGAGGAAAATTTGTTAGAGTTGAAGGAAGATGCCCTGGCTTTGAATTATTGCTTAACTATTTATTCATTGTCCAGCTTTAGACAAGTCATTTCATTTTTATGGTTCAGAGTACCTTTACCTATAAAACAAGTCTCCAATGTCCCTTCCTAACCTCATTTTATGATCTTCTCATTTTACAGCATTCAGTGTGTCTTGCTATATAAATTGGTCAACCATGGGATGCTGAGCAAATTCTTTCAGATGAAGTCACATAATATTGAAATTCTCAGCACCTTTAGATTTCAGTGACATGACACAAGGAATCATATAAGAAATGGAATGCAAGTGCCCAATATGTATTGAGTTGAATTAAATTAAGTTAGATACATTTCTTTGTGGGCACAAAGGCTATTTATTCCAAGCTACTTAAGGACCATTTAAAGTTATTTTTGAGATTCTAAGGTACAGTATGGTCAGCTTAGAGTCAGAAAGACCTGGGTTCAAATCCCACTTCTGATACTGACTAGCAGTGTGACCATGAGGGAATCATTTAACTTCTCTAGGCCATAAGTACTTTTTTCTTTTCCTTGACAACACATCTCTAGCCTCTGGTAGGATTTCCTTTAATTAATGAGAAAAGGAGTTTTATAACCCAGAAGCCATCATCTTCCTCTCAGATGACAAAAATTTGAGGGAGTTTGGATGATGTGAAACATAAAATCTTAGATCTGATAGGACCTTTGAGATGAGATCATTAGATTTAGAACAAGAGCAAGAGATGTTAGGAATGAATGTGGCAACTACTCAGATATGGGGGAAGAGTAAGGAATTGAGGATAAGCTTAGGTTGCCAGCTTTGGTGACTAGAAGGACTGCAATGCCCTTGTCAATAATAGACAAAATAGGAAGAAGAGGGAATTTTAGGAGAAAGATAATGGGGTTGGTTTTGGACATGTTGAGTTTGTGTCTAAGGTGCATCAAGTTTCAGTTGTCTAAAAGGAAACTAAAGGTAAGAGACTGAGGTCAGGAGAGAGGTTGGGTGGGACCAGAGAAATAGCTCTGAGGAGAAGACATGGGATCTATGATATCACCCTAAAGAGAAGAGGGGCCCAGGATGGAGATTTGGGGGGATACTGATGATTAACAGAATGTCAGATGGATGAAGGACCTTTAAGGTCATCTAAATCAACTTCCTCATTTTATAGATGCTTAAATTGAGGCCCAAAGCTAGGAAGCAACTCCTTCAATGTCACCCAAATAGCGAGGAGCAGACACTAAAGTAGTTTCCAGGTCTTTAGTCTTTAAACCTAGTCCTATTCCCACCTTGCTTTGTATATTCCCAGTCATCTACTCTAAAACAAACCTGAGCCAAAAGCCCTTCAACATTCGACACATATTTCATCTCACTAAACATTTATTTCTTTTTTCTTTTTTTTAATTTGAAAAATTTCATTTAATTAATTAATTTAGAATATTCTTTCCCTCCCCTCCTCTCAGCCCCTTCCTGTAGCCAACAAACAATTCCACTGGGTTTTACATGTGTCATTGATCAAGATCTATTTCCATATTATTGATATTTGCATCACTATATATTTATTAAGCACTGACTATTTGTAAGGTCCAGCGACAGGCCCTGAGAATACAAAGATTTTTTTAAAAAAATTACAGAGTTCAACCCTTAAGGAGTTTCCATTCAACTGGGCAGGGGAGGGAACCCTACTGGAATTTAGGTAAAAATATCCATACTAGTAGTGATCTTGCTTTTGCTTGAACAAATCTAATCAGGGAGAAATCACTACCTTTTTACACATCCCATTGCATGTTTGGACAGCTTCATTCATTAAGGAGTTTTTCCTTATATCAAACCAAAATCTGCCTCTTGGCCATTTCCACTCATGCCCAAGTTTTGCCTTTCTTAAGCCAAGCCAAACAAGCCTAATCCCTTTCTTTCTCCATTATAGTCCATCAAATACATGAAGACAGCTTTCATGTTTCCCCTGAGTCTTCTTTTCTCCTAAACATCTCCACTTCCTTCCACTGATCCTGGGATTTGGATTTACTCCAGCTTGTCAAGGCTTTAATCTTAATAATTTGTTGTTCTTTCATTTCAGTAGTGTCTGGCTCTTCATGACTCCATTTGGGGTTTTCTTGGCAAAGGTGCTAGAATGGTTCTCCATTTTCTTCTCTAGCTCATTTTACATTTGAGGAAACTGAGGCAAAGAGGGTGAAGTGACTTGCTTAGGGTCACACAGAAAATAAGTGTCTTAAGATTTCAAGTCTTCCTGATTCTAGGATTGGTACTCTAATCACTGTGCCAATCTTAATTGGCTTAATTGTAGCTGTCCAATCTTAATAATACTAAGGAATTATTCTAGAGAATGTCAGTTCAAATGTTCACAATAACTCTGTTAAATTACATAGGATGAATATTATTATATCTGTTTTGTTTTTATGGAAAAATGAGGCTCAAAGAGATAAGTGACTTGTCAAAGATCATAGGGTTTAGAATCTGAAATCAAAGCTTTTCAAAAGGCAGTAAGCTCTCAAATGCCAGCTTGTGTCACCTGCCTAAGGTTCTCCTTTATTTGTCATGATGGCTAGTGCTCTCTGAAATTATTGAGTATATCCTTTTAAAAAATATATTTACTTCTACATTTTCAACATTCTTAATTTTATCTCATCCTGCCTTCTCCAACAGATTATCCTCACTACCATTCCTCTTCTTTAATCTTTATTTTCTTCCTATCTATTGGTTGCTTTCCTGCTACCTTTAATTACTTTCAAGTCTCTTCTATCCTTAAAAAAACAAACAAAAAAAAAAACCTTCAGTAGATCTTACCATTCCTACTATCATCTTCTATTGTTTTTTTCCTTTTCTTAGTCCAATTTCTTTTTTTTTTTTAAACTCTTACCTCCTGTCTTAGTAGCAGTTCTAAGAGGGAAGGAAGGCAAGGGCTAGGTGATGAAGGTTAAGTGACTTGCCCAGGGTCACGCAACTAGGAGTGTCTGAGGTCAGATTTGAACCCAGGTCCTCTGGATCTTAGTTCAATTTTTTGAAAAAGCCCTTGGGTTGTACTTTTCATTTCTCACTCTCTTCTTAACTCTTTGCAATCTGGCTTCCTACCTTGTCATTCAAATGAAATTATTTTCTCCAAAGTCACCAGCCATCTCTTATCTGAATGGTAGAGTAGATAAAAGGTTGGACCTGTAGTCAGGAAGATCTCAGTTTGCAATTCTGCTTCTCACACTTCCTAGTCCTGTGACTATGGGCAAGTCATTGAACCGCCATCTGCCTCTGTTTCTTCCTGTGTAAAGTGGGGATAATAATAGCACCTATCTGCCAAATTTGTTATGAGGATAAATGAGATAATTTTTTACATGTGCTTTGTAAATGCATAAACAAACATTTGTTTTCCAGTCACTTCTGTTATGTCCTACCTCATGACTCCATGTGGGGTTTTCTTGGCAAAGACCCTGGAGTGGTTTGCTATTCTAAGTGCTGGTTCATACAAAACCGACAATTAGACACTGCCAGATAGAACGACCTTTTCTCACCCTTCTTGGTGCCAACGGAGTTGAATATTCCCCTCTTGGATACCTTCTCTCTGGATTTTGAGGCTGCAGCTCTCTGGGTTCTCCTCCCACCTTTCCATAACTTCTTCTCAGTTTCCTTTGTTGATTTATAGTCCCTGTCACACCTCCTGAAGCTCTAAGCTGGGCTCTCTTCCTTTCTCTCACCTGCTGATCTCATTATCTCTCCTAGGTCAATTATCTTCCCTGTTCTAATGACTCTAAGCCTATTGATCTAGCCCGTCTTTTCTTCCAAATGTCAGTCCCACATCACAAACTGTTTATGGGACATTTCTGGCTGAATGTCCCAGAGGCATCTCAAACCCAATTTGTCCAAGACATAGCACCTTTTCCGCCAAAACTATCCTTCAGATGGACCTCTCTATCACTGTTGGGGCCACCACAATCTCAATGTCAACCCTGATTCCTCACTTTCATTCATTTTACATATTCAATCAATTGCCAAATCTTATCACCTTTATAACTGCCACATATCTCTACCATTCAGCCATGCACAGTCCTAGTTCATGCCTTCAATGTTTTTCATTTGGACAAATTGTAATTAATAGCCTTTGATCGATTTCATCCTTAACACAGTCTCTGAAATAATTTTCCTAAAGCAGTAAGTCTGACCATGTTGTTCCCATTCTGTCTCTGCTCAACAAACTCCTGTGGCTCCCTATTGCCTTGAGGTTAAAACAGAAACTTCTGTTTGGAATTTAAAGTGCTTCATAACTTGACCCCTTTCTACCTTTCCATTCCTATATACATTACACTCTTCCTTACATTTTGCCATTCATCAATATATTGGCTTCTTTGCTGTTATGCACATTTAATACTTCATCATCTTCCTCCATGCCTTTGCACTGGCTACTTCCTCTTGCCTAGTATGTACTCCCTCCTCACCTTTACTTAATGGAATCCTGTTTTCCTTTAAGACTCAGTTCAGTTGATATCCTCTGTGTGATCCAGCTAGCTGCTAGTATTTTCCCTTCTATCATATATACTATATACAAACTTACACACACATATGTATAAACACAGATACATTATGTATATTTTTTGAGCAATCATTTTTTTAATCTTATTCTTTGTGTCCCTATTTGGAGTTTTTTCCTCTCTACCTTCCCTCTTTCCCTCCTTATCTTTCTTTCTTTCTTTCTTTCTTTCTTTCTTTCTTTCTTTCTTTCTTTCTTTCTTTCTTTCTTTCTTTCTTTCTTTCTTTCTTTCT
>NC_058131.1:56839988-56858418 GCF_016433145.1 Gracilinanus agilis | reverse complement strand
AGTCTACACCCTCAATCATGTCCACCCCGACCCATGCGTTCATGCAGTTGTTTTTCCTATATGTTTCCTCTCCTGCAGTCCCTCCTCTGAATGTGGGTAGCATCTTTACCATAAATCCCTCAGAATTGTCCTGGGTCATTGCATTGCTGCTGGTTCAGAGGTCCATTACATTCGATTTTACCACAGAATGTCAGTCTCTGTGTATAGAGTTCTTCTGGCTCTGCTCCTTTCGCTCTGCATCAGTTCCCAGAGGTTAACTCTTTTTTTAAACTTTTTTTCTCTCAATTACATATTAAAACCATTTTTAACATTTGTCTTTTGTAATTTTTGATATCCATATTCCATCTCTCCCCTTTCTCCAGTTTGAGAAGGCAAGGACTTTTCTTTAAACTCTTATCTTTTGTCAAAATCAATATTATATATTGGTTCCAAGAAAGAAGAGTGGTAATAGCCAGGCAATGCTGGATTGTGACTTGCCCAGGGTCACACAGCTAGGAAATGTCTGAGGCCAGATTTGAATCCAGGACCTCCTGTCTCTGGGCCTGGCTCTCAATCCATTGAGTCATCTAGAAATGACTTTTATTTAGATTACACATATGTTGTGTTGTAAAACATACTTCCATATTAGTCATGTTGCAAAAGAGAATACAGATTAAAAAAAAGAAGAAAAGAAAAAGAAAAAAGAGGAAAACGAAAGTAAAACAAAATACTTTGATTTGTATTTTGGTAGTAACTCATATGATTCTGCGAAAGTCATTTAGCTTTTCTGGTTTTCAGTTTTTTCATCTGCAAATTAAGGATCTTAAGCTCATTGCTGTGGTCCCTTCCAACTCTTACATTCCATATTCTAAAATCTCCTCCAACCTCCACTGTTGTACTTTCTAGTGTTCCTTCCAGGTCTAACATTCTTTAAAGGAGGATTGGGAAAGGCTTCCTGTAGAAGGTAGGATTTTAGCTGGGAATTGAAGGGAACCAGGAGGCAGAGATGGGGAGGAAGAGCATTCCAGGTATGGTTTGGGGACATAGAATGTCTTGCGTGAAGAATAAGCAAGTGTCACTGGATCAGAAAGTATGTGGATTGGGGGGTATGAGGTTTAAGAAGACTAGAAAGGTAGATAGAGTAGTGGCAGTACAGGTGTAAGTTCTGTAAGGTGTTATATATTGGAGGATTTTTTTATTTGATCCTTTTCGCAATAGGGAATCATTGGAGTTTACTGAGGGAGGAATGTTTATTTAAAATATAATATTTTTATTTAAATAATTTTAATTTAATTTAAATTAAATTTAAAATTTTTATTTATTTATTTACAGAAGGAGGAAAGGTGACATGATCAGACCTATGCCTTTGGAAGAGCAATTTGACAGGCAAATGGAGGATGGACTAGAGTAGGGAGAGACTTCTAGGCAGGAGTAGATTATGACAAAGGTCCAGGCATGAGTTGATGAGAGCTTGCACCAGGATGATGGTAATGATTTTGGAGAAAAGGGGATGATGTATTTGAGAGATATTACGAAAGTGCTTCTAATAGTGGATTAGGTTCTTTTGGGAACATCAAGATGGCCTCAAAAACATGTATTGCATGGTGAGGAGCCTCAGTGCTTCTCAGATGGGGAAATAAATGGGGAAACTTTTAGGATTATAGAATTAGTGCTATAAGACACTTTGGAGACCACTGAGGTCCTCATTTTATAGATGAGGAAATTAAGGCTCAAGGAGGTCAAACAATTGGTCTAGAGCAGAGGTTCCCAAACTTTTTTGGCCTACCGCCCCCTTTCCAGAAAAAATATTACTTAGCCCCCTGGAAATTATTTTTTTAAAATGTTAATAGCAATTAATAGGAAAGATAAATGCACCTGTGGCCATCACTGCCCTTCTGGATCACTGCAGCACCCACCAGGGGGCGGTGGCGCCCACTTTGGGAATCACTGGTTTAGGATGATACAGTTAGTAGTCTCTAGCTCAGCTCTGTGGCATAATAGAAAGAATACTGGGTTAGGACACAATCCTTGCCCAGTTAGACACTTTATACACTCCTGAAAAAGGTAACTAAACCTTGTCATGTGGTCAAGAGCAAAATGAAGGGAGGAACAATAAATATTATAGGAGGAGGAGGATCTGACTACAGGCTGGAAACACCAAAGAACACATCATGGAGGAGTTAGAATTTGAGTTGAGTTCTGAAGCATGGGCAGGATCTAGACATTTAGAGAAGAGTAAGGTGGTCTTTCTACACAGTGAAAAAATGGGAGCAAGAGTGTAATCAGGAAGGTTCATTAAAGGGGGAGGGTTCTGGAGTATTTTAGAACAAAAACCATAGAATCTGAGAATCAGAAGGGGACTCAGTGAGGTCAGGCGCTTCTCTCAAGTTATGTTTGGACAAAAGAACTTGGACCTATCTGGCTGGAGGAGGACATTTGTGAGGAAGGTGAGGTTCTTAAGGAAGTTCAGAGAGGTCAATTAGAATTAGAATGTGGAACCTTGAATGGCGGCCTTGGGAGTTTGGACATTACTCTATAACCAGTATATATTCCCTGAAGTTCGTTGAACAAAGGAGTGAGATTATGAAAAGAGGAATTTCAGAAAGATTAATTAGGAATAATTTGAAAACCAATGCCAAGTGCATGAGCCCTTCTGGGTGTGCGTGAAGGAGGGGTACAGTTTGGGTTGGAGTAGCTACATTAAGACTGATGTTTAATGAGGCATATTACTATTGCCCAAAGGCAACATGTCAGTCATGTTATGCAGTGATTACCAGAATAAATGTCCTTGCTAAGCTTGTCAAACATTCTCTTCCAAGTGACCAAATGGGAGGGAGACTTGCCCTTAAGGCAGTCTAGCCTTCACCCAAGAATGCTGAAAAAGCTCACACTTGTGCAAGAATATTAAGGCTATTTAGTATGGGGTAGCAGCCTTCCTCATAGTTGGCACAAATGCAAAGCCTCATGGGGAGCTGGCCTTACTAACCTTAACCTACAAGTTCACAGCGAACATGGTGGCCTCAAATGGGCATTTTGTTTGTAGAATCATGGGAGGTCAGCGCAGGAAATGATCTTAGAAGAATACAGAATTTCAGAGGTGGAAAGGGGCCTAGAATATAGAATATTAGAACTTGAAGGTACCTCAGAACATAGGATAGGATAGAACAGGACAGGACATACTGGATAAAATTTAATGGAATAGGATAGTTCGGATTAAACTGGAATAGAATAGATTAAAATATATTAGACTAGAATAGCTAGAATAGAGTAGAATGAGGAAGCTGGAGGGATCAGTGCATACAGTACTAAACATGGAGTCATGAAGATTTGGGTTCAAATCATTCTTTAGTAAAAAAGAAACATAGAAAAGCAAGTGGCCAGGAGTTGAATTGCTTGGGAATTCTAAAATAAGGGGAATTGGTAGTAAAAATCCTATAATTTCATGCAATACTATGACACTTTAAGTAGCAATGGCTACTTGATTTATTAGAAGACGTGCCAGAAGAGGAGGCAAAGAGACAAGCATTTATAAAGCAATTAATTTACTAAGCAACTAATTATATGGCAGGCATTGGACTTTACAAATATTATTTCATTTGATCCTCACAACAACCATGGGAGGTAAGTGCTATTATTATCCCCATTTTACAGATGAGAAATTTGAGGCAGACAGGGTTAAGTGACTTGACCAAGGTCACACACTTAGTCAATGTCTAAATCTGAATCAAAACCTAAAGACTTCGTGACTCCAGACTCTGTACTCTATCCCCTGAGTTACCTAGCTTCTTGAAGAAAAACAGAGAATTAAGGTAGATCTACCAGAGGGAGCCTGGGTATCATGTCTGAAAATGAGTTCTTGGGGTTTTAGGCCTAGGAGCAGTAAATGATGTCTGAGGCACATGAGGGAGTCTCTGATGACCATTGGATTACAATCTTTATCTAGTGGTTGGCCAAGAAGCAAAGTCTTCCTCCAACTTATGGCAATCATATTTGAGACTGCCTTAAGCCACATGGTGAGAATATTGCTCTTTCTTGCTTTAGATCTTTGGTACTGTGGGGGATACTGGGTAGTTCTTCTCTTCAGATAGTCCCTGGGTAAGACTATATTCTTTGGCATAAGTGGTATGACCACCTCAGATGTGTGAGGCAGCTGGGTAGCAAAGTAGATCGAAATCTGGTCTCAGACACTTCCAAGCTGGGTGACCCTGGGTGAGTAATTTAATGCTGATTTCTAGTCTTAGTCCTTGCAGCTCTGCTGTCATGGAACTGATACTAAGACTGGAGGTAAGGGTTTAAAACAAACAAACAAAAATGCAAATGTGAAGAAGTGTCACCATAGCTTCTGGGAAAGCAGAGATTTCAGATCTTTTTAGGAGTAGCTGGAGTAGAGATGACTAGGCGTTTTCATATTTTATTTTTTTTGATTCCATTCTGAAAATGTATTCTGATGTATAAGGTAAACATGTAGTCCTTTTTTTTTTAAACCCTTAACTTCTGTGTATTGGCTCCAAGGCAGAAGAGTGGTAAGGGTGGCCAATGGGGGTCAAGGGACTTGCCCAGGGTTACACAGCTGGGAAGTGTCTGAGGCCAGATTTGAACCCAGGACCTCCCATCACTAGTGGCTCTCAATCCACTGAGCTACCCAGCTGCCCCCATGTAGTCCTTTTGGGTCACACAAAGTTGGGAAGGATATTAGGATCCTAATGGGAATGGGAGATATGAACCAAAAAAAGTAAGGAAATTCTAAGTATGCTATATCCTAGACTAGATGAGATGAGACAGAACTTGGGCAGGCACTCAAAGTAAAGCTCAAAAAGGGGAAACTTAGGTCAATCTGTTGTTCTTATTTATCTTTTTTTTTTTTTTTTTTTGGAAGAGAACCAATGGTATCATGGAGGGATGTCTTGACTTGCTTATGGATTGGATTTAAGCGAGGCAGTTTTTCAAAGTCATCATCAGCCTTGCTCTCTCTTCCAGAGTCATCAAAGTCCAGTGGCAAAACAAAAATCAGGATGACTGATGATGGCCCCGGGATGCAGTGGATGGCCTTGGAGTCTGATGTTTGAACAAGTTCTAAGTGTTCCACAAAGCCTACTTGAAGCTACCTGCATGGATGTTGGAACAAATTGTTCTCATCTGTGCATTCCAACAGTGGAAACGTCCATAGGCTTGGAGTGGATGTCTTCCTAACTTGCTGAGAGGTTTGTGGTCCATTGATTACCCTCAACCCGGTTTAGCCTGTGTCTGGGATGGTTTACTGGGGTGGGACTCCTTGGAGCCACAGGTGAGAGGTAGATGAAAAATGGATGAGCAGCCATGAAGAGGACTCCGCAAGCCCTCACACCCCGGGTGCTAGACCTCCTCGAACACCCATATATTCTCATGTGGACGGAGGACTGAAGAGCAGTTTGGTGGTTAATGAATAGTTCTTCCAAGCCCCACCTTTGGGAGACACATGTCCATTGGCCGATCCTATACTTGTCTTTTAGTGCCAATGTAAGGGAAATAATCCTGTGACAGAAAGCTCAGTCTGTGTCAGCTGCCCACAAGTGAATGTGCTCTTGGGCTTCAGAAAGAGATCTAGCTTCCAGGAAGAAGGTGACACCGTATTCTACACGGGTCAGATCTCATCTGGAGTACCGTGTTCTCTTCGGGTCTAAGAAGGAGATGGGTAAGTTGAAGAGTGTCCAAAGGAAGACAATCAAGTTGGAGAAAAGCCTTTGGTCCTTAAGACAAAGGATGTCAGCATTGGAAAGGACCTTAAATAATAATGATAACGAGAGGCAGCTAGATAGCACCGTGGATAGAGCACCAAACCATGGATTTAGGAGGACGTAGGTTCAAATTTGACCTTAGACACTTCCTAGCTGTGCAGCCCCAGGAAGCCACTTTACCCCAATCGCCTAGCCCTTGTCTCTCTTTCGTTTTAGAACTGATACTATGAGTTTTAAGGTATTGTGGCCAGGAGAACTGCATCCCCCAGCGTGCCTCGGGGGTTCCTCCCCTTGAATGAACCAATCCTGTGCTAGGGGAGGGACCACGCCCCCTACTTCCGGGCTCGGGATTGGTCTATATGAGGACCAATCCTGCGCCTAGAAGGGAACTTTGAATCTGAGAAGATTCAGGGTTTAGCGGGAGGTGTTAATTTCGGCCTAGGGGAACTCGGGTGGTTTTTTCTTTTAATAAAGTTTTTTCGAAAGATCAAAAGCAGATAGTTTTCTTTCACCTCTTCAATACTAAGGCATAAGGTAATGATTTTAATAATAGCAATCATCGAGGGCAGCTGGGTAGCTCAGTGGATTGAGAGCCAGGCCTAGAGACGGGAGATCCTGGGTTCAAATCTGGCCTCAGACCCGTCCCAGCTGTGTGACCCTGGGCAAGTCACTCAACCCTCACTGCCTACCCTTGCCACTCTTCTGCCTTGGAGCCAATACACAGTATTGACTCCAAGATGGAAGGTGAGGGTTCTAAAAAAAATAAAAAATAACAATCATCATCATCATAATGAGATGTCATAATGAGACTGGGATTCTCTAGTCTGGAGATTGAAGATTTAGGGGATGCCTAATGAATGCCTTTAAGTATTTGAAAGACTGTCAAGTAGAGGAGAGATTAGCTTTTTTATTCTGTTTGAGGGAAGAACCATAAGGAAAGGCTGGAAGTTACAAAGAGACAAATTTAATTGGGTCAGGAAAAAACCAAAACAAAACACCAGCATTTTCCTAATATTCCTCCCGGCTGGCTTCTCTCTTCTAACACTGTTACCATCTTGTTAAAGGCCTTCCTCCATGGAATGATTCAGTAGCCTGCTGCTGTGTTTATCTGAATGGAGTCTCTTCCCACTCTAATCAAATCTCCCATTTGGCCACCAAAGCGAAGTCTGGATTTGTAGAGAGAGGATGTGGTTTCAGAGTCAAGCTTTGATACTTATACCAGTATCACAATGCACAAATACAGTTAGCCCTTCCGTATCATGGAGGTTAGGGGCAGGTACTCTGCAATCTGGAAAATTCACATAAACATTTTTGGCCCTCCCTTTATATCAGAAAAGTATCAGTTTTTAATTTTTCTTTTATGGGGTGTTTATACTACCTTACTGTAAATTTTGGGTTAAATATGCATTCCTGAGTTTCTAAACCTTTTCTTTGTCATCTGCTGGCCTTCATGTATTGCCTGTGACTTCTGTGAAACTCCCCAAATTCCCATTTAATTTCTTATGCCTACCCTTGATATATTGACACCCCAATGGGGAACATCGCAATGTGGAAGAGATAATTGTATATCATCTCTCTAGGCCTCATTCTCCTTCTCTGTAAAATAAGAAAATTAGACTAGATGCTCTCCAAAGTGCCTTCCAGGTCTCAGTCCTGTGGTCTCATCTGAGACTCTAAAACAGGGGTCGGCAACCTTTTTGGCCGTGAGAGCCATAAACGCCACATTTTTTAAAATGTAATTTTGTGAGAGCCGTGCAGTGCTCACAGTGTGGCTCCTGTAACAGCGCCTGAAAAAAAAATGGACTTTATGGCTCCTGCAGAAAGAGCCATATGTTGCCGACTCCTGCTCTAAAAGGTATTTGGGATGAATTTTCAAAACTCTGATCTGGTCTTTAGTTGAGTCCTTGACTTTAAAGGGAGACAAATGACAGCACCCCTACGTAGAATGCTTCTTTGCCTTCTCCTCCTAGAAGATGCCTTCACTCCAGAAATCCTGTCCTCTGATTGGGAATTCCTCCTAGTACTTCCATTTTGGGGAAGTGCTGGGGCCAGCCCCAGGTCCTCTCTTCTACTCTATGGCCAGGCTGCCGATTTCTAAGTCTTCATAATACCTTGCAGTTACTTTCTCCTCTTCTCCCTGAGTTTTGGTCTACTATTTGTATTAGAATGTAAGCTCCTTGAGGACAGATACTGTCTTTCTACTTCTATTTGTTTTCAATAGGAATAGGTGCTGCATTTTGTCAAGGACTTTTTCTGCATTTACTGAGATAACTTGTGTTTGTATTCTCAGAACTTAACACAGTGCCAGGCATATAGCAAGTATATAATAAATGCTGTTTGACTTGAGATGGTAAAGCCTTTTTTTAAAAACCCATATCTTCCATCTTAGAATCAATACTGTGCATTGGTTCTAAGGCAGAAAAGCAGTAAAGGCTAGGCAATGGGGGTTAAGTGACTTGTCCAGGGTCACACAACTAGAAAGTAAAGATTTGTAAATAAGTGTTAAATTTGAACCCAGGATCTTCCATCTGCAGACCTGCCTCTTGATTCCCAGAGCCACCTTGCTTCCCCAAAAGATGACAAAGACTTTTGAAGAGGATTTTTTTCTTTCCAGATTTTAATTGCCACAAAAATCTTAGGGATATAGGATATTTCTTTAAGAAAGGGAGGAGGGGAAGAGTCTCGTAGGAGCTATAATTGAAATAAATAACCTGTCTTCTAAGCTGACGCTCCAATTTGTTCAAGGCATTCAAAACCTTTGTTGTCGAACTTCTTATTTTAATCCTTGTAACTCTACTTAGCCCTTAAATAAAACTCTGCTGATCCTGTCAACTCACATAATATTTCTTTTTCTTTCAAGCCTGTAGGCTAGAACTTGTTAAGCTTAACTGTAGGTTCCTTATTGGTTGGAGGAGGGAACGATTCTATGGATCCTGTCAATGCAAGCATATGATTCAGGACAATTCACATGGCCCGGCACCAACTATTTCCAGGAGTGAAGAGTTGATGACCAGGTAGAAAAGAAGAAACCAAAATTCACAGCTGGTCAGAGATGGAGAGGCCTTTGGAGCCCCAATCACAGAAATGGGAAGAAATCTCAGGGGCGAGCTAGTATGATTTATACTTGGAAAAAAATCCCCACCAATAGCAATTGGTTGTCCAGTTGTTGTTTTTTTTTAAGATCTCCAGTGAGAAGAAATCCACTCCTGTTCCTACTAATGTACCCCGTTCCACTTTTGCATAGGTATCATTTTAAGGAGTTTTTGCTGATGCAAAGACAAAACTATCCTCATTGCTTCTCCTCTCTGCTACTTCTAATTTTGCATTGTAGAGACAAGAGGAATCTTCAGTCTAATGCCTCATTTTGTAGATAAAGGAATGGAGGCTTCCAAAGCTTAAATGAATAGTGTCAGGGTCATCCAATTACCCAGTGTCAGTGTTGGGGTTTTAATCCAAGAATTCTAATTTACATTTAATAACGATTTAACTTAAACCCTGAATTTTACCAAGAAGGAAACTGAGACCCCCCCCCAAAAGAAAACAGGGAAATGACTTGTTCCAAGTCACCTAAAAAGATCTGAATGGGTTTCTGCTGTACTTTCTCCTCACCCTCCAAACTCTCCCACCTCAACCTCCCAGGATGCTAGGCAATCTATTCAGATGGATTCCCAGGAAGTTCACTAATTCCAAAAGGGATGGGTTATAGGCAGAGGGATGACTAGGAGTTCACATTCTAGGTTAAAAAGAAGCCCAGTGTGACTTCTACCCCTTCTATTTATTCCCCTGGTAACTCTGGGGAAATTACTTCCCCACCTGAAAAATAAGGAGGTTGGCCAAAATAGTCTCTTAGTTTCCATCCGGGTTTACTCCTCAGTTTCCTCCTAACTCCTAGCATTTGATTCATATGTGAGCTTTGTCTCTGACTTCTCTCCATCTCAGTTTGCTCATCTGTAAAGAGGACGAGGATGTAATAACAGAACCAACTCACATATTTCTGAATATTTCTGAATAGTTCTGAAGATCAAATGACATTATTTACCTTAAGTACTACATAAATGGGGGCTATTATTTTATTACTATTGTTACTAATAAATTCTTTCTTTGGGGGTAGGATGACTAAGAGCACAAGTAGAAGAGGGACCTGATGAGAATAGCTCAGTTACCACCAAAGATCCTTGATCCACAGAGTGACCTAATGAAAGAAGTAATTCTGGGAACCTCTAACTGGCAATGATGAATAGGAAGAGTCAGGCTGGGAAAGACTAGCTAAGACTTTTAAGAGAGGTGTACATATGAGATTTTGAAGACCTGAATTAGGATGTGGCAATGCGAATTAGATAAAGGAAGATTTGTAGGTCAATCATTTTCAGTCATGTCTGACTCTTCATAACCCTTTTTAGAATTTTCTTGGCTGAGATTCCGAAATTGTTTGTCATTTCCTTTTCCAGTTCATTTTACAGATGAAGAAACTGAGGCAAACAGTGTTAAATGACTTGTCCAAGGCCATACAACTAATGTCTGGAGTGGTTTGCCATTTCCTTCTCCAGTTCATTTTACAGAGGAGGAAACAGAGGCAAACAAGGTTAAATGACTTGTCCAAGGCCACACAACTAGTGTCTGGAGTGGTTTGCCATTTCCTCCTCTAGATCATTTTACAAAGGAGAAAACAGAAGCAAACAGGGTTAAATGACTTGTCCAAGATCGCACAAGTGTCTGGAATGACTTGCTATTTTCTTCTCCAGCTCATTTTACAAAGGAGAAAACAGAATCAAACAGGGTTAAATGACTTGTCCAAGGTCGCACAACTAGTAAGTGTCTGAGACCAGATTTGAATTTAGACCTGCACTCAAACCACTGTACCACCTATTTGCCCATTAAAGAAAATGGTAGGTCAAAATTATTTTTTTCATTTTCCTTTTTCACTTATACTTTTAACTATACTGATTTTGATTGTGCAAAAACTTTTAAATTTTATGTAATCAAAATGGTGAATTCTGTCATCCATTCTAACCTTGTTTGGCCTAATGCTTCCTTTTTATAAAAAAAAAAAAAAAGGAGATATTAGGTCTCAGTTTCCTCTATTATGTAAAGGAAGTGCTAGGTCAAAAAAGGTATATATTTTTAAAAAGTTAAATAAATTTAAAAGCTTTTGCAAAAACAAAACTACCATAATTACAATTATTAGTGAAGAAGGAAGATGGTGGAAAATATTTGTACAAATTTTTTTTGTTAAAGGTCTCATTTCCAAGATACACAAATGCCATATTCAAATTTATAAGAATAATAGCCATTCAAAAAAGGGGTGTGTGTGTGTGTGTGTGTGTGTGTGTGTGTGTGTGTGTGTGTGTGTAGGGCAGATCACTAAAGGCTTCCTGCAGAAGAGAGGTTTTGAGCGGAGACTTGAAAGCAACCGGGGAAACCAGGAGGCTGGAGGCTGGACAGGATGGCTGCTAATGTAAAGATGACTATTTGTCTCCCAAATCTTCTCTGTTTAACAAAGTTAGTGTATTATAAAACTGTGATCCTTAACGTACTGAGCTGACATCATCCATCAGCTTGGATTCTGGTCCCAGAGGGGTTTGGGGCAAAAGGGAGAAGTCCTAGAAACCTTCAGGGTTATTGTTGTTCAGCAGTGTCTTACAATTTGTCACCCCATTTGGGGTTTTCTTGGCAGAGATTCTGGAGTGGTTTGCCATTTCCTTTTCCAACTCATTTTATAGATGAAGAAACTGAGGCAAACAGGGTTGACTTGCTTAGAGTTATTCACCTAAATGTCTGAGGCCAGATTTGAACTCAGGTCTTCCTGACTCCGGGTCATCTTCAAAAAGCCTGAAAATCATTCCATGACTCCTTGTGTGATATTGCTATCTTAAGGTCACTTAAGATATCTAGAACTTGGTTTTTTCATCCTTAAAATAAAGAAGGTAGATTAGGTCATTTCTTTCTACTTAAATATTATGATCCTATAATTTCTGTGGTCTAGGAAAAAGCAAGTGAACAAACTATGAGGCATTTGTGCTAAATCCTGGGAGCCAAAGAGAAAACCACTTTCTTTTGTTATATTTACAGTGTGGTCGTACAGCATTCTGTTATTTGTAGAGTGGCATGATAGAAATACTCCCCAGATGGGATGGATGGGGTGTTCAGAGAGGACTGGTACCTTTGGTAGGAAGACTTTCCCAGCCCTTTTCAGGGCTGCTCACCCTCCTTTGGTGTTTACCTGTCACCCAGCTCTCACCTGTGGCTCCAAAAAGCCATAGCATGTGACAGTTTGTCACACATTGGTGAAACCATCTCTGTAGATGGGCTAAACCAGATTGAGGGCAACTGACAGTCCTCAAAGTGTTCAGTGTTAGGGGGATGTCTGCCCAAGGCATATGAAGACTTGCCCCAGTGGAAGGGAAAGATGGGAAGAATTTGTTCCATTGGCCAGGAAGGTGGTGGGAACAGGCATCGTGGAGAGGCTTAGAGCCTGGTTGGGCACTGAAGATGCTAAGATCATCCATTGCATCCCAGACCATCACTGATCTTCTTGACTTTCGTCTTGCTACTGGTCTTGGATGACTCTGGAAGACAGAGTGAGGCTGATGACTTTGTGCAGTTCTGCCTCACTGAAATCCAATTTAAATAAGAGTAAAAAGTTGTCTCCTGATGGAGGACATCCAGAACCAGCAACGCCCCTGAGAGAAGAAGGACATTTTTTTTATAGCATTGAATTGTCTGATTCCATAACTTCCTACTACAGGCACTTTGGACATCTGCAATTGTTAGAGTTGGACGTAACTTTTGAGATGATCAGACTCTAGACTGAGGTAGAAGGGATGTTTGAGGTCACATCAGATCAATCTCCTTCCTTGTACAGGTGAGAAAACTGGGACCCAGAGTGGTTGTCAGCTGAGAAAGCTCATAAGGCAGGTAAATAACTGAACTGAGATTCAAATTCAGAGCTCTGACATGAAGGCTGATAGCTCAGAAAGGATTTTAGACACCTCCTAGTCCAACCACTCATTTTACAGGTAAGGATACTGAGGCCCAGGAAAGAGAAGAGAACTGCCTAAGGCAGGGGTCAGCAACCTTTTTGGCCATGAGAGCCATAAACGCCACATTTTTTAAAATGTAATTTTGTGAGAGCCGTGCAGTGCTCACAGTGCCGCTCCTGTAAGAGCGCCTGAAAAAAAATGGACTTTCTGGCTCCTGCAGAAAGAGCCATATCTGGCCCTCAAAAGAGCCAGATATAGCTCGAGAGTCATATATTGCTGACCCCTGGCCTAAGGTCTCACAGCGAGTGAGCCCCAGAGCAGGAACAATAAGTGCTATACTATCTTGTTGTTGATATTCTTCAATCATTTCAGTCATGTCCATATCTCCATGACCTCATCTGGGGTTTTCTTGGTAAAAATACTAGAGTGGTTTGCCATTTCCTTCTCCAGCTTTTTTGACAGTTAAGGAAACTGAGGTAAATAAGGTTCAAGTGACTTGTCTAGGATCATACAGCTAGAATATGAGGATGGATTTGAACTCAGGTCTTCTTGACTCTCTGTCCACTGCGCCACCTAACTGTCCCGCCATGCTGCTTACCACTTCCCTCATTCTGTCCCTGCCTGACTACCTGCTGCCTGCTTCTAAGACTCCTAGAGGTTCCTTCTACTCCACTACCCTGCCAAATTGGTGAGTTAATTCCAGTCTGGACCCTAATGGCTTTTCCCCAGTCACTCAAATTTATCAGTGGCAAGTAATTGGTGTAAATGTGTAATGTCAAAGCTATGTTAGCGGTAGTGTGGGGGTAGAGATGGGGGAGAAGACCTCCAAGAATAGGCCTGGTGCTTTCTCGGACAACCTCTAAAACGCTCAGCTCATTCCTTTTTCTCTCCCAGGGAGGTCCAAGGGTGGGAGGAATTTGTGCCTGGCAAGAATGCAGAATGGAGTTGCCTGGGGAGATGTGGGCTCTGGGTAAATTATGTGCTATTCTAATCCATGAAACTTTTATCTCTGAGGCTCTGCTGGCTCTTACCTCTCTGCCCTGCAGAGCAGGGACAAAATTGGCTCTGAAAAGGCCAGGTTACACCCCAAATTAGAAACCTCCCTTATCTTGTATGAGGTTATGGCTGCTGTACTCAGCAGTAAGTGAAATGCAACATAATCATTTTTTCTTTTTTAAAAAAATTTATTTGCTTCATTAAACAGTTCCCAGTTAATGTGCAAATTCCTTTTAACATTCATTTTTTAAAACTTTGAGTTCTAAGTTCTCTCCCTTTCTCCCACTCCTTATTCACCCCTTGAAAAGGAAAATAGTACGATATCAATTACATATGTGAAGTCAGACCTCATTTTTTAAAAAAACCCTTACTACTCTTCCATCTATGAGCCAAATACACAGAAGTTAAGGGTTTAAAAAAAATTAAAAAAAAAAAAGGGGCAACTGGGTAGCTCAGTGGATTGAGAATCAGACCTAGAGATGGGAGGTCCTAGGTTCAAATCCGGCCTCAGACACTTTCCAGCTGTGTGACCCTGGGCAAGTCACTTGACCCCCATTGCCCACCCTTACCACTCTTCCACCTAGGAGCCAATACACAGAAGTTAAGGGTTTAAAAAAAAATTAAAAAACCCCTATTTTCCATCTTTAGAATTGATATTAATTATCGGTTCTAAGGCAGAAGAGTGCTAAGGGCTGGACAATGGGGGTTAAGTGACTTGCCCAGGGGGACACAGCTAGGAAACATCTGAGGTCAGATTTGAACCCAGAACCTACCATCTCTGGGGTTGGCCTTCTATTCACAGAACCATCTGGCTGCCCCCAGAATAGTTGCTTTCAAAGTTGTCTTTCAATCTATGGAGTTATTTGGGCTCTGCTCAACATGGTAAAATCAGAAGAGTCTTTTTTGACGTCTTCCTGTACCCCTCTATCTCTTGCCTGCCAATGTCCTTCTGTCCCTTCCCAGACTCCTGGCACGCTTTCCCTGATGCCTATGAATGGATATATCTGAGGGCTTTCCCCTCTGAGGGCATCAGAACATGTTACCGTGGAGAAGAGAAGACTCATGGAGGACAGGAGAGCTGCCTTCACCTATACAACTACTTTTATCTGGAGGAGAGACTTCTTAAACTTCAGTCTGATGCCAAAGGGAGAGGGCAGGATGGATGCAAAAGTTCCTTCCAGTTTTCTCCAACAATAAATGAGAAAAGAATCTCAGACTCAGCTGGGTGGTAATTAGAATGGAAAGACTAACTTCATAAGGATAGGAAACAGCATGGTTTAGTCCGAGAACTCTGGACTAGGAGACCAAAGAATTGAACTTCCAGTCTTGACCCTGCCAACTATGGGCAGTCAGGTGGCAGAGTGGAGAGAATACTAGACTTGGAATCGGGAAGACTCATCTTCATGAGTTCAGATCCAGCCTCAGATTCCTTTCTAGATGTGTGACCCTGAACTTAACTTTTTAGCCTCAGTTTCCTCATTAGTAAAATGAACTAGGTATGGAAATGGCAGACCACTCCGGTGTCTTTGCCAAGAAAACCCCCAATGGGGTCACAAAGAGTTGCACATGATGGAACACCAACTGCCAAACGTGACCCAAGTTAGGACACTTTTCCCCTTCCCTGGTCCTCAGTTTCATCCTCTTGTAAAACAAAGAGTTTGGACCAAGTAGTCAAGTCTGCCCAGGGTATGGCTTTATGGATCTTAATTTCTTCACCTATTAAATGGGTTTAAAATATTGACATTCTCTATTTCATGGGGCTGTCATGAGGATCCCTTGAAAAGGTCAGCAGGTAAGTGCTTTGGAAAATATACAATTCTCAAAACACGTAAGGGATTATTAAGGACTCGGCAGTTTCGAGTGTATGTTTTTTTCCCCCTCTGGTGAATGATTCTAGTGCTTTGGGTGTATTCAATGAAATGTTGGTACTTAGGGAGGACTCTTTTTTATTTTGTTGTTGTTTGTTTGGCAGTCTGGAAGGAGAACAAGGGTCCGATTGTGGACATCATTGGAGAAGAAATTTACCTTGGCCAGTTCACCACTAATCCCCATATTTATGACCCTTGCTGTGTTTGGAGACTGCAGGATAATTTTGCCTCTTTTTGAAGAAATAGTTTCAAAGATTTAGTCAAGCCACAAGCGTTTATTGAAAAACCTACTCTGTTTCCCATTCTGTACTGGGCACTATGCTATGCAACCTTAGAAGTGAGTCATTGCCCCTAGGTAAACTTCAATTTTACTATCTGCGAAATGAGGGGGCTGGAGAGATGGGTCAATAAGGTTCCTTTTATTCTTTTTCTTTTAAACCCTTACCTTCCCTCTTAGAATTAATACTGTGGCTTGATTCTAAGACAGAAGACCATATTGGTAAGGGCTGTGCAATGGGGATTATGTGACTTGCCCAGGGTCATACAGCCAGGAAGTGTCTGAGGTCAAATTTGAACCCCAAACCTCCTCATTTTGGGTTTGGCTCTCAGTCCACTGAACCACATGGCTGCCCCCATTCCTTCCAGTTCTAATATTCTTTATTACATTTATGTTCTGAGGCACCTTATAGCTCTGATCTTTCATGTTCTAAAGTCTTCCTCACTTCTAAAATTCCATGTAAGGGAGCTCTTGGTGCAGAAAAATTAATCAATTAATTGTTTCAGATTAAGCACCTACTATGTGCTAGGTACTATGTTAAGCCACAAAAAGAGGCAAAAGAGCAATTCTGAATGTGTCATCCTCCTTCCCCTACTCAATAAACTCCAGTGGCTTCTTACTGTCTGCAGAATTGATCTCGGGAAGACCAAAGTAAAAGCAATTAAAGCAATGAAAATTTCCTTACTAGCTAACCCTAAATTCTCTCTTAGGTCAGAAGAGACATAAGTGTGTGCCAGAGACACTGGAGAAGGCTGCCTGGGAGGACTTATTTCCATCTGTCTTGAACCATTAGCAGGATCTAGGTAGGTGATGGGGAAAAGGACATTCCCAACTGGGCAGGTCTGTGTTCTTTTGGTGCCCAGTATTGCCCACCTGCATAGTTCTTTTGTACACTGGGTATTGAAGGGAAGCCAACAACAAAACAAATGGCTTGTGTGCCTGGATGCCCATCTACTGCCACCCAGATTCTTCTATCTGCCCACCTGATGACAGACCTTGCCCTTGGATCCATTGTGCTGTGGGCTTGTCTGTGCCCTCCATGCCTGGCTTTAGTATGGGGATGTTGAAGATATGAGTTTGAAATGAGAGAGTATTCAAGTATCCTGAATGTTTCTTAATTTTGCTTTTAAAAAATTGGACATATAAATGATAGTGGAAAATATATGGCTTGGGAATCAGGACATCTGGGTTCTGATCCAAGTTCTATTAGCAATTAACTGTTTGACCTTGGACAAGTCACTGCCCTTAATCTGGTACTTAGTTTCCTCATTAGCCAAATGAAAGGGCTGGGCTGGATCATCAATTAGATCCCTTTCAGTGCTAGTATTTTATGGCTCTATGAAAGGTTTTTTGCAATGAACAGAGGGAGAGATTTCCCCTTCATACATGCTGTCCTTTACTTTAATTCTTCCCATATGGACAAATAGAATTGAAACTTGAGAAATCATCTAATCAAATTCCTTCTTTTTGACAAATGGGGAAAATGAGTTACAAAGAGGTTAAATGAATTGTTCAGAGTCACATGGGGAGTAAATGGCAAAGGGGGAGATTCTCAGCTATATCCCTTAGCTCCAAGTACTATTCCTGTACCCTTGTATTGCCCTTGGAATCCTAAAGAAGCATTAGAGCTCACTGAGCTATATTATTCATTCAGTACACATTTATTAAGTACCTACTGTATGCCAGGCCCTACACTAGGTCCTGGGGGTACAGAAAAAATGGAAGTTCTTGCCCTTGAGAATGAGCAGTCTGTTGGAAGAATAATATATAAACTTATAAGTAAATTTAAGAAAATATACAAAAATTAATATAAATTAATTGGGGAAGGGACTTTACTGGTAAATGTGGGATTAGGAAAGGCCTCATGTGGGGGATAGCAACTGAGCTGACACTGAAGGAACTTAGACTCTAAGAGGAGGAATCAAGGAAGGAATACATTCCAGGCATAAGGAATAGCCTAGGCATAGATGTGGTGGCTAGAGATGGCTGGAAAGAGGAAGTAATGTTTTATCAATCTGGAAAGATAGGTTGGAACCAGTCTGAAAAGAGTTCTAAATAATAAACAAAGACAATTGAATTTTGCTTCAGAGGTGATGGAGAGCCATTTCTTCAGCAGAGGAATGTAGCTGTGGTTCAATGGTTAGAGCACTAAGTCTGGATTCAGGAAGACCTGAGTTAAATCTGGTCTCAGAAATGTGACCCTGAGCAAGTCGCTTAAGCTCCATTGCCTAGCTGTCACTGCTTTTCTGCCTTGGAACCAATACATACATGGTATTGACTTTAAGAGTCAATTATTAAAAAAATAGTTTAGAATGTCATCCCTCCTGTAGAGGTTTACATTTAATTATTTATTAGCCAGGTCTGAGCATTTTAGAAAAAAAATTGGCTTATGGAAAATAAAATTCTGTTACACCATAGATGTCTTAATCAATTCTAATGAATTTTATGAATTAATGAGCATTCTTTCTTTCCTTTTCTTTCTTTTCCTTTCTTCTTTCCTTTCTTCCTTCCTCCTTCCTCTTTCTTTCTTTCTTTCTTTCTTTCTCTCTCTCTCTCTCTCCTTCCTTCCTTCCTTCCTTCCTTCCTTCCTTCCTTCCTTCCTTCCTTCCTTCCTTC
>NC_058131.1:56818734-56835051 GCF_016433145.1 Gracilinanus agilis | reverse complement strand
TCCTTCCTTCCTTCCTTCCTTCCTTCCTTCCTTCCTTCCTTCCTTCCTTCCTTCCTTCCTTCCTTCCTTCCTTCTTTTTAAACTTTGAGTGAAGTGACTTACCTGAGGTTACACAACTAGGAAATGTTTGAGGTTAGATTTGAAACCAGGTCCTCCCAACTCTAGACTTGGCTTCTTTATCCATTGTGCTACCTAGCTTCCCCATGAGCATTTATTTTCTCAGGAAAAAAAAAAGAAACTAAAACCTTTGTATCAAATATGCTGAGAGAAGCAAAGTCAAATCCCACAGTGGCCATGTCCAAAAATGTGGTTTTCATTCTGCACCTTGAATGTATCACCTCTCTGTCGAGAAGAGGATGTATCATTCTTCATCACTGGTTCTCTGGGATTAAGGTTGGTCATTATGTTTCCAAAAACTCTGAAAAACATTGAGACTGTTTCCTTATGTAAGCTTTCATCTGGAAGATCTTGAAATGAAGAGGCCAGCAGGGGAAGATGATGCTGAGGCAAAAAGAAAGTCGATTTAACCTGGGATAATATGTGAAAAGAGAAACTGTTGAATCCTTTCAAAGGCTCTTCCATATGTCTGCCAAGAACCTATGTTTCCTGGTTGTTTTCTTCATAGATGTAGGGTAGTTTCTTATTTCTAGGTAGTTTACCTTTGGATGGCTACTGGAGTAAGAGAACAAAATATATGTACAGTGGAGAAAATCCCAAGGAAGAGGGTGATGTAACAATGACACTTTTTAAAAAGAGGCTTTAAGGGTTAATAAGATATTCTCCTTACAGCAAGGTGACAAAGTACTAGACTTGGAGTCAGAGACCTGAGTTCAAATCCTTCTGTGGACACTTACTACCTACATGAGTCTGAGCAAGTTATCTCAGGTTCCTCATTGGTAAAGTGACGTTGGTTGTACTGGATGGCTTCTATTATCCTTTCTGCCTCTAAATTGATGGTCCTATAGTATAAGTTCTGTTTTCTCTAATTGATAGATGAGGAAAATAATAATTAGAGAAATTAAGTGACTGCTTAGAATCATATCAAACAAGCATCAGAACTCGAGGGAACTGAATGATGGAGGCTCTCCGAATGCCTCTCATGGCCAACAACCTATTATATCCTGAGAACCTATTCTGGTTTTATTCGTTTTTATCTTTTGACTAATTTCTGGGATACAAAATCTACGAATCATAGAGTATTAGGTTTTCAGAAGAATCAAAACTTAAGATGACCCAAAGGACAATAGGATCTTACATGGTGGATATAAGTAGACAAAGTTTCCAAATGATAACTGGTTAAAAAAAAACAAAACCAACAGCAAGGATACATATGGGCAGAAAAGGAGGCAGGCCAGTTTTTTAACCTTTTGTCTTAAACTCAATACTGTGTATTGGTTTCAAAGCAGAAAAGGGGTAAGAACTAGGCATTTGGGATTAAGTGATTTGCCCAGGATCACACAGCTAGTTTCTGAGGCTAGATTTGAAACCAGGACCTCCTGTCTCTAGACCGGCTTTCTATCTACTGAACCACCTGGCTGCCCGTAGGTAGGAAAGTTTTTCCTAGCATACAGTTGTTGTTTAATAAATGCTTGTTGATTAAGCAGAATGAGAACAAGAGATCAGAGATGGAGGTTGATCTTCCTGAGATATTATAATTTTGTTGTTGCTTAGTTATTTTCATTCATGTCTGACTTTTTGTGGCTCCATTTAAGATTTTCTTGGCAAAGATACTGGAGTGATTTGTCATTTCCTGATATTATAATATAATATAGTATAAAATAAAATAATATATAATATAATATAATATGATATAATATGATATTAAAATATTTTAAAATAGTTAATAATTATAGCTAGCATTTATGTAGTGCTTTAAGGTTTGCAAAGCATTTAACAAATAATTCTTGCATTTCATTCTTGCAACAATCCTGAGAAAATAGGTACTATTTTGATATTAAATTTTTTTATATTATAAATATTACATCACTGTAGTTAATTTTTTAATAGTATAATATTTTTATTATTTTTATATCTTATGAAAAATTTATTATTATTTCTCATTTTATAGTTGAGCAAAGTGAAGTAAACAAAAAACTGATTTGCTTAGAGTCACTCAGTATCTGAGGCCAGATTCAAATAGAGGTCTTTATGACTTCAAGTCCTTTGCTCTGTCCACTGGGCAATCTGGCTTTTCTGTAAAGAAAGCTAAAGGAATGCCTTTAGTATACTGGGTGTATCCTCTAGGGCAGTGATGGGCAAACTTTTTAAAGAGGGGGGCCAAAGGAAAGGAAATGCTCATCTGTCAGTCTGTTTCTAAGGGAATGCTTTCGAAATTTCATTGTATTCTTCAGATTAGGAATAATGTCGCATGGCTGGGCAGAACATTTCAGGGGACCCCATCTGGCCCGCGGGCTGTAGTTTGCCCATCACTGCATCACTGCTCTATGGTATTGTAGTAGATAAAGGGCTGGACTGGGAATCGGTAAGATAGTTGGCAGTTAGTTGATGGCTAAATTGATTTTTTAATCAATGTTGGGGTTGTTGGAGGGAGACTATATAAAAGGTAGGTGCTATTATTATCCTCATTTTGCAGATCTGTATTTGAATTCTGCCTTTTATTTGTTATTACCTGTGTGATAACAGGCAAGTCACTCAACCTTTGTGCCTCAGTTTCCTCATCTCTAAATTGGGAAACTTGGACTAGTATTAAGATAAAAAATAATAAAGACTGATATAATAATATAAATTAGTATTTTAATTAAAGCCATGCTGATAGATAAAGTCATTAGACCACACGCTTCTAAGAATTCAAAACTGCTGCCTCCATTTTGTTACCTCTCATCTCTCCCCGAGCCTGCTAGCCAAGAGGGCTTCCTTTTGGATACCCCTCCCATTTAAACAGTCCTCTGCGTGGTGACGCAGGCATCCCCACGCCCAAAGAACCGGAACTGGAAACCCGTTGGACCACGGGAAATGTAGTTTGATAGTTCCCACGTGTCCATAGAAAATATATATACTTTTAGATGGCATTTCCCAAATTTCACTTTTTACACTAGATAACCTCTAAGTCTCCTACCAGCTCTCAATCTATGATCCTGTAATTTATAAGACATAGATGAGACTTGCCCAAGGAGAGTAGATGGGCTGCAATTTGCAACAGTGGAGATAGTATTAATCATGTAAATAAGGCCACAGATTCTTCAAACTATTTGTGTTCCACAATTCCAAGGGACCAGTGATGAAATATTCTATCCATCTTCTAATAGAAAGGTGATTGACTCAGGCACAGAGTGATACATATTTTTTGGACACGGGCAATGTGGGAATTTGTTTCGCTTGGCTACACCTATTTATTATAGGGATGTTGTTGTTTTAATCACTGGGAGAGTGATCGAAAGGCGAGGATATAATTTTCTTATTTAATTTCTTATAACTTTATTATTGTTACTTAAAGAGAAAATGTAGTTTTATTAGTTGACAAAATTAAATGAAACTTCTAAAAGTATTTAAGTGTCTATCTTCAGCGAGCTCTTCCTGACATGGAGTCAGAATCTACCTCTCTGTGGATAAGTGGTTCCAGATGACAGATCTGTATTGATGATGCTGCTGATGATTTTCAAACCCTTATCTTGTCTCTTATTATCATTTTTAAAACAGAACAATGCCAAGGGCTAGGTATACAATATTAGTGGGCTTGCCCAGGGTCACAAAACTAAGAAATTTCTGAGGCCAAATTAGAACCCAGGATCACCCCCAACTCCAGGCCTGGTGTTCTACACACCATGCTACCTCGCTACCTATATGTATTGATTATTACAGTGGGTCATTTGGGGACTGGCGTGTTTTTATCTAGTTCTGCTTAAGATCAGAGGTCTTGAGTTGGAAAGGACTTCAGAAGTAGTCTAATCTAAGCCCCTTACTTATTTTATAGATGAGGAAACTGAGACCCACAGATTACACAGGTCATAATGTAGTCTTTGATCCTAACACCTCTTCCTCTAGATTGATTCAGTGTTCTTTCCGGTATCATATATTGCCTTATAATTGTCTTTCATATTTACCTGTTTCCACCATTGCCCATCTAGGAGCCTTAAGGTTAGTCAAACTGCCATATTGGTATAGTGGGAATGGAATCCTGTTTGGAAAGCTGGAGTTGACTGACCACGTGAAGGGCTTACAGGAAAAAAACACATTCAATTGGGGCAGTTGTTGGTTGTCCGTAGCATCCGGCAGGAACGACTTCCTCTGTTTCCATATCTTTGGGGAAAGAAGAGCTAAATTAGAAACCAGGGAAAAAACAGGGCACTGGGAAAAACAGAAACATTTCACTTTCCCCATCCTTCCCCCCCAAGTCCTTGGAATGATTTACATGGGAATGAAGGAGCGGAAGCAATATTTTAGAGGCTGTTTTCCAAATTGGATGAATAACAGAGGATACAATAGTAAGGACAACTGAACCACATTTCCTGACCTTTAAAAAAATCTCAGGTGCCACACAGGGTGTTGGTGATGCCTCTGTAGGGACTTTTAAGCAAGGGATGGAAAGGCTGTTATCACAGAATCATACAATTGTGGGATGGCAAATCCAGAATGGACCTTAGAGTTCAGATGCCTTCCAAGAGTTCTTAACCTTTTTTTAGTACCATTAATGTTTTTGGCAATCTCTTGATGCCTCTAAACCTCTTCTCCTAAATATATATTTAAATGCACAAAACTAAGTGCTTAAGATCTCAAAGGAAACCAATTATATTGAAACTGAATTATCAAGAGATTTCATAAAAATGGTCACAGACTCCAGGTTAAGAACCTCAACACTAGCCCACTACCTTCATTTTATAGATAGGGAAACCGAGACTCAGAGAGAATCTAAATCACAGAACTTAAAGGAACCACAGACATCATCCAACCCAACCTCTTAATTTTGTAGAGGAGAAATCTAAATCCTAGGGATGCAAATTGCCTTGTAAGCTCCAAACATAATTCTTTGGTTCTTTGGGTCCAGTAACAGGATTGGTCTTCTGACTCCCAGTTTAGGTTCTTGATAAGATACTACAGCTCAGACCTTTCCACAAATTGGTAGCACCATGAAACATGATAACTTAAATTTTCCCAACTCCTACCTGTTATGTTCACTTTTCTCCTGACATCACTCCTGACTCTTTGGGCTTTCCTACATTGTCCTTGAGTAGGTATAATCCTCCCCCTTCAGCCTTCCCATTTTCTAACTCTTTCCTATTAGAATGTAAATTCTTTGAGGATAATGGCTGTCTTTTTGCTATTGTTATTTATATTCCCAGAGCTCAGTACAATGCCCTGTACATAATAATTGCTTAATAAATGCTTTATTTCTCTACCATCTATCAATTATCTCTCTCAATACCTATCCTTCTATCTATGTGTGTATATATCACTTATCATCTATCTATCTATCTATCTATCTATCTATCTATCTATCTATCTATCTATCTATCTANTTCTCTTCTCTTCTCTTCTCTTCTCTTCTCTTCTCTTCTCTTCTCTTTTCTCTCTCTCTCTCTCTCTCTCTCTTTCTCTCTCTCTCTCTCATCTGTCCTTCTGTCACCCCCTTGCTCATCTCAAAGTGCTATCTTGGAAAAATGTCACATTGGACCAGTCATATTCCTTTGTTATATCTTGGTTTACATATCTATATGATTAAGATGTTGAACTAAATGGTCTTTAAGAGACTACTAACTCTAAACTCTTTGATCTTATGAAATTTTGCCTTTTGTGCCTCAGTTTCTTCAGCTGTTAAATGAGGTTGTACTAGGTACTAGATGAGCACTTAGGTTTTCCAAAGGCAGGATGCTAAGGTACCTAAGAATTCCTTGTGACTTTTGTGAAAGGTTGTGACTAAAGCCCCTTGCCTCGAAGAGTTACCTCCTTAGACCAGTGATGGGCAAACTACAGCCCACAGGCCAGATGTGGCCCCTTGAAATATTCTATCCTGCATCACGACATTATTCCTAATCTGATGAATACAATGAGTAGGATACAATACAATAAAATTTGGAAAGATTTGCCTTAGAAACAGCCTGACAGATGAGCATTTTCTTTCCTTTGGCCCCCTCTTTAAAAAGTTTGCCCAGGGGGCAGCTGGGTAGCTCAGTGGATTGAGAGCCAGGCCTAGAGACAGGAGGTCCTAGGTTCAAATCCGGCCTCAGACACTTCCCAGCTGTGTGACCCTGGGCAAGTCACTTGACCCCCATTGCTTACCTTTACCAATCTTCCACCTATAAGTCAATACACAGAAGTTAAGGGTTTAAAATTAAAAAAAAAAGTTTGCCCATCACTGCCTCAAACAATGGGTTATGAGGGTTGGACCAGAAGGACTGGAGGTGATAGGGGATGCTGCCCAGCATCCTCTGATTTTGGCCTGGAAAAGAACTTAGAGACAATCGAGATCAACCTCCCTCATTTTAAAGATAAGAAACTAAGGATGAGGGAGGTCAATTTCTTTGTTTAAGATCACCCCAAAGTTAGACACCTTTTTGAGTCTGAATATTAGAAGAGTGGTACAATTGGAAAGGTGCTGACTCTGGAGCCAAATGATCTGAGTTTCAATTTTTCCTCTGAGGCTTACTCCCAGTTAAACTTTGAGGTGAGTCCCTTTTGGTCGTTGGGACTCATTCTATTTATCTATAAAATGAGGATGTTGGACTAGATGGTCTCTGACGTCTCTTCCATCTCTGGATTTAGGGTCCAATGAATACTGGATGTAGACCTAGCAAAACCACGATGCTCAGATTAACTGGGCACACTTCTTGAGTGAATGATTTGACAGAACTTTTCTTCCTTCTCTTCTCCCCATCCCCCCAGCCTCCATCCCTGGCCCCCTCACTCCCAGGCTGCTAACTTATCATTCCCAATTGGAGTTGAGAGGACTCTTTTTTTGAAGGAGCTATAAAATCAAGCTAAGAAAACACCTTTGGGCACCCGGAACGCCAAGACCATCGTGAAAAATGCATCCTGGGGTGCAGCAGTCTTGGGTTCCTTTTCTCAGACTAGTTCCCACATCAGCCAGTTTTTCCCCAATTATGTCATCTGCTCCCCAACCCTACTCACAGGTTCCCAAAACTACTTGCAGCTTTCAAGGGTCCATGAATTACAGCAGAAGTCACATCCCCTGCTTCCCCCGAGCACATTCAGATGTCAGTCCTTTGAGAAGTGCTTTCCTTTCCAAGACTTGTTGAGGCCCTGAGGCAAAGGGAAACTGCTTATGTGTCTAACTAATTGTTGTAAGGTTGGCTGGAGTGTGAGTCTGGGAATGCTGTTTGGAACCCTGACAGAAGACAGGGGCTGGAGGGTCCAGTTGGGGCCAATGTCATTGTTTAAGCAATGAAGATGATTGTAGGAACTGGATTTGGGAGGGACATTTGCAGTCCTATCGTCCAGACACTTTACAGAAGAGGAAACTGAGCCCTAGAGATGGGAAATGACTTGTCCAGGGTAATACAGTTTTAATGGCAGACTCAAGACTAGTAATAGGAAGGATCTGAATCAAGCTTTTGAAGCCTATGAAGATTGTTTTCAGTGTCCCATCATTACCTTCTCCCCTTTCCCATAAGGCTTTGTTTTTTTCTAGGTTTCCTACCCCAGATTTTAGTCATTAAGTTTTAATTACGCTAGGGTTAATAAAATTTTATAAAGGTTATGCCAGCCATTAAGACCTACTGAAATTTGTAAGGTGACAGGTCAGGAAGGAAGGAAATGAGTATTTATTAATTGCGTTCTATGTTTCAGGCACCATACAAAGTGCTTCACAAATATTATCTCATTTGATCCTCAGAAAACCTTTAGGAAAAATTATTATCTCCATTTTATCATATATCATATATATATGTATACCCATATAATCCATATATATGTTATATATGTTATATATGTATATATACCCATAATTCCATAATAATCTCCATAATCTCCATAACTATAATTAATCTCCATTTTATTGTTGAGGAAACTGAGGCAGACAGTAGTTAAATGATTGCCATAGCTAGTATCTAAGACTGAATTTGAATTTGTATCTCTGACTCCAGACCCAGGTTTATCTACCTTTATCTACTTTGATCTCTAGAGGAATCCTTTCCTTCCTAACTCCCAGCCTCCAATCCTTGATCCTCTCACTCCCAAGGAGGTATTGGGATGCAAAGGGAGCCCGTCCTACAATCTTGACCCAAGAACAGTATATTAGGCTGTCCCTGAGCCTGAGAGAATTGAAGTGACTTTTCCCAGATCACATACCTAGCTAGCTAATGGCAGAATCTCATGTTTAAGAGTGAGGAAAAATATTTTTCTCATTTTGTAGAGGAGGAAACAGAATCTTAACTAAAATCAGTGACTTACCAAGGGTCATCCAGCTGAATTAGAGCTGGGATGTGATCTCGGTTCAAATCAAGTTCAGGGCTCTCTCCACCTTTATTTCCCCCATTTGACGCCAAGTCTAAGGATTGCTGGTTTCCTTAAGAGGCAAAGAATGGGAGCCAACCCATTGGGTTTGGCTTAGAAATTCATAGGATTAATTTGGCGACCATTTCCACGTGACTCTTTCCTTAATGCTGTTTCCCATGCCTAGGATGTTGTTCCTTACTTCTTCTGACTCAAAGAACCCCTAACTTCCTTCAAGTTTCAGTCCAAAAGCTCTCTCTTACCCAAGGCCATTTTTGATTCTCAGACATCAGTGCCATCTTCCTACCCTCATCACCTTGTGCTTATTTTGCATCTAAGTTCTAATCGGTGTGGTGTTTCCATCCCCTGCCTCCAGTCAAATATAGACTTTCACCAGAGAGCCAGATTCCTTCTTGTTGTCCAACACTGAGCTGGTGACTAATCGATGCTTATTAGATTGAACGGAACCTGTTCTCAGGTTCTCATTTAGCTTGAGGGTGCCATGACTGAGAAGAGCTTAAAGGATGCCCTTGCGTGGTTTATATTTTAAACTGGAAACGAAGGCTAAAGTGAACTTCAGGCATCAGCTAGGGGAAGAGGTCCAGGCTCCTTGAAGTGATACGAGAATGCTCTTACCTCCTCTTCTTGTCTTTCTAAGGAGGGAAATAACTGGGAGATCCTGTGGGACTGCTTCAGGAAGCCTGGAAACTTTCCTTAGTGAAATCACTCCTGCCTAGGAAAGCCTGCTCTGTGCTCCCGCTGACCTAGGGGTCAGTCCTTATGGCCCACACCAGATACAGGCAAGGCTCTTCCCTGGGAAGGAACTGTGGTCTGGGGATGGGGATGGGGGCTGGGGCAGGGGGAGGAGGTGAGAGGCCCTGGTGAGAGGGCTTAGAGAGAATAAAGTCCATGTAAGTCTTGGGCAAGGGGATGGGCATGGAGAAGGAGAGAGGCTTTTCATAGAAACAGCCCTGATGGAAGGGAGCCTTAGGGACAAACTTGGTGCTGTGGGAGGCTCAGAAACTCCAGAGAAGTTTGTCTGCTCCCAGAGTCACTTTTCCTGACACAAAGGAAGCTTTTGGGTTGGACTTATAGGGAAAGGGAGAAAGTCTGAGTGGCATGAAGTCTTCCAAAAATGGAGCCGATGTGGCCAAGAGAGGGTACATGGGGGCAACTAGTTGGCATAGTGGGTAGAGAATGGGGCCTTGAGTCAGGAAGACCTGGGTTCAAATCCAACCTCAGATACTTACTAGCTGTGTGACCCTGGACAAATCTACTTTACCCTCTTTGCTTCAGTTTCCTCATTTGTCAAATGAATTGGAGAAAGAAATGGCAGACTGCCTCAAGAAAACCCCAAATGGGGTCATGAAGAGTTGGCCATGACTAAACAATAATAACAACGAGGGAGGGTACATTGCCAGAAGTTTCCTTAGTATCTTGCGTGGTCCATAATCTGATAATCCTGTACCATTTGGAAGCCAGAACCCATCGTATATCCTGAGAAGCTCATAAGGTCCTAAAGCTGCCAGGGCCATCTAGTTTAATCCTTCCATTTTACAGAAGAGGAAAGTTCTACCTAGGAAGGGAGTCAGGACCCCTTACCCAACATCCCACAGTTTAGATAGCGTCAGAAGTGAGACTAGAATTCTCAGTGTATCCTCTGCAGTGATGGCATATTTTCCTCAGATTTGACCTCTAAGCTACTATAAATGAGTTCACTCCTCTGTCTATAAATGAATTCAATCCTCTGTCACTGAGGAAGTTTGCCCAGTCAATGGTGGACATCTTTGTGACAGAACTGACAAGAACCCATACCTAGAAAACTGGCTCTTGACCCCATTCCTGACATGGAATTTCTCTTCTGAACCCAGGAGTCCCCCTCCTCCTAAAGAAACCCTTTGGATTTTGTCATTTCTAGGGAACTCTAACTCCTGACAACTCAGTCTCTCATTGCTGCTCTCCTGGATCCTTATTTGAAGCCTTCTCTTCTTTTCCTCAGGGAGGTTTTCCCATAGCTCCAATGACTGCCCTAAGAACCAGTGTGGGTCAGCTTCCATACCATCTGCATCCTGCAATTGGCCTTGTAATGGGTTTCCTGCCTCGTCTGTCCCTTCTCCAGTCCACCCTCCACATAGTTCCCAAAGTGATATTCTTAGAGAACAGGTCTGATCATTTTTACTGCCATCTTCAACAAATGCCAATGGCTCCCAGTTGCCTTTGGAGTTGGGTTTAAAACCCTTTGCACAACTCCCTTTCCAACTTCATTATATAGTATTCTCTTTCTCATGCTCCGCAGTCCAACCATCTTGCCATTATTCACACATAGCAGTCACTGGTGTATCTTGCCTCCATCCTTTGGTGACCTAACTATCTCTCATGTCTAGAACGCCCCACTTCTATATCTGTGCCTGCTGTAATCCCTCATTTAAAAAAGATAAAAAAATTCAAGTTGGAAGTGGCTAATTGGTATAATGGAAAGAGACCTGGTTTTGAAATCAGGAAGACTTGGATTCAAATGCAGCTCCAGACACTTAGTAGCTATGTGACTCTGGGCAAGTCACTTTACTTCTATCTACCTCAGTTTCTTCATCTGTAAAATGGGGATAATAATATCAACTACCTCCTGGGTATGTTGTGAGGATAAAATGCATTAAGATTTGTTTGTTTTTTTTAAATGGAATTTATTTACAAGTTTCTCACCCCCTCTCTTCCTTCCCTGCATCATAGAAGGCATCATCTGGGAGATAAATTATGTTTTCATGTTTCCATTTTTCAGTTTATTCCTTGGAGGTGACATTCACAAGTTATTCTTTAGTATTAATTCTGTTACTGTGAAATATGTTTTCTTGGTTCTACTGATTTTGCTTTTCATCATTCCCAGTGTTCCAAGTTTAAAAAAATCAGCCTGTTTATCCTTTCTTATGGCACAGTATTATTCCATAACAATAACATACCATAGTTTGCTTAACCATTCCCCAAATGATGGGCATAAAATGACATAATATTTGTAAAGTGACTGTGTGTCATTCAGTTGTGTCTGACTCTTCAGGATCCCATTTGGGGCTTTGTTAGTAAAAATTCTAGACTGGTTTGCTGTTTCCTTTTCTGGCTCATTTGACAGATGAGGAAACTGAGACCAACAGGATTAAGTGGCTTGTCTAGGGTCACACAGCTGGTAAGCATCTGAGAACAGATTTGAACTCAAGAAGATGAGTTTTCCTGACTTCAGCTCTGTGTACTATGGTACCACCTTACTGCTGGAACCTGGTATATGGTAGGTACTTAATAAATGTTTGTGTTTTCCTTCCTTTCTCAATTGCTACCTTCTACATGAAAGAAACCTTTCCAGATCTCCTCAGTTTTAAATGTTTTCTCCCCCCAATTACTTCCTATTTATTTTTTAGACATTTATTTATGATGAATTCTTCAACAGAATGTAAACTCTTTGAGGTCAGGTTTCATTTTTGTCTTTGTCTCCCCAGTACCTAGCACAGTACCTAGTACATAAAGGGTGAATAAAAAAAAATGCCTGTTGATTGAATAATTGATTGAGAATCTTTTGGTCTTGATATTCTTACCACCTAGTAAAGTCTGTTCCCACAGCAAGGCTTAATCAATGTTGAATTGAATTGAATAACATACATGTCCCATCCCTGTCACTATCTTCCTCCCCCTCTGCCCTTTTTTCTTTCTTTAAATCCTTACCTAAGTATTAGTTCTAAGGCAGCAGAATGGCAGAGGCTGGGCAGAGTTAAGTGACTTGCCCAAGGTTATACAGTCCCTAAAAGCATAAGACTGGATTTGAACTCAGGTTTTCCTAAGTCCAAGTTCAGCATTTATCTACTGTGTCACCTAGATCAAGGAAGGCCCCTCAGACTGGTGGACAAAGCCCTCGTGCTGAATTTATGAGAGCTCATGGGCAATGGTCACCCAGAATGGGAAGAATGAATAGGCTATAATCTGAATCATTACAGCAGATGCTGACCTTGAAGATAATACAAATGTCTGAGTATATTTGGACTTGTTTAGGGAAGCATCAATAATATTTATTTTATAAAGAAGAACTTAGAAAAAATGGGATCTTATAGAGTACTATGTTTCAACCAATAGAAGAGCCCCAGACCTGGTGCTTCGCCTTTTCTGGTTTGTAGGCTTCTTGTCTAGGAGGGAAACACCTTATTATAGAGAACAAGTTTGGGAGTTGGGAGAGCTGGGCTGTCAGCCTATCTCTGCATCTAACCTTATACGGATGACTTAATCTTTCTGTTTCCTTTTCAGTTTAGTTTTATTTTATTTTAAACCCTTAACTTCTGTGTATTGGCTCCTAGGCTTCTAGAACAGTGGTAAGGGTAAGGCAATGGGGGTCAAGTGACTTGCCCAGGGTCACACAGCTGGGAAGTGTCTAAGGCCAGATTTGAACCTAGGACCTCCCATCTCTAGGCTTGGCTCTCAATCCGCTGAGCTACCCAGCTGCCCCCTTTCTGTTTCCTTTTCAGTGAAACAAAAGGCGTAGACTAAATCAGGTGTTCTTAATCTGGGGTACGTGGGCTCCTAAGGGGGTCATGAATAGACTTCAAGACATCCATGGACTTGGACTGTAAATTCCTTGAGGGCAAGGGTTGTTTTTGCCTTTCTTTGTAACCCCAGTGTGTAGCACAGTACCTGGAACATTCTGTTGTTATTTGGTTGTTTTAGTTGTGTCCAAGCCTTCATGACCCCATTTGGGGTTTTCTTGGCAATGATACTAAAAAGTTTGCCATTTTCCTTCACCTTGTTTGACAGATGAGGAAACTGAGGCTAACAGGATAAAAGTGATTTACCCAGGATCACACAACTAGTGTCTGCCATTTCCTTTTCCAGTTCATTTGACAGGTGAGGAAACTGAGGCAAACAGGGTGAAGTGACTTACCCAGGGTCACACAGCTAGTGCCTGCCATTTACTTCACTAATGCATTTGAGGAAACTGAGGCAAACAGGATGAAGTGAATTACCCAGAGTCACACAACTAGTAAAAGTTGGATTTGTACTCAACAAAGTTGATTCCAGTCCTGACACTTTATCCACTGCACCACCTAGCTGCCTGATTTGGTATATGATAGCTACTTAATAAATATTTATTGAATTGTAAAAAAAAAAAAAAAAAAAAAAAAAGTTACATTTTTATTTTCACTAATCTCTGGCTTCCTTTATAATCATTTGTATTCGATTCTCTGCATTTATAAAAGATTGTTCTGCTAAGGGCTCCCCAGGCTTCAGCAGCCTGCCCAAAGGATCCAGGACACACAAGACGTTTCCAAACCACTGCTCTCTAGGGGTCCTTTGTGCTCCAACAATCTGTGATCTGGAGCATGATACAGCTGCGCACATCTCGCAGGGTCTTCTTGTTGCCAGCAGAGGGCAGTGTTTCCCATCATCTGGGAGCCGGGGCTGGCTTTAAGTTCCCAACATCCTTTCCAGGCTGTATTTCCCTCTCGGAATCAGCCCGGAGTTGAGCAGGCGATGGATGTTTTACAGTCCCGTGGTCAGGCTTCCCATGGGGGCTGCGTTTTTGGGAGGGCTATTCCAGCAGGGCAACTGAACTCCTCCAACTACCTAAGTAATTTGCTCCTTCCGCCTTCTGTCCGCTAGTCTTGAAAAATGACTTGTGACAACCTTTTTATCCTTGATGGAGGACAGCTCGGCAATCAGCTCTCCTAGACTGTTATCCTTATTTTTATTTAGAAACGCCAGAGAATGCGATGAAAACTTCTTTTAACATTAGAGACCCCACTGAGCAAGCATATACTTTAAGAGCATCTACTGTGGGGATGGAACGTACTTAGTGAATCCTGGGAGTCTGAAGACTGGGGCTATGAATCCAATTCCTTGTCTGGATGATTTGGGGACATTGAGAAAAACCAGTCTTTTTTTTGGGGGGGGGTGTGGAGTGGGAACTCAGTTTTCCCATCTATAAAATGGGGATAAGAATATTTCTTATCCCTGCTTTGTGGTCAAAAAGAATTCTGTAAACCTTTCAGTATTAGGGAAAATAGGAGCTGGCATTTTGAGGCAGCATGGGAAAACACACAGGATTGTCTGTTGTGATGGAATGCTGCGGCTGACATGACATATGGCGTAGGACCAGCCAGCCTTGGGTTTGGACTTCAGGAGAACTCAGTTCTTGTCCAAGCTCTATCGTTTGCTCACTGTTGGGACTCTAGAAAAATGCCTCCCCTTCTCTTCACCTCAGCTTCCTCTCTGGAGAATGAGGGAGATCCAATTAGTTGGGCAGCTAGATGGTACAGTGGAGGGAGGGAGTGCCCATCCTGGATTCAGAAAGACTCATTTTCCTGAGTTCAAATCTGGCTTCAGATACTATTTGTGTGACCTTGTTTGCCTCGGTTTTCTCATCTGTAAAATGAGCTGGAAAAAGGAAATGGCAAACCTCTGGAGTATTTTTGCCAAGAAAACCCCCAAGTGAGGTCACAAGGAGTTGGACAAGACTGAAGAACAGCAAATGAGTTGAGCTGTCTCTAAGGCGTCTTCTAGTGGTGACCTTATAGCCTATGATTCTCTGGGTTATATTATCTGAGTGTCTCATACACTAGCTTTGTGACTCTGGGTAAGTCTCTTACCTGCTCTGGGCCTCAGTTTCCTTATCTGTAAAATAGGGAATAATAATAGCACTGACCTCACAGGACTGCTAAGGGGATCCAGTGAGATAATATGCCTAAGGCATTTTGCCAGCCTTAAAATTTCATATAAATGCTGGCTCTTATTATTTTTGGCAATAATAACTTACAGAGCTTATCCCAGAGAAAATTGTGAAGGGGGCAAAATTTTTCTTGGTGCTTGTTCTCCCTAAGCCACAACCACTTTCTGTGCCCTGACAACATTCTCAGATGTATGTACAAATTGCTTTTGTGGGTCTAAGGCTCAGAACTTAGACATTTGACACTCAGAAATGAGAATGACATTGAGTCCTTCCAATGGCATTGGGCTTTATGGGAAGCTGGTGTGGTATCATCAGTGATGCATTGAACTTGGGATTCAGATGAAATGAATTCAAGTCCTAGTGTTCTCACTTCCTAGCCAGGTGACCCTTGGGAAGTTATCTTCCCTTTGCGAAGCCTCAGTTTCTCCATCTGTAAAATGGGATGATAACCCTTGCATTACATATATAATATATGCAATATATAAGATATTATTTTATTTTCATATTATATGTTTATATAATATAATATATATTATATCCCTTTGTGAAGCCTCAGTTTCTCCATCTGTAAAATGGGATGATAACCTTTGCATTATAAGTTTCACAGTTATATATTTTCATGACTTATATCACATATAAGTTATGAAAATGAACGTCTTTTGCTAAATCCAAAAGGTCAGTGGAAAAGGAGTGAGGTCCTATTAGAAGGCAGCTTGAACCTTGGACCACGGTTCAAATCACGACCCTGTTTGTTACCTTTGTGGCTTTGAGCAAACTGTTTCTTTACCTTTCTAAACCACAGTATCCTTCCCTATAGATTAGGTAGTCCTCTGAGATGATTTCTAAGCGGTTTCTTTCTACTTCTCAAGTCACCAGACATTTCACTCTCATTACCTCATGTCCTGCTTATACCAGTCCTGTGTAGTACACAGGGCAGAGCGGAGCTGGGGTTACTCAAAGCAGGGACCAGGAGTAGGGAAGGAAGTCAACTCTTGGAGTGTAATCCTGAGGAGATCATGGAGACAACCTTTTATATTTCTTTTCCAAAATATAGTCCTCTCCGCCCCTTCCTTTCTCGCCTCTTCCCTCCTCTCTTCTCATCCTCTCTCTTCCCCTCCTCTCCTCTCCTCTGCCCCTTTCTATCTTAAGTAGTGGCACCCTCACTTAGCAGAAGCAGGGGATGGAAGCTGCCTTGATTGAGGCTCCAGAGTTAGGAG
>NC_058131.1:56634673-56803560 GCF_016433145.1 Gracilinanus agilis | reverse complement strand
TGTTTTTTTTCCCTTTTTTCTCTTTTGGGGTGTTTACAGTGCCTTATTATAAAATTTGGGTTAAGTATTGGGTCATAGGCTATTTATAGGTCAATGTGAAGATATTTCGATATTTCTAGCCTTTTTCTGGCATCTGCTGGTTTTTCACTTTTTACTTATTTTAACTTTTAAAAATTGTGTATCTTGATGGTATTAAAGATAACATTTATTAGCATTATACAATACTATACATATATTTTATGCATTTCTGAGTTTCTAAACTTTTTCTCTGCCTTCTGATGGCCTTCATGTGTTGTCTGCAACCTCTTCAAAACTTCCCGCAATTCCTCTTAATTTCTTATTTGTTAGTTAAATAGATCAAATATGTTAAGGGAGTAATGTAGTTTTTGCGCTTAGAGGATAGGTAAGAGATGGGGAAGACCTTAGACCCTAATACCACAACTGGAGAAGATTTTTTTTAGAGATCATTTAATAAAACCAAGATGGGGAAAGTTGTGATGAAGAAGGAATGAGTATCTGTGTGTGTGAGTATGTGTGTGTGTGTTGTTGGACATGGTTGATGTTCAATCATATCAGACATTTAATGACCATGTGGACCACATCATGCCAATACTGTCCATGGAATTTTCTTGGCAAAAATGGAGTGGTTGCCATTTTCTTCTCCAGCTCATTTTAAACATGAGAAAACTGAAGCAAACAGATTTAAGTGACTTGCCCAGAGTCATGGAGTTATTAATTGTCAGAGGCTGGTTTTGAACTCAGGTCTTCCTTGGCTCTCAGCCCCATACTCTATCCATGGAATCATCTCACTGAAAGATCCACTCAGTTGCATGAAAAAAAAAGAGTGATCTCTAAGGTCCCTTCCTATTAAGTCCCCGTGGCTTTGACCTGTTGTTAACTGACAGGGAACCCTAATCGTAATCTTCATTCACCTTATTGACCCATCTATAATAAAACTGCCTTATAAGTATGACATGTTAAATAAACCAAATAGAGCTGCCATGTTCCCTTTAAGGTGGAAGAGGTAGTTAGTTATCTAGGGTGTGATTTGGTGCCAACAGACCCATTTGCCTTAAAATATCTCCTCCAACAGCATGCTATGCTATGTCATTCTCATAATTAATGCCTGTCTGTTGGGCTAAGGCATTGTATTTCTAGCCAGCCCTTGTGAAAATGTAGATAAATTTCTTGGCAGGGGAAACATTAATGCAACAGAAAAGGCAATGTAGTCTCATGTGGTAGAAGCAGGGTGGCTTTGAGAACCAGGAACCTAGAATCATTTTTCACCTCTGTGCCCTTCAGAAAGTCCTCGCACCTCTCCTGGCATTGCTTTCCTCATCTATAAAGGACAGGCTGGTATTAAATGGTCTCTAAAAAAATTTTCTTGAGTTGTGATATTGGCACCTAAGTACTCCCCATCTCTTCATCTATGCTGTAAGTGCCATGATCACATTACCAGTAACATATTTGATCTAAATAGATCTAGCAAGATGTCACCTGGCATAAAGCAAGATTTCAGTGGAGGGAAACATAGAGAAGAAGAAGCAGAAGTTGGGAAGAGAATATAGTGTGTGAAGAACACCCGAGGTCAGGAAACCTGGCTTCCAGTCTTGGTTTTCATACATCCTTGTTATGTGATGGGCAGTCCTTTTAACCTCTCAGAGGCTCTATTGCTCATCAATAAAATGGAAAAAGGGGTTCAGAATACTTGGGCTAGATGTCTTGATTTTACCTCTAATTAGGGGTACAGTGGATGACAGGAAGACCTGTGTTCAAATCCAACTTCAAATGCTTACTAGTTATGTCACTTGACATCTCTTTGCCTCAGTTGCCTCATCTGTGAAATGGGGATAATAATAGCACCTTCATTCCAGGATGGTTATGAGCATCAATCTTGCTTTATGTCAGGTGACAACTTGCTAGTTAAATAGATAAACTAGATTATTGGGGTAATATAATTATAGCACTTGGAGCATAGATAAGAGATGGGGAATACCTTAGGTCCTACTATCATAACCCAAGAAGACTGGAGTGGTTTGCCATTTCCTTCTTCTTTTGCACATTTGACAGATGAGGAAATTGAGGCAAACAGGATTAAATGACTTGTCAAGAGTCTTATAGTTAGTGAGACCAGATTTGAACTCAGGTTTTTCTGACTCCACATTCAGTGCTCTATACAGTACATCATTTAGCTGCTATATAAATCTTAATTATTATTAACAATAAGTATAATAAGTAAATAGAGATGTAAGTAAATAAATAGATATACAAACAAACAAATAAATGAATGAATTACCTGGGGGAGAGAGAGTACCAATAGGGATAATAATAAGGTAGAGAACATCTAGAAGATGACAAGTAGACCTATGAAGGACCCCAAGTTTATGTATATAAATAAGGATCATTTTGAGGATATTTAGCCTAAAAAATTTGAGGGGCAACATGAAATCCATCTTCAAGTATAGAGCTGTCCTGTTGAAGAGCTATAAAACTTGTTCTGTTTAACTCCAGAATGCAGAACTAGGTACTCTCAGGAGGAGTTTACAAAGTGATAAAGGCTCAGTGTCAGTTTGGAATCCCTAAGATGTAGAGGTGGCCCAAAGTAGAGGTAGCTGTCTCATAGGGAGTAGAATTCATCCTCACTGGAGGTCTTTGGGTAAGATGACCAGGCTGAGGGTATGTTATAGAGGGGACTCTTGTTAAGGAATGGGCATTTGGGGGATATCTTCTAATTCTGTGAATTTCCACGACTCTTCAAAAAGGAGACATCATTGACCATCTTTGGAAAAGCAGGCTTAGTAGAGTGCTGGGGAGGTGAGGGGATAGGGGTGGTCAGAAGCTCCTTCCATAGCACTATACTGACTCAATGGGTTAGACAGAGCTCCTTTGGAAGAGAGCACATAGGTTCAGTTGGCATTGAGAGAATGATGTTATCAAAGCCTTCTGTCATGATGAACTCTGGTTGTGACCCTGGGCAACTCACTTAACCCTATTTGCCTCAGTTTCCTCATCTGTAAAGTGAGACAGAGAAGAAAATGGTAAATCCTTCTAGTATCTTTGCTATGAATGCCCCAAATGGGGTCATAAAGACTTGGATACAATGGAAAACAACTGAATACCAGATTTGAACATTTGGGATTTGGATTTGGAAGAAAGACATTCAGTCACTTCTCTGGTGCCTGGGAAAGGCTTTATGTTGGATAGCTAAGTCTAGTTCTTTAAACAGATGTTAGATCACCCTGTCTTAATTCTTTTGTTAAAAAACCAAAGGGTAATTTTTTTTTAAGAATAAAAAAAGAAATTGCTTTTCCTCTTTGGGTACCTTAAAAGCCATTCTTGTTCATGAATGGGAAATCCCATCCTGTGTTTAGGGGTAACTTCATGAGAACCTTTAAAATTTTCATCTTGTCATCATAAACATCATTAGTGGTAGAAATGTCAGTCACTGGTTGCCATCTGCATAGATAGGTTGCAGTAGACCAGAGAACTCCTCATGGAACCTTGTGTTACAATGTAAATTAGGAACTTGGGATCATAATTTGGGACTGGAAGAAAACATAGAAATCACCATTTTTATAAATAAGGAAATTGAGGCATGGAGATATTATATCACTAGACCAAGGCAAAAAGTATTCAAAGACAGAGTCAAGATTCGAACCCATATGTGAAAAAGTCCCCAGGTTAGTGACATTCTAAAATATTAATTGTGAAACCATTCCATTGGAAAGTATGCTGGACTTAGTCACAGGACCTGACTTAATGTCCCCATTCCACTGTGTGACCAAGGAAAATCACTTCAGCTATGGGGACCTCAGTTTTCTCATTAAAAAATGAGGGGATTGGACTAGGAGGTGACTAAAGTCCCTTTGAGACCCAAATTATAAAGCTATGGTCCTATGAATATGCAAATATGATCACCCTCACCATCTTTTTACTTTTAAAGTTAAAAATTAAGTGTTACCTCTTCCAAGGAGTTTTTCCTGTTCTTCATTTCCCTCCTCACCTTAATAGGGAATAGAATTCTTCCTCACTGGAAGTCTTTTTTCAAATTTATTTTTATTTTATTAATTAATTATTATATTTTAATCATTATGTTTAATTATTATTTTAATTAATTATATATAAACAATATATATTTAATAATAATAATAAATAACAATTAATTATAAAAAATTTCCATGGTTACATGATTCATATTCCTTCTCTCCCCTCCTCCTACCCCCCTCCCATAGCCAACGAGCAGTTCCACTGGGTTTTACATGTTTCATTGATCAAGACCTATTTCCATATTGTTGATATTTACACTAAGGTGATTGCTTAGAGTCTATATCACCAATCATATCCCCATTGAACCATGTGATCAAGCATTTGTTTTCTTCTGTGTTTCTGCTCCCACAGTTCTTTCTCTGGATGTGGATAACATTCTTTCTCATAAGTCCCTCAGAAATGTTTTGGATCATTGCATTGCTGCTCTCACTGGAAGTCTTTAGGCAAAAGATAGATGACTATGCTAGAAGGAACCCTTACTAAGGAATAGGTTGGACCAAAAAGCCTTCAGGGGGTCTTTTTACCCTTGGACCTCACAAATAATTTTTTTTCTCCTCAACTCTTCTCTAAACTACTTGCCTTAAAATGTTGTATATTATTGTTGTTCAACCATTTTCAGTCATGTTCAACTCTTTGTGACTCCATCTGGAGTTTTCTTGGCAAAGATACTGGAGTGGTTTACTATATATCTTCTCTGGCTCATTTAATAGATAAAGCAGCTAAGGCAAACAGAGTGAAGTGACGTGCCCAAGGTCATACAGCCAATAAGTGTCTGAGATCAGATTTGAACAGATGGAAGGTAAGTCTTCCTGACTTTAGGTCCTATGCTCTATCCACTGCACTACAGTTATTTGTTACAGTTATTTGCCTTTTTTTCATCTCAGCTCACTAGCCTGAGTGATCCATGAAGGAAGGGACAGTGGGACTTATTTAAATTCTTTATCTTTCTCTCATATCATCTAGTAAAAGTTCTCTGAACTCAAAAAATATTTATTGAATGTTGCTGATTAAATGAATTAACAACAGAAGAAATGAAAGCTTTCTATAGTCAGGAAAAATGCTCCAAATAATTATTGATTAGAGAAATGCAAACTGAAATGACTCTAAGATACTACCTCACACCTAGAAAATTGGCTAATATGACAGAAAAGGAAAATGATAAATGTTGGCGAGGATGTAGGAAAACTAGGACACTGACACCCTGTTGGTGGAGTTGTGAACTGATATAATCATTTTAGAGGGCAATTTGGAACTATTCCCAAAGGGCTATGAAACTGTTCATACCCTTTGATCTAGTAATACTACTACTGGATCTGTATTCCAAGAGATAAAAAAGGGCGTAAAGGGGAAGGACCTCTCTGTACAAAAGTATTAAAGGCAGTTCTTTTTGTGATGGTAAAGAATTGGAAAATGAGGGAATCCCCATCAACTGGGGAATGGATGAACAAGTTGTGGTATATGATTGTAATTGAATACTATTATGGTATAAGAAATGATGAATAGGAATAGCAATATAATGATACAGACAATTCTGAGGGACTTATGAAAAAGAATGGCTATTCAGCTCCAGAGAAAGAACTGGTAGGATCAGAATGCAGATGGAAGTATATGATTTATCACTCTATTTGGGTATATGCTTTGGGGTTTTGGTTTTATAGCATTAGTCACTTACAAAAATGAATAATATGGAAATATGTTTTGTATGATAATACATGTATAATGCAGATTGAATTGCTTGCCAGCTCCTGAAGGAGAGATGGAAGGGAGGGAGACAATTATATAACTTCAGAAAACTTATGTGAAAACTTGTTATTAAAAGAAAAAAATAATTAAATAGAATACTAAGAAATGATGAGTAGGATGCTTTCAGAAAAACCTGGAAAGACATACATGAACTGATGCAAAGTGAAATGAGTAGAACCAGGAAGTGATTGTACACAGTAACAGCAATAATGCACAATGATCGACTGCAAATGACTTAGCTATTCTCAGCAATGCAATGATCCAAGACAACCAAAGGGATTATGATGAAAAATGTTATCCAGAGAAAGGACTTATGGAATCATTATTATTAATGATTAAAGCACACTATTTCTGCTCTCTTTTCTTCATGCTTATGTATGTGTTCTTCCACAACATGATGAATATAGAAATATATTTTGTATTATAGGATATGTATAACCAATAGCAAATTACTTGCTATCTCAGGGAGTAGGGAAAGGAGGGAGGAAGGAAGGGAATTTGGACCTCTAAATGTCAGGAAATGAGCACCAAAAATTGCTTTTATATGTAAGTGTGTGTGGGATACTTTAATGATGGGGGAAAGCAATTAAAGAATGAATGAGTTATAAACAACCATTTTCTCTTTATAAATAGGTGAGGGATAGAAAATTGGATCTGTGATTTCATTGCCATAGAGAAAAGCTGGATGAGGAACATCTCCCAATGCAGGTTAGCCATTTAGCCTTAGAAAAAGTGGTCTGGTACACTAAGAGGTTCAGTGATTTTCCTGGCATCACATACTTAGAATATATCAAAGGCAGGCCTTTCATCTAGGTCTCCCAGGCTCCTGGGCCAGTCATCTATCCATTATATCCCACTGTTTCTCTTCCTTATCCAGCTAAATGTAATTTCCTCCATTTTTCTACTGAATTACTCTGACCCCTTTTATGTCCCAGCAAGATTCTTTATTCCTGGCTTCAGCGGACCAGTATTTAAGGGGTTTTATCAATATATTTCAAGACTTGAAATCTTTCATCATCCCCAAAATTTGGAGATCAGAACTATACATATAAAGGGTGTAAGATGAGACAGTTTTCTAACTCCACTCTTCTCTGGAGTCTGAAAATTTGCTCATCTTTTTTTCCCTGCCTATATTTCTGCTTCCTCCATCAAGACTGGAAAATGAACCTGATGAGCTGCCATTCCTCATGCTTTTTGGAAATATTATAGTGGGACAAAGTCCTTATATTAACTTAAGATAAGACTTACATTAGGCTTTCTTTCCTAATAGTATGAAGCCCTTGAATTCTGTAGAAGCTTCCTGGGAATCAAAATGTAACATTAGAGTTTGGAGGGACCTTAAAACATAGAATACAGAGAGCGAGATGGTATTAGAAGCAGAGTGCTAGGCTGCTATCTTGGAGAAAGGAAGGCCTGGATTCAAGTCCCAACTCTGAAACTTATTAGCTGTGTAACCCTGAAGAAATTATTTAACATTCTCTAGTCTAACATATATAAATATATCTCCTTTGCAAACATGAAGTTTTCACATCTCTATATTTCCTTTGCAAAGGTTTAGCCATATACAGTGAGTTATAATTCAGTATTATTATAGAATGTTAAAAATAGAAGGAACCTTAGAAAACAAAAAGTCAGAGCTGGGGTTTTAAAATATAGGATTTTAGAAGTTTATGGTACTTTAGAACACAGAACATTAGAGCTGGGATTTTACATTATAGAATATTAGAGGTAGAAGGGACCTTAGGCTGAAGTATGTCAAATCTTGAAGAATCTAGAATATTGGAACTGGAACATAGAACATTATAAAAGAAAGTTGGAACATAGAACATCAGAAATCAAAGGGACCTTGGATCATTGCATATCTAAGCTAAAAAGGATGATGGCAGAGAATGCCAGAGCTGGGAGAGACCTGACATTATCTAGTTACTCCTAGCCTGAAATATGAGTTCTTATTGTAGGGTTTGTTTACTTAATAATTGAATTTCATTTCCTTTGTAATTCTATATATTTTATTATATGCATTCTGGAAAGGGGACCATAGACTTCCCAAGATTGCCAAAAGGGATCCAGGGCACAAAAAGATGGAGAATCCTTGATCTGTCCAAGTTTTCATTTTAATTGAGACCAAAGAGAACAAGCAACTTGACCAATATCACAAAGTTTATGGCAGAATCAGGTCTCTGGATTGCCTTCATTATGACTCCACAGGGTATGTTTTTAAACAAAATTAATTTCTGTGTGTGTGTGTGTATGTGTGTGTGTGAAAAGAGAGAGAGAGACAGAGAGAGATAGAGAGAGACAGAGACAGAGACAGAGACAGAGACAGAGGGACAGAGAGACAGGACAGAAAGACAGAAACAGAGAGATAGAGGCAGACAAAGACAGAGAGACAGAGAGACAGAGACAGCGAGAGAGACAGAGAGAGTCAGACAGACAGACAGAGGCAGAGGCAGACAGGCAGACAGATAGCCACAGAAAATGAAGTACTATTTATGTTCACTATAAGTTTGTGTGTCTCACCACAAGGCAAGGTTTTGAGCGAAGTCCATGTGTGTGTGTGTGTGTGTGTGTGTGTGTGTGTGTGTGTGTGTGTGTATGAGAGATCTGAAATCTGAGCATCATCAGAGCTGATATGGTGATGTTTATCTCTAAGTATAGTCTAAGGATTTTTTTTTTTGGCCACAGAAACTCAGAAGGCTATTTGTTAAGAGTGTACACGTGTGCAAAAATCATAGCTGCTTGGAGCTGGGGACAAGGTAATCTTTTTCCATCCTCCAGTTTTGCTGCTGCCTGTAAGACTTGGAGCAAGTTGAATCATCCCTCCACTTCTCAATTTCCTTCTCTGTAAAATGACTAGATAATCAGATTGGATGATTACTAAGGCCTCTTTCCAGACACTGTGAGTCTACCAAATCTCTCTTCCTGGCAAACTCTTTAGCTGCATCTCAGTTTGGAATTTGAGGTCCTGGATCTGAACCCTGAACTGGCACAACCCTGGGACCTGGATTCAAACTCTCCTCTATTTACTATCTTGTGTGTCCTCAAATAACTCCTGTCACTTTTCTGGGTCTCCTTTTGCCCCTCTGTGAAATGGAAGGGTTTGTTCCTTCTGGCTCTAAATCATACAGACTCTAATCTTGGCAAACATCCGAGTTTGTCCCTGGCTGAAAAGTTCTGGTCAGGACCCATTGCCCTAGTCTGTCACCAAACCACGGTAGGGAGAAGGGAGTCGGAATCGTCTTGGTTTGTTGTTAATGTACCTTCATAGATAGGGAGGCACTTAGGAATCATGAGAGTTTAACCTCATAGATCAAATGTTTTTTACAAGAATCAAAATATATATTAAAAAAAAATCAAATCCCAAACAACTCAATTTTCAAAAGAAATCAATGAAGGCAAGCGTGTAAGTCAGCCAGCCTGAAGACCACCAAGAGAAGAGGATTTAGTATCTCCATGGGAGGGAGGCACCACACGTCATCCATCATAGTTGGGCAGGGATTGCCTTGGGCTGCTGATGGATGCCGTGGGTTGTGCAAGTAGAATGAGGTGTCATGTAATTGAGCACAGGTGTCTAGGGAAGAGGAGGGTGGGAAGCAGGCGCACAAACTTGGTGAGGATGCAAAAGTGGGATTGGACTAGCATTTGGACCCTCACGTGGTCCTCAATTCTTTCTATGCTAGCTATAGGGATGGCTGGAAATTTTTTTTTTTGGTGATAATCTCTGAGAAAATATCCCTGGTATTCTAAATTACAGAATGTCTGAAATAAAATATATGTATATATATATACATATATATAAACACAATAAAACATATTCACACATATAACATACATGCATTATTGCATAATTATATATGACAGCACATTACATATTTATGTATGGATATATATACATACATATATATATATACATTGATTTATTTGTTTTCAGAAAATGAGGAAATTGTGTGTGTATATGTTTGTACTTATGGGTGTGTCTATTGAGTATCGGGGTGTAAGGGGAAAGAGAGAAAGACAAAAAGAGAAGAGCTAAAGAGATGGAGAAAGAACTAGTGGTAAAAAGTAAGAAAGAGACTCAGAAGAGAGAGAGGAGAGACAGAGAGACAGAATCAGAGGGACAGGGAGACAGACACAGAGAGATAGAAGAATACAGAGACAGAGAGATAAAGAGTTGGAATGACAGAGATAAGAGAAGAGAAAAATCAGGGTGTAGTGGTGAAGAATATTGGATGTGGAAGCAGAGAATCTGAATTCACATTTCAGCCTGATATGTATTAGATACTTGACCTTGCACAAGTTGATTTCTCTTTCTGAGGTTTCAGTTTCTTCATCTGTAAAATGGGAGTTAGATGCTGGTTAGTGCAGTGGATAGAGCAGGAGTCGGCAACGTATGGCTCTCAAGCCATATCTGGCTCTTTTGAGGGCCAGATATGGCTCTTTCTGCAGGAGCCATAAAGTCAATTGTTTTTCAGGCACTGTTACAGGAGCGCACACTGTGAGCACTGTACGGCTCTCACAAAATTACATTTTAAAAAATGTGGCATTTATGGATCTCATGGAAGGTTGCCGTATAGAGCATTGGGAGTGGAGTCAGGAAAATCTGAGTTCATATCCTGCCTTAGAAATTTATTAGCTGTATGATTCTGGAGAAGCACTTAACTTTTGCCTACCTCAGTTTCCTCATCTATAAAATAGAGATCAAATCTCCTTAGATTACTGTGAAGATCGAATGAGATAATTCATATTTGTAAAACTTAAAGTATTCTAGAATTGTTAGCTATAAGATTGTTTGAATATCTCTTCCAGCTCTAAGTCCTAAAATATATGATAAAAAGGAAAGAGAGATCAAGGAATAAGCAAATATTTATTAAGCAGCAGTGTTCTAAATGCTAGGGAACAGATAGAAAGAATGAAATAATCCCTGCTCTCAAAGAGCTGATGTTCTATCCTTCCTTTCCCCCTTCCTCTCTTCCTCTCTCCCTTCCTTCTTCCCCTCCTCCCTCTCTCCCTCCTTACCTCCCTTCCTCTTCATTCTCTCCCTTCCTCTTTCCTTCCTTCCTTCCTTCCTTCATTCCTTCTTCCCTTCATTCCTTCATTCCTTTGTTCCTTTGTTTCTTCATTCTTTCTTCCCTTTGTGCCTTTGTTCCTTCTTCCCTTCATTCCTTTGTTCCTTCCTTCATTACTTCTTCCCTTCCTTCCTTTGTTCCTTCTTCCTTTGTGCCTTCGTTCCTTTGTTCTTTCCTTCAATTCCTTTGTTCCTTCCTTCATTCCTTCATTACTTCTTCCCTTCCTTCCTTCATTCTTCTCTTCATTCCTTTGTTCCTTCGTTCCTTCCTTTGTTCATTTGTTCCTTTGTTCCTTCCTTCCTTCATCCAAGATCAGGCAGTCAGTCCATGTAAGAAGCAGGGTTTGCCTCTAGATCTTCCTTGCTCTGAGACCAAGTCTATAACCATTAGATAGCACTGCCTCTCATATACATATACATATAAAAGGAATCTATTTGAGAGAGAGAACAAGGGAGGTGGAAGCAGATAAAGGGTAGGTCGGATTGGGCGGGGGTTTTCCTATTGCCAGGCTGGGTGCCTTGGCTGGGCAGTAGCCTGTGCCAAGGATGAGCCCAGGGCCAGCCGGAGAGGCCCGCCCCTGGTGCTAGACTTGTCAGCAGGCAGCCGTGGGGCTCCCAAGCTTGGCTGGGCACGATGTGTAGGTGGGAACAGGCCCTGCACACAGAAGGAGCAGTCTGGGGTTTCAAAGAGCCCTTCACACGCTCTCTCCCTGCCCCCCTGGCCAGGCTACTGAGAAGGGCGGGATCCATGGTCTGGGGCCTACCAGGGGCACAGCTGCCAAGTTCTGGTGCCTCCGAGCAGCAGGAGGCTAAGAGGTTGGAAAATACACTCAGGCCAAGGATTTCCTAGCTGAGATTCTCAGCTTAAGCAGAAAAGTGAAGCAGAAAAGTGATGGCTGGCTTGAGGGAATGTATGGCCTGCCACAAAGAAGGGGATTCTCCAGTTTATCTTAGTGATTTTTTTTGCTCTGAACAGATAAGGACACTGAGGCTTAGAAAAAGAAAGGGCCTCGTCTCCTCTCCTCCTGGGAATGAACAGAGGAGCTCAGGCTTGAACCCAGGTCCTCTGCTCTCCCTGACCAAGACCCAGCCTACCCTTCCCACCCCGTTTCTGTCCCATCTCCCCTGTGAAATCTCGGCCAATTATCGAACCCTCATAAACGCCTTCCTTCAGAATTCTCTCCTGTACTGCAAACCTATATAGGTGAGGTAGAAAAAAACAAAGAATATACGTTTGAAGGAAATAAATCCAAGTCTTTCTTACTAGTTTTCTGAGTTGTTGATATAGTTGTAATTAATTCCTAGTTTTTATATTTAAGAGGAAAAGGAGTAATAAGTTTTTTCAGTAGGAGACCTGCTGCTGTGCAGGCTGGCAGTTGGTGACAGTAGAAGGGTGTGACTGAGTTTGGTTTGTAAGTTGGAGACCATTGGAAAGGGCTTTTTGTCTCTGTGTCCCTTGGGGAGAGGAGCGTGTGACTTGTCCTCTCTGGGACTGTGAGGAGTCAGAGAAATAGATTTAAGGCCTTAATAGCCTTATTTATTATTAATAATGTGGGTAGATAAGGTAGATAGATAGTGGTTATATTATTAGATAGTGAGAATAAGAGAGTATGTGAGGGTTTTGGCCTAGCAGAAAATGTTGTCCTCTGCGGCAGGTAGATTTAGGATTTTCTAGAAAAATTTAGTTAGGATTGGGATCTTGGATATAGTTATAAGCTATAACTCCCTTCTCCCTTTTCTCTCCCTCCCTTTTTTCTCCCTCCTTTTCTCTCTCCTTCTTCTCTCCAAGACCCCCTCTTTCTTTCCTTCTCTCCCTCCTTCTTGCTTTCTCTTTTCTATCTCTCGCTCTTTTCTCTCTCTTTCCATCTCCTCTTTTCTCTGTTTCTATCTCTATCTTTATGTCTGTTTTTTTCTTCTCTCTCTCTCTCTCTCTCTCTCTCTCTCTCTCTCTCTCTCTCTCTCTCTCTCTCTCTCTCCTTCTTTGTCTCTGCCTCTGTCTCTCCTTTCTCATCCTAATACTTCAAGACTCAGGTTAAAATTGCTTTGGAAGTCTTAGGGTATAGGTAAGCTAGATGTGTTTGCTAGGTATGTTACTCAAGGAGGTCAAGGACAGAAGAAAGGTTCCTTACTTATCAAAATATTTAGAGCAGCCCTTTGGGGAATAGCAAAGAACTAGAAACATAGCAGATTGGGCAATGACTGAACACATTGGGGCACATGAATGGAATGCAGGTTTATTCTGCTATAAGAAAGAATGAATATGAATAATTCAGAAAAGCATGAGGAGACCTAAATGAATTGATGGAGAGTAAAGTAAGTCGAATCAAGAAAACAATATGCACAAAAATGACCACAAAGCAAACTGAATAATGGCATATATCTATAACTATATTTATCTATCTATATGTATGTGGATATATATGTATATATATACATATATATATAGTTTATGTGTGTATTTGAATGTACATGTACATGACAACAAAACATAGAAATCAAGCATTATAAGTATAATGCCCAAGTCTGACTCTGAGGATGAGATCTATAGCTGTACCTCTCACCTTTATTAGCAGAGTTGGGGTGGGGTATGGGTGATGCAGCAGATAGAGCAATGGATTTATTATTAGGAAGGCTTGAGATCTAAAGGTAACCCTGTAGATGGTTATCCTCCAAACTTGTACTTCAGAAGCCCCCACTGGTGTGCTTCCTTTTAACAAGCAGCTATTAAAGTCAGGCTATAAAGACCAGTGCAAGAACAATAGTTGCATTTCCCCCAAAACCTAGGAGGACTTTCAGAAAAATACATACAGAGTACATTGGATGTGGGAAAAAACAGTCTAAATCTTAAATATAATTGTGGGGGACGTGTGCAGGCAACACACATGATCAACAAGCTTATCAATCCAGAGTCACAGAGCCTCAAAGCCTTTTCTTTCTACAGAAAAGTTCTTACCTGGCCTGTCATAGGTTGTGAAGTCAGTAGAGCTAAATCACTTTGCTACTCTGCTGGACTTACTCCTTATAGGTGCTATTATTATCCTCATTTTTATAGATGAGGAAACTGAGATGGAAGTGGTTAAGTTCCCAGGGTCACATAGCTAGTAAACATCTGAGATCAGATTTGAACTCAGGTCTTTCTGTCTCCAGTTTTATTGCTCTGTTCACTATTCTAGGCTAGATTTGTCATCTGGATACCAACCTGAGCAGAATTCAGAGAGGTTCAAGTCATTAGGTTGATCTCCAGAGAGGACTTTTTTTATTATACTCTTAAAGACCATATACTCAATCATAGAGGGGTTGCAATCTGTATCATAAGATCATATATTTGGAATTGGAAGGGACTTTAGAGGACTTCACATCCTTTCCTCTCATTTTATAGATGAGGAAATTGGGGCATAGACAGGCTAAATTATTTGCTTGGGGTCCTACAACTAATTCTTATCAGAGGTGAAAACTGTGGAAGGGCTACCTATAAACAAAATCAGAAATCCTTGTAGCACTGAATAAAACTAATGAGCTGGAATTTTCATAACACTTTAAGATCTACAAAGAGCTTTCCGTATATTATCTCATTTGATCTTCACAATGACCCTGTGAGGTACATAGATCTATAGATTTTATATACCCCTATTTTTCAGTTGAAGAAATAAGGTTGAGATTTTTCTTTTGTTTTTTTTTTAAACCCTTAACCTTTTATCTTAGAATTGGTATAAAGTATTGGTTACAAGGCAGAAAAACAGTTAAAGGCTAAGCTTTTTTGGGGTTAAGCGACTTTCCCAGCATTATACAGTTCGGAAGTGTCTGAATCCAGATTTGAACCAAAGATTCCCCCATCTCTAGACCTGACTCTTCATCCATTGAGTCACTTAGCTGCCCCTCAATGAATGAATATTAGTCAATTCTTTCTAGTCTAGTCAATTATTTCATTGAGTGGCAGCTAAGTGACTCAATGGTAAGTCCTAGAGGCAACTAGGTGATATGGTAGATAGAACCTGGATTCTGGAAGATCTGAGTTCAAATCTAGTCTCAGGTATGAGTTTTGTGATCTTGAGTAATTCACTTAAACTCTGTTTTTTCACCTGTAAAATGAGGATAATAATAGCACTTCTATCATAAGATCATTTGTGAGAATCAATATGAAAATATTGGGAAAAACTTTTAGCACTATGCCTGGCACAAAATATTTGTTTCCTTTGATCTTTCCTGGGGTCTCTATTGATTCTGAATCTGGTCCTCTTTCCAGAAGGTATGATGAGTAAACAGGGAAACCAAACAAAAATTTCCTGTCTCTCCTAATCACAAATCTTTAATGTTCTCTTTTTTTTCTTTTTAAATCAAAAACCCTTATCTTTCATCCTAGAATCAAAACCGTGTATTGGTTCTAAGGTAAAAGAGTGGGAAGAGCTAGGCAATGGGGGTAAATGCCTTGCTCTGGGTCATCCAGCTAGGAAGTGTTTGAGGCTAGATCAGAACCCAGGACCTTTAGATCTCCAGGTCTGGCTCTCAATCCACTGAGCCACCTTGCTGCCCTACCAATGTTCTCTCTTTTTCCTCTAGAAGAAAATCTAATTCTTTGGTCTGTAATTCAAGGTTCTCCATTCAGTAGCCCTGATATATGTGTTTTCAGTCATATCTCATCTTACTCCCCCAAATGAAGTCCAAAGTCTAGCTAGGCTGGTTTGTTTGCCATCTCTTGGTGCCGCTGGGCTTGTTCCTATCTCCATGCCATTATTTCGATTCTTCTTTTAATCTTTCCCTTTTCTTTCTTTATCATCCAAATTCAACATATTCTTCAAAGTATAACTCTTTTCCTACCTCCTTCATGAATCCTTCCATGACCATTGTAGGCTTTTGGAATATCTTCCTCTGGACCCATGTAGTGCTCGTTGTCTATTTTACTCATTAACTACTTATATATTGCTTTGTACTCTTAGTTCTCTATTGGAGTGATGGTTGTCTTCTTTTTTGATTCTCTGGCCAGAGACCCCACTTGGAATCAGAGATTTTGTTTTAAGTTCTATCTCTTGTGTATACAAGGATACTTGTGTATCCTTGGTCAAATCAGTTAATTTTCCTGAGCCTTAGTTTCCTCATTGGTAAAATGAGAGATTTGGACTAGATGGTCTTTGAAGTCCTTTCCAGTCCTGGCTTTAGGATTTTATGATGCTCATATTTGTTGATTGATTTTCCCCAATTAATATTGGAAGTGATTTGCTGGTTGTAAGGTGAAGGGAATAAGGGTTGGGAGAGATGTTCTAGAAAAGAGCTTAGAAAGAAAACTGACCCTGTTTTAGATATGTGGTCTTATTTGGCCATTACCCAGAAAGAGGTTGGCATTGTGGTTAGCCTCTGAGACAACCTTTGGAGATGCAACAGGATTTAGAGATTAGTCCACACTCCTCATTTTACAGATGAGGAAACTGAGACTCAGATTGATTAAATAATTTGACCATAATCACACTGGTGTGGTACAAGGAAAGAGAGCTGGATTTGGGGTCAAAGGACATGGGTTCAAATCTGGACTGTTCCACTTACTGACATGGATTCCGGTTTTCATTCTACCATTTAACTACATTTGTGACCTTCATGTTTCTGAGCTTAAGCTTTCTGAGTTTCTTCATCTGAAAAATGGGGATGTTATCTCACAGAGATATTAGGAGGAAAGGATTTTATAGATTATAAAGTGTTCTATAAATATGAGCTATTCTAGACAGTCACTTTTATCACTCCCTTCTACCATTCCCTTCATTTTAAAGGTTGATAGATAAAAAAGATTAATAGACAAGTAGATGGATGATTAGATAGTTTATTAAGTATATATATATGCACATATATGTGTGTGTTAGGCACTGTAGTTAAAGAAAACTTTAATAATATCTTTTGCCCTCTGAGCCAATATATTTCCTGAACTAGTTTAAGGAATCCATGGATATGATAGCTGATTGGAAAATATAGTTGAGAAAGTTTATTTTTTTGAAGGAGGAAAAGAGATGAATGATTTCCTCTGAATGAAGAGCAATGTTTGAATCAGAACATGATGAGTTGATGTCTCCCAAGAAATAGCTTTGACCAACAATGCACATAAATGACTCCAACTTGACTATACATGATCCAAAATATTCATTTGTTTCAGGATCAGAAGGAATATGGGCACTTGGCCCACAAAGATCCTCTATGTGCCAAGGTGAATCCACAAATGGCCAGACAAAAATATCACGTGTGATGGGAAAAAATAGAATTTGGGTCCTTCCTTATAGTGTGCAAGAAGTAGGGAGGAGGGGTAATCGCCAAAGCCATTAGTATGGAGTCTTCCTGTGGCATGTAGTGCCCCAACCCTATCCTTCCGCTCCATCGTTGTCCCTCCCATTCTATTGTTTCTGCCTTCCCTGGCACCCAGACTTTGCTTGGCCACCATGTTCCCAAAATATGTTCTCACATTTTTCTTCTCCGACGACCTCAAAAGTAAACAGTTCCAAACCGTGGCCAAGGCAGTGACGCATCCGGGCTCCCATGTCCCATTGGCTCTATCCGGTGTTTGTAATTTCTCCAGAGAGGGGGTGGAGGGTGTGTGACAGGCCTGTATGTGTGTGAGGACAGATCAGAGTAACTGGTCTATTTAATGGGTGGAGGGAAAAATGGGCCTCTTGATATCCTGCCCTGAGGGTCTTGCTTTGTTTATCCTGGATATCTATGAGTCTCTTCCATATCCATTCTGTAATCCAATGACATTTGCTCTGCTTCATTTGGTATGCCTTTAAAGGAAGTTTATGGCTTGGAGGTACTGTCATCAGCATCAAAGACTTGTATTCCTGGTCTTACGTCTTTTCTTCTTTGGACATCTTTGGGAAGAGGGACCAGTGCTTTCCTAAGAATGGTACCATTCTGGCTGCTTGGTGTCAAGATGAGAGAAAAAGAGGATTGTACTGTATGGCTTCTCTAAAAATCACAAAGGACCAATAGGAAAACAGAATTAAATTGGCGATCAGGTGTTCTTAATCATGCATAATATTCAATAAGTATTTCTTGTACAAACATACCCAGATACTTTATTACCTTTCTTAGGCTTATCAGAGCTCCCAGCATCACTGCTCTTTACTTTGGGGCTATCAATAACTAAATAGCATTAATGAAACAAAGAGAAGTTCTGACACTGACAGGATGAGAACTCTGGACAAAGATTGATGCAGGGACTAATGTTTGATGCAAAATAATTTAATGACTCACATTAACCCTTCTCAAAGAGAGAATGAGCATGACTGGATGAACTATTATTGTGAGACATTTCAAGATTGGCAAAATGGTGGGGATTTAGTGCATAATTTAAAAAGTTATTTTACATTTTTTCTGCCTTTATTCTTTTCTCTTGCCAATACTTAAATTCACATGAGTTTATGTAAAATGAGGTTCTGCTGTACAAGATTTATGCAAATGTCAATGGGTGATAATCCCAGAGGGAAGGGGCTGGGCCGGAGAACCCTTTTGTAGAAAGTGGGATTTAAATAGTCTTGAAGGAAGTCAGAAAATTCAAGAGGTAGAGGCAGGCAGAGGCAGAAGGCATTCCAGGCTTAAAGAATAGTCAGTAAAAAGCCATAGAGATGGAAGATAGAAAGTCATGTACAAAGGGGGAAGCTGGGTAGCTCAGTGGATTGAGAACCAGACCTAGAGATGGGAGGTCCTAGGTTCAAATCTGGCCTTAGACACTTCCCAGCTGTGTGACCCTGGGCAAGTCACTTGACCCCCATTGCCTACCCTTACCACTCTACTGCCTTGGAACCAATACACAGCCTCAATTCCAAGACAGAAAGTAAGGGTTTAAAAAAAAAGAAAGAAAGTCATGTACAAGGAACAGCAAATAAGTGTCACTGGATTTTAGAGTGATTTTAGAGTGATCTGCTCTACCCAGAATTAGGCTGGGTGCTGGGGATACAAAGACAAAAAATGGAATCATCCTTTCCTTTAAGGAGATTACATTCTTCTGGGAATAGTAGGTGGGAGAATTAGATGTCCATGATAAAGAAATACAAAATAAAAACAAAATAAAACCATGCTTGTCTGCCATGTTAATATCTCCTCCCAACTTTCCAGCTTCCATCTATGTATTATCTCCCCCCATTAGGTTGTAGGTTTCTTGAGGGAGGAGATTGTCTTGTTTGCTTATATTTGTATACCTAGAGTTTAGTACTGTGCCTGCTTACTGAATAAATACTTTATTATTCATCATTCATTTATTCATTCTTTTGTTGATTCTTATCCACAAAGAGTCAAAAGTGGTGACAGAGGACTTCTAAGGTCTCTTCCAGATGAACAGTCATTCTAGGTCCTAGAGAGACTAGAATGCTAGGCTTAGAGTCACAAAGACCTCAAGTTCAAATTCAGTCCCAGACACTTACTAGTGGTATGATCCTGAGACAAGTCTTAGTTTCCTCATCTGTAAAATGGGGACAATAATAGCACCTAACTTCCAGAATTGTTGCGAAGATCAAATAGCTAATATTTGTTAAGAATTTTGCAAAAACAGAGCTATATTGCTGCTAGAGAGATGATGGAGATCTCTGAGTAAGGCAAGATTAAAGAAAAAGTTGGAGGTTGTCCATATTTTTAAGTGTTTATCCCAGAAGACACTATCTAGGGGATAGGAGGAGTAGGGGGAGGGGAGGGTCAAGAGCAGCCCCATCGTGGGTGTGCTCTGTTCACAGGGTTGTCTCCAGGTTATCTCCAGGCTGAAAAGCTGCCCTCTAGTTGATGACACATCTGTATTCCCAGAGGTTAAAGAATTGACAGGATTCAGCCCAGATGTCTCTCCTTTCCAGTTATCTTTGCTGTAGAGCAAGGGAAGGAGGGGCCAGAATGCAACTATTCCTTAATTTGCCCTGGGTATGACCTCAAACCCAAAGGGGAGACCACCTCCCTAGGTAAGCCCAGGCAGTGAGTGGGCTGACTGAGACTTCATCATTTTTCTCCTGTAGAAGTGACCAGTTGGGTCCCATTAGTCATAGTCATGGGATTTGGAGCTACAAGACATTTTAAGATCAATTTATCTATAGTTTTTAGAGTGAGAAGGGAAATTAGAAATCACCGAGTCTTCAGTTTTTGACTGTAAAATGAGAGAATTGATCTAATCGGACAGTTTCCCCGTTGAGCATCTATTCCAAGGGAGTACAAGATAGAAAAAGTCCTAAGAACATCAAAGTATTCACTGCTATACCTTTTGTAACAGAAAAAAAACACCACAATAATAACTGGAAAGTGGATGGCCATTGATTAGAGAAATAGATGAACAAATTGTGAGATAAAAATGTAATGCATTATTATATCACCCCCAAAAATGAGGAAGAAGGGGAATCTAGAAAAATTTGGCAGCACGGTATAGTGTGGGCTTGGAACGAGGAGGATCAGGGATCAAATCTTGCCTTTGACACTCACTGCTCATGTTGCTTGGGCAAATCACTTAACATTTCTAGACCTCAGTTTGCCAACATGCAAAGCGATGGGTTTAGGCTCTGTGACCTTTAAGATGACATCTAGCTCTTAGAGTTGTAAGGCTTGAATGAGTTGATAAGGCCTGATGTGAGAAGAACTAGAAGAATTATTTATTCAGAGACTACAATAATATAGACTAATACTGCCTCAGAGTAATTGTAATTATTATTCTTGGGGTTAAAAAAATTTTTTTTAAACCCTTACCTTCCATCTTGGAAGCCAAAGCAGAAGAGTGGTAAGGGCTAGGCAATAGGAGTCAAGTGACTTGCCCAGGGTCACACAGCTGGGAAGTGTCTGAGGACAGATTTGAAACTAAAACCTCCCATATCTAGACCTGGCTCTCAATCCATTGAGCTACCCAGCTGCCCCCTTATTCTTGATTTAAGATAAGAGTTTTTGACCTGGAATCTGTAAAGTTTTATTATTTTTTAATTTATAACTATATTCCAAAATAGTATAATTTTTCAATTGAAATCATGTATTAAAAATTTAATCAATATGACTATATTCCAAAATAATTTCAATTTCAACTTGAAATTTTATTGGCATAAAATTGGGCAAAATAACTCCGAATTATTTCTTCATCAATGGATGTGAGTGAAACTTTTTTTCAATTTTGATCCTAGCAATTTTGTTTTCCTTCTTTAAAAAAGATTGTTAGCTAATGACTTATTTTATTGTCTCTTCCCTTCTCCACCAAGAATCCAGCTCCTGATTTTATTTATTAATTTAATGAATTTTTTACTTTCTATTTTAAAAATCTCTTCATTGATTTTCAGAATTTGAGTGTTAATTAGCCATTTTTATCTGTTAGTTTTCAAATTATTTCTGTTGTTTGAACAATTTGCTGAATTTAGAGATAATGATTTTCTCCTAAGTATTGCTTTGGCTATTGCCCCAAAATTTTGGTATTTTATCTCATTTTTCATCATTGTTTTTAATGAAATTATTTGTTTCAATGTTTACTATTTCTAGGATTTGTTTTTTGATGTATTAATTAGGATGAAGTTTTTAGTTTACAGTTGATTTTGAATTAATTAAAAACCTCACAGAAACCTTATTAAATATAAGTTTATTGAATTCCATTGGTAAAAGATGAATTTAATATTTCTACTTTTCTATATTTATTTAGACTTTTTTGCCATAGTTAATTTTTATGAAGGTGCCATGAATAGCTGAGATATTGGCATACATCTTTTTATTTTATTCTCCAGAAGTCTATCATAACTAGCTTTTCTAAAATTCTACTCAAGTCCTTTATATCTTGATTATTTACTTATTTGGTCAAATTTATTTAGGTCTCATGAGTAAATTGAAGTTACTTGTCATTGTAGTTTTATTTACTAATTCTTCCTATAGCTCACTTAATTTTTCCATTAAGAATGTAGATACTATTCTATTTGCTGCATATGTTTAGTGTTGATATTAATTCATCATTTAGAATACCTTTCATTAAATTGTAGTTTCTCTTTATCTCTTTTAATTAGGTCAATTTTTGCTGTTGGTCTGCCCAGGGTCATGATTGCTACCCTTGCCTTTTTTACTTCAGCCGAAGTATGATGGATTCTGCTCTATATTTTACTTTTAGTTTTCTGTGTATTTTTTGTTTCATGTACATTTATTGTAAACAATATATTGTTGGATTCTGGTTTCTGATCCATTCTCCCATCATCTTCAATTTTATGGATGAGTTTATTCCATTCACATTCCAGTTATGATTGCTTACTATGGATTCCCCACCCCCCTTCTCTCTGTTTCTTGGTTTTTCAAAAAAGAGTTTGTTTTGCTTCTAATTTCTTCTTTAATCTACCTTCTCTCTTATTTTCCTCCTTCCCCTCCTATTTCCCTGTTGAATAAAATATTTTTATGTATCAAATTATTTATGTATGTGTAGTCTTCTCTCTTTTCACTATTTCAGATGAGAGTAAGGTTCAGTTATCTCCCATTCCCTTCCTCTTCCTTCTTGTATAAATTCAGTTTTTACATTCCAATTATGTGACATAACTTACCCTATTATCCCCCCTCCTTCTTTGTCCCCAATTGTATTCCTCTTCCCCATCTATTCCATAACCATTACCAGGCCTTCTGTCTAGACTCCTTCTACCATTCTTGTTGATAAAAAAGTTTCATGAGGATACATGTATCATCTCCCCATATAAGAATGTAACAGTTTATCCTTATTTAGTCCCTTATGACTTGGTCAAGTTTACTTTTTAACTTTTGATTCTCTAGATTCCTTTGTTTGTATGTCAAAATTTCTATACAGTTCTGTTCTTTTTATCAGGAATGCTTAGAAGCCCTCATTTTCATTAAATATCCATTCTCTAAACCCTGTAAGATTATCCGTAGTTTTTCTGAGTAAGTTATTCTTGATGGTAAGTTTAGATCTTTTGCCTTCTGGAATATCAAATTCCAAATTATAATTTCTCTATAATGGTGGCCATTAAATTTTGTGTGATTCTGTCTGTGGCTCCTCATTGCTTGAGTTATTATTTTTATTTTGGCTGCTTATAGTCCTTTTTCTTTGATCTAAGAACCCTGAATTTTGGCTATAATACTCCTTGGAGCATTCAGTTGGAAGTTTCTTTTCAGAAGGTAAGCAGTAGATTTCTATTTTTCCTTGCTCTCTTATTCTAAGAGATCTAGGCAATTTTCCTTTATGCTTTCTTGGAGTATGATACCTAGTCTTTTTTGGTCATAGCTTTCAGGAAGTCCAGGGATTCTTAAATTTTCTTTTCTCAATCTCTTTTCCATTTCAATTGTTTTTGCTATGAGATACCCTACATTTTCTTTTTTTTCAGTCTTTTGATTGCTTTAATATTTCTGATTTTGTGAGGAGGATAAAAGAGCTTAGTATATTAGGATCTGTGGAATCATGAAGAGTTGGACATGGCTGAATGACTGAACAACAATAAAAACATTTCTTGATGTTTCACTGAGTCATTGGCTCTATTTGGTTAATTCTAATTTTTAGAATGGCTTTTTGACACTATTTTATACCTATTATTCCAAGCTATTAATTCTCTTTTCAAATATTTCTTCCATAGTTCTCATTTCTTTTCTCATTTTTTCTCTACTATTCTCAATACACACACACACACACACACACACACACACACACACAATCCCTTAATATATCTTGCCTTATCTTTCCTAGGAATTCTGGTTGTACTCAGGCCCAATTGGTAGTTTTCTTTGCAATTTTTCTTGTTTTGGGGTCTTTCTCTTCTTCCAGGTTTGTGTTTTGAACTTCCTTTTCATCATAATAACTCTTTATGGTGGGATTTAATGATATATTATTTGTAAGGCACTTTAAGAATGTCTGGGACCTAATAAATTCTTGATTTTCTCTCTTCCTTTCCTTTCTAAGTTTTTTCTATAGTGTACATGATGTCTTCAAACCCTTCCCCTGCTTTAGCTCTCTTTTAAATGTTGATTTCTTCAATCAGAATGTAATGTCCTTGATAACAGGGACTGTCTTTCTGCTTCTATTTGTATTCTCAACATATGGCACAATGCCTGGCATGTGTTCATTGCTTACTTTTTGCTGATTTCTTTATTGACTTGATTAAAAAAACCCCAACATCAATGTCTGTCACATAGTAAATACTTAAATGTTTGTTGATTATTGATAGATTGATCTTGCATTCTCTACATTAGAGGTATCAAAAATGCCATCTCCTGGCCTCATGCAAATCACAACACTCCAGAGTTCTGGGAGCTCCTTCAGAGTCGCACCAGATTAAATTGGGGTTGGGAGATGATATTAAACAAAATAGCTGAAAATGCAACAAAATACAGATAATATTACTTTTTAAAAACTAAGTTATGTGGCCCACAGGGATCTTTATATTTGTTTTTTTCTTATATATTTATTTTTCATTTATGTGTAACTCTTTGTGACACCATTTAGGGTTTTCTTGGCAAAGACACTGGGATGGTTTGCCATTACCTTCTCCAGCTAATTTTACAGATGAGGAAACGGAAGCAAACAAGATGGACTAATTTGCCCAGGATCAAACAGCTATTAAGTGTCTGAGACCGGATTTGAACTAAGGAAGATGAGTTTTCCTGACTCTATGCACTGTGGTGCCACCTTGCTGTATGTCTGGTTAAGTAGTCTCCATTTCTACTTGAGTTTGACATCACTGCTCTACATCTTTCAGTCAACTGTATAATGTAAAGATATCATCTACTATGGATTATCACTTGCAAAATCTTATCAATTTCCTACTAATATTCTCAATGTATGTGTAGGTTATCCTTTTAACAAATTTATATTGATGGAAAAGTAGATATGCAATTTAGTAATTGTGGATGTTTTCTTGATTCCAGCTATTTCACATTAATAATTGCAGTTATTAATATGTAACATAAATATATAATAATTAATATCAAAAAGACTTTTTGGAATACCTGTTTTGTCTTCTTCAAATTTTCATAATTAAGTTGCCTCCAATATATTGCTTCTGTACCCACTTGGTTTAATCCAGATGTTTTCCCTGTCTTTTTTCACTTTAGTGCTATTTCTATCTCCTATAAGCACATCTGGTACTGTGATGTTAGAATCTAAGTGGAATGACTCCACTTTCCTTGATGGTGAACCGTTTGTTATAAAAATCTTTGTAAATCTCTTCCATCTTATGTTTGTTATTCTTCCATTTTCATCTCTAAATGCCCCCAGGATGACTTGGTAGGTCCCTTACCAAGCTTTCTTTAACATGGTTTTACCTCCCACTACTTCTCTTTGTTTTATAGGAAGATACTTCCAAAAATCATATAATAGCTGGTATTTATATATGCTTTAAAGTTTGCAAAATGTTTTACAAATATTTTCTCATTCAAACCTCACAAAAACCAGGGGAGGTAGATCCTTTATTTTTAATCTCCATTTTAGGGATGAGGAAGAAGGTAACTAAGTGAATTACCTAGGATCACTCAACCCCTAAGTATCTAAGGCTGGATTTGAGCCAAGGTCTTTCTAATTCCAAATACAATACTGTACCATGCCACTTAGCTGCCTCATAAACTTCCACGATCATTCTCCACAAGATTTTACCAATGAGCTAATTTCTAAATAGTGTTGTTCTTGGCTGCTATACCCCTCTCAAATAAATCATGCCATAATGACTAACACTACTAGTCCCTTTTGTTTTTCTCCTTATAGGAATTGATTAACATCAATTAAATTTCTGAATCAAATTGTATTGGTCATTACCAATGTCCTTTCCTCCATCCATATCCAATCTTTAAAAATCACTAATAACTTGTTTAAATAGGGTAGGATGGAGTTTTAAAAACTGCATCTTTTTAAAAAACTTTTATTCTTCATAGCAATTTTGATTTTTGCTATAATGAAGTGGGAGCTTGACTGTAAAAAGACTAATTCAGGAACAAATAACTAACATCAGTGTTGTCTTTTTCTGTCTATTACAATTGAATCAAATTTTTTTGTGCTTATAATTTGATACTCATTAAGGTCAGTGCCTTTTAGTTCTTTTTCCAACTAAGATATTTATGACGTGTAGGTGAGAATTCTCTGGGTGATCTTACAAGTCTTTAGCTTCTTTTATTCCTTATTCCTGATTCATAATTTCTAACTCATCCAAGATTACTTTTGCATTGAAGTCAGTGAGTGTCAAATATATTGTTTAATTTAGAAGATCTTATGGGAGCAGATTTGCTACTTCTTTATCCTCTGCAACAGATATTAGGATATTCACTGCAATTATTTTCATGGTGGTCTTTTTCCTAAGACCCATCATGACCAAATGTACCATGAAGTGATGTTTCTTGTTGCCTTTGGGCAGATGATAAAAATTAATCCTACCAACTCCTTTATTTGCTCTCCAAGGAGAATCTGTGAGCCATCTTTTAATTTAGTTTTAACGTCCTTCTTTCTGGTTTGTTTTATAGCAAGAATGTCAAGGTTGATATGTTTCAGTTCCTTTAAGAAGACATCTGCTCTGTCACTGTACAAGAATATCACTTTTAGAGAGGGCTTATAGCTAAGTTAAAGTCTATAGATGATCTATAAACTGTGATTATTTGCACCCTCTGTCTTCTTTTCAGCTACCATAATTGAGGAAGAAGAAAGACACCACATAGGACCAAGTTCTGTTCTGTTTATTTCCTTGTTTCATGAGTTGCCAGGGTAAAAAAAAATAAGAAAGGAAAAAGAAAAAAAATAATTGCCAAGTAGTTATTCTACTGATGATGAGTCTTTTGGCCCTTAGAAATCATGTTAAATTTGCTATTATTTGGAATATTATAGATGACACTCAGCCCTTCTAACAAGGCAGAACCTTTGAGATTCCAAGGGAATGTCTGAGCCATGATGAGACTTCAGACAGAATTTGTAGAGGCCTTAAATTACATATTTGTATAATTGTATGTGTGTATATAGCAATATATATGTATATATATACTTAGATAAATATATATGCATATTCCCAATGCCTACAACAGTATCTTTAGTAGTTAATAATTATTATTTTGTAATTGTATTTGATAGTTTGTTTTTTGTAACTGTAATTGATAGTTAATAATTGTTAGAGATTGATAGATTCTGTAAGCCAGACATTGTGCTTAGCATTGAGAATACAAATGAGAGCATTCTGGGCAGTCTCAGCTTTCAAGAAGCTTGCATTCTCATCATGTATGACAACACACGAAGGAGAACTGTATTTGAGACCAGATCTGAGAGAGGTCCCTTAGAGGAGAAGGGAGTGAGCACAGTATGCCACTCCTTTGCACCCAGCAGTCACTCCTTAATGTTTGCATCATGGAGACCTTGAGTAGAGATTGGAAAAGTTCTTTCTCGGAAGATCTTTTATTATTTAAATGGGTGTTAGGGGTGGATAAGGAGCCAGAGACAGAGTGAGATGGAAAAGGAATTTGATAAAAAGTATGAGCCTGTTCATCCCAGTTTCTGTCTTCTGTGAGATTTGTTAGGAAGCTCAGGTCACATTACTGGTTCTGGAAAATTTGTGGTTGGGAGTGGAAGAGAGGTAGCATAGGAAGGTAGAATTTAGAACTAGAAGGCATTAAAGGTCATTTAACTCAATCCCCCCCACCCCCATTTTATAAACGAGGAAACTGAAACCAAGGGCCTGTGTTTGTGTGTGTGTGTGTGTGTGTGATGAGAGAGAGAGACAGAGAGAGACAGAGAGAGAGAGAGAGAGAAATTTACTCAAGGTTAGAAATGTAGCAAATAGTAGAGCCAGTTTTCAGATCTAGGTCTTCTGCCTCTAGCTATAGCTCTTTTGCCACTCTTCCAATATTTGTTGAAGTTGGCAAGTTGGCCACAGGTCATTTTTCTGATGGTACAATTCCCATCAAGCACCAGTGGCTTTTTGATGGAGTATAAGAGCATTCCTTCTCAGTGTATATTGACATGGGAGCCACAAGGGGCCATTTTTCTTTTGTCTTGAAGAGTAGGCTCTAATTCTTGGTCACTGCATCTGCCTTTGGTTATTTCCTAAGAACTGGGAAAAGAAAAAAACAAACAGATCCCTGGAAACTTTTGGGAACCTTTGGCAAACCCAAGCTGTTAATGCGTTTTTAATATGTACCAATACTTCTCGTAAAACTCAACCCATTCATGGACTCTTGCTGGGTCCTGACGATGATTTGATAACTTGACCCTTCCTTTCTACTCTCATTGGCATCTTTATTAACCAACAATAGCCAAGTTATTCTGAGTGCAGCTGAAGTATGTTGCCAAGGTTATCAAGACATAGACAAGAGTTCTTTTTACCAGAACAGTTAAGGTCTTAGGGAAAAAGGCCAAAGTCAACCTGTTACTGGCTGCCCACTGTGGGATGGATTCAATCAAATGTTGACTGGCATAGTAGCAGATGACATGGTATGTTAATCTGTAATCTCAACCAAGATAGGTTTAAACCAGCTGGGCTTTAATGGAAGGCTCAGTTTTATAAGGGCAACCTTGTTTTTCCCTAGGATAAGCAGTGCCAGGGGATTCTACCTTGATGTAACTTTCCCCCCCCCCCCCACCCCCTCCTCAAGTTCAGGTGACTGCAGAAGATTGGATAAGAATAGAGCTAGAGAAAATGGGTTCAAATTTGGGCTCTGGTACTCACAACCTGTGGCATTGGATACATCACAATCTTTCTGGGTCTCAATTCCCTTTTCTAGAAAATGGATGAGGATGGATGGATGGGGTGATCTCTAAAAGGTCTTCCAAGAGGTGGCAGTGCCCCAAAGCAAAGGAAATGGATTTCTTAGAGGACCTGGGTTCAAATTTTGATTCTAAGGGGGGCAGCTAGGTAGTATAGGGGATAAAGAGCCAGGCCTAGAGATGAGAAATTCAAATCTAGCCTCAGATACTTCCTAGCTGTGTGACCCTGAGTAAGTCATTTTTTTAAAACATTTATTAATATTCATTTTTAACATGGTTACATGATTCATGCTCCTACTTTCCCCTTCACCCCCCGCACTCCCCCCACCCATGGCCGATGCACATTTCCACTGGTTTTAACATGTGTCATTGATCAAGTCCTATTTCCAAATTGTTGATAGTTGCATTGGTGTGGTAGTTTCAAGTCTACATCTCCAATCATGTCCGCCTCAACCCATGTGTTCAAGCAGTTGTTTTTCTTATATGTTTCTTCTCCTGCAGTTCTTCCTCTGAATGTGGGTAGCGTTCTTTACCATAAATCCCTCAGAGCTGTCCTGTGTCATTGCATTGCTGCTGGTACACAAGTCCATTACATTTGATTTTACCACAGTATATCAGTCCCTGAGTAAGTCATTTTAACCCCAAAATTGCCTAGCCCTTACCACTGCTCTGCTTTCGTATACATAATATTGATTCTAAGCAAAAAGTAAGGGTTAGTAAAAATCTTTATTTTATTAGATTTGGATTAAATTTCGTCATCAAAGAAATTAGGGGATCAGACTAGATGAGCTATAAGATCTCTTCCAACTTTAAATCCATGCTATAATAAGCTATTCCGTGCTATGATATGATAGGATATGATTAGATATGACATGATATAATATGATATGACATGACATGATATGATATAATACAATATGGTATGGTATATGATCCTTTGCCTTAGAATCCACAAGCTAGTGAAGGGGTTCTCCTTTCTTTGTGACTTTGGGTAAATTGGGAAAAAGGTGGATAAACAGAGTCTATAGTCCTGACACCAATTTGCTCTAATGAAACATGTCATCTTGGTTCATTGTTTATTAGACAGTGACTAATTATGAAAAGAGGGTAACTTTCAATGAACTTTGGACAACTTTCTATTGTCATATAACACAGAGATATAAAAAAGTGGGACTGATGAGCCACATGAGACCTACAAAATTCTCCAGTGTAGCCCAAACCAGATTAAAATATAAATGGAAATATTTAACAAAAAATACATTAAAACATAGATAATGCTAATTTTTGGTTTTCTAAGTCAACATGCAGCCCACCTGCAAGGATCCATTATTATTTGAATTTGACATTACTGATACATTACAAGCCTCATTGCCAAAGAATAATTAACTCATAATCAAGACACGGGTTAGAATCCTGGACATAATATTTCTAACTGCATTACTGGAGATATGTCATTTTATATCTTGAACCTCAATTTCCTCATATGTAAAATGGGTTAACAATGCTTGCATTATTTCATAGGGTCATTGTAGGGAAAGTTTTTTGTAAATTTCATTATAAGTTTACAAATGGAAGTGGAAATTGGAAAATGACATTATTATTATTGTTGTTCTTGTTATTATTGTTCTTGTTATCATAGTTCTTGTTATTATTATTATTATTATTATTATTATTATTATTATTATACAAACACAAGCTAAGATCAGAGCCTGAGAACTGGAACCCTGCTGTCTGGCCTATAGTAAATGGCATCACTCATTTTATTACTAGTTTTCCTATCTGAATAACTAAAGGATTGGACTAAACAATTTCTTAGGTCCCTTCCAGTCCTAACAATCTATGAATTCCATGTGTCTATGATATCATTCAGTCCAACTTTCTCATTATTCAGATTAGGAAATTTGGGTGGAGAAAAGGGAACTAAATGTCTAGCATGTTCAAAAGTGTGCTAGATATAATTTCTGCCATTTACTCGTGTGTGTGTGTGTGTGTGTGTGTGTGTGTGTGTGTGAGAGAGAGAGAGAGAGAGAGAGAGAGAGACAGAGAGAGACAGAGAGAAAGACAGAGAGAGACAGAGAGAGACAGAGACAGAGAGACTATGGCAAGTTGTTGCTGGACTAGGGACTCAGGATATCTAGATTCAAGCCCCAGTTCTGCTAGTAACTACTAGTCATTTATCTCAGGGTTTCATTTTTCTCTGAGTCTGTAAGTATATACAGTCATCCCTTGCTATATTAGCTATATTACCATTCACTTATTTCACTGTATTGCAGGTTTAAAAAAATCTAATTCTGTATGGTGGAGTTTTTGCTATATGGTGGGATTTTGTGGATGAATACTGTATTGTACCAAATGGAAATGCAGAATACCACTACCACTTGTGCAAGTTTGCAAACGTGAGATTGTACATGGCTGAGCACAAAGTGGGTGTTTCTGTATTGGCTGATGGAATGCAAGGCGACCAACTACAGCACTCTGTTCTATATCCTGGGTGCTGATTGTCTCAGTGTTTCTAAGAGTATGGGAAAGGTTAATAAGAATGTGGAAAAGGTTTACAGGAGAGTGGAAAAGATTTATAAAGCCTTAAAATATATACAGATAATAAAATAAATATAACACCACTACTTCATGGATTTCCTCCTATCGAGGGGGTCTCTAGAGTGGAACTCCCGCAATAGGTGAGGGATCACTGTAATAGGGATGTTTCGTATTTGTACCTCAATAATTAGAGAAAGCCTAGGCTTTTCAAATGAATCAACCAGAGGTGTGAATTAAGTATGAACAAGGTTTGGATATTTCTGTTGAATTAAATTAATTAATCAATGACATTTTAGCTAATATGACAGGAAGCTGATTGGGAAGAGAGACCCAGCCACACCCTGTTGGGTGTGTTTGAGAACCAGTAGGCAAGGGGGTAGGTAACTGGCTCTGTAGATTGGGAGTCAAGCCTGGAATGGGAGGTCCTGTGTTCAAATTTGGATCAGATACTTCCTAGGTATGTGACCTTAGGCAAGTCACTTAATTCCCATTGCCAACTCTTTCCATTCTTTTCTCTTGGAACCAATACAGAATATTGATTCTAAAATGGAAGGTAAGGACTTTTAAAAAAGAAAGAAAGAAGCAACTTGGAACTTGGGTATTCAAGTATCTTGCAGCCTAGGGGAGAAATTCCCTCTGTCATGAGAGACAATTTCTTATGGGGGACAGTGAAGGTATTGAGAAGAGGAGAACCTCTGTTTCCACTCTTCCTTGACCTTGACCTTGTGAAGTGGAAAAAGTTAGAGGATTTGGACTTCACATTGATATCCTAGTAGTGTCTCTGGAATAGTAGTCTGCAATGAGAACAGAGGATAAATAAGATACACTGAGGTAAAGAAGCTTCATGGGGTCTTCATGAAGTTTCCCTTTAGGTATGGTCCAGCCTTCTTCTGGGGTTCCTGTAGAGTTTTTTTAAACCCTTACTTTCGTCCTTAATTCCAATTCTAAGGCAAAAAGGTAAGGGCTAGGCACACACAGTTAAAGCTGGGCAGTGTTTGAGGCAAGATTTGAACCAGTCATCTCAACTCCAGGGCTGGTGCTCTATCCACTAAGTGACCTAATTGCCCCTCCTTGTAGAATCTTGAAGTGATCTCAGTGGGTCTAGTTTGTCTTCAGCTTCCAATGAAAGTATTACCATCAGCTGTTGCTAGTACTGGGATACTGCTAGGATGCCTATTGGAAGTCAGAAATCTTCCAACTTTTCCAAGTTAACAGGCTTATCTTCTGGTCAAAGAGGAGATTGGAGGATATTCAGAGGCTCTCTTTCATCCAAATCTCATAGCCATGGCTGAGGATGCTTTCTTTAGGACAGTCTGTCATCAGAATCTTTTGAACTAGCTTGCTTTTGTTTATCAGAGCCCGCAAAGGCATAACCAACTCTTCAGTTAATTAAAATATACTTCCTACATAGTTCCACTTCAGTTCATTCAATGGCTAGAAGCATTTTACTCATAAATTAAGAGTTTTTATTAGAGGGGCAGCTAGGTGGCACAATGGACAGAGTTCCAGGTCTGGAGTCAGGAGGACCTGGGTTCAAATTGACCTCTGACACGCTTTAGTCCTATGATCTTGGATAAGTCACTTAACCCCTGATTGCCTAGCTCTTTCCATTCTTCTTAGAACCAATACTAAGACAGAGGGTAAGGGTTTAAAAAAAAGTTTTTCTACCTACCTTAATGCATTTGATTGATTCAATGCACTCTTCTCATCTAATAAAGGTATCAACTCACAGAGTATCTTTTTAGTTTCTTTAATTGGTATCAGGGTGATTGATTGATTCAAATGACTGCCAGCTAGATTAGTCCAGTAGACAGAACAGTATGCTCAGGGTCAGGAAAACCTGAGCTCAAAACCAAACTTAGACATTTACTAGCAGTGTGATCCTGGGTAAGTCACTTCATCTCTGTATGCCTCAGTTTCCTTATCTGTAAAATGGGGATAATAACAGCAGCTATCTACCAGGGTTGTTATTAGGATCAAATGAGATCACAATTGGAAAGTGCTTAGCATAGTGCTTGGCACATAGTAAGCTCCATATAAATGTTAGTTATTGTTATTATTATTATGAACATAACAATTTACAGATCTTAAAACACTAACCTAGTTACTATTATTATAATATATGTACATCATATAATATTATATATAACACATTATAGTTATTATTAACAGTTCTTTAGGTGTGATTGTTAGTTTCACTTCAGACTTCATTTCTTGATGTAGAATGAAATATGTTATTGTAAAATGGATGTCCTGTCAGTCATAAGTCGGGAGAGTCAGGAAACATCATCCTGGGACCCAGCTTAGGGTAAGGCTAGGTACTTTGTATGACAAAGGGGCACAGCATTGCTTGCAGTAGAGGAGGGGGCCAGGCAGAAGCTAAATGAATGGATGGACTAGGGAATGAATCTTTTCCTGCTCTGTGAAGTACAGAGAGCATGTGGCTGCTGCATGCTTTGGAGCAGAGGGCAAGCTTTGTAGTCTAAGAGAAAAAATACCAAAATTGCTCAAGAGCCCAAGTGTGAGGAGATGAAAAAAAGAAGAAGGAAGAAAAAAATTCTGCTGGAAGCAAATCCAGTTAGCAAAGCCACCAGCCACCCCCCACCATCAAAGTCTTCCAGCCCCAACTCCCCTTCAGCCCATTCCATTCCTTTACTCTGAAGTCTGTGAAAACTGGAGAAAGAGCTCTCCAAGATGATTCTGGATGATGCTCATCCATTTTTCTGTGAAAACTCCATGACCCCGCTCTGATCCATTGTCCAATATGAGGGAGAGCCAAGAGTGACCTCATGCTGGCTGGCTTTAGGGCTGGCTACACAGGAACCTCAGTTAACACGCCAGGCTGGTCAACGAGCATCCTCGGGTATGTGAGAGTCTACATTACTCTGAAGCCTGGGCTGGATCACGTCTTAAACACAGAAGGTAAATTTCTGGACGATGCCCATGAATGTGGGTATGTGCATGGAGTGATAGATCTAAGGAATAGTTCTAGAACACCCAGCTTTGGGAAAGATCCAGATGGCTGGCACTAGGCAGGAGGCAACCAATATGAGAGAAGGAAGGAAGCCTACTAGATGCTCAAAAAGGTCCTGAGCTGAAGCTTATACAACAAAAATACTTTATTAGGCACTTAATATGGCCTAGAGCCCTATGCTAGGTGCTGGGTGGTTGTTTGTTTTTGTTCAGTCAATTCAGTCACTTCCAACTCTTCATTGACCCCATTTGGGGTTTTCTTGGGAAAAATACTTAAATGGTTTGACATTTCCTTCTCCAACGCATCTTACAGATGAGAAGCTGAAAACAGAGTTAAGTGACTTACCCAGTGTCACATAGTAAGTATCTGAGGGCAAATTTGAACTAAGGTCTTCCTGATTCCAGGCCTGGCACTCTATCCACTGCATCACCTACCTCTCCAGGTGCTCTATGGAGGGGACTACAAAATTTGACTCAGACATAGTCCTTGCCCTCACAGAGTTTACAGCCTCGTCTAGGAATATATAGACCAGTGATGATGAACCTTTTTGAGGGGCAAGTGATGTGAGAAATATCATCAAGTGCCTGTGGAAAGGGAGAGGGAAGCAGCCTGACCCCATGTCCTTCTGGCTTTCTAGTAATGAACTCTGGCGAATTTTGCACTGGGGTGATGGTGTGCATGCCAACAGAGAGGGCTCTGAGTGCCCCCTCCAGCACACATGCCATAGATTTGCCACCACAGATATAGACTATATCACTATTGAGAATCATACTAGAGGGGTTTAAAATGTTACATGAAGAGAGATTCAAAAATAAAGATGAAAATAATACTAAGACTGACTGCTTACTGAGAACTGCTCCCCACTGCTTTTCATACATACATACTCCTCAGGTTGCCTTTAAAACAAAAGGAAACAAAACCAAGCCAAAAAAACTTCTTTTCCACTTTAAGGCTGCTTTCCATGGGGAAAACAGCAAGATATAATGAAAACAGCATCTGAGTTGGAGTCTTAGATCCATCATTGACTAGCTCTGTGACTTTGGGTAAGTCATTTGATCTCAGAACTTTCCATTTGCCTCTTTTCTAAAGTGGACAGGTCTCAAGAAGGAAGACCTCAATTTAGAAACTTGTCATACTTTGCTAGCAGTATGACCCTGGACAAGTCAATTCATAGTTCTGTACCTTAGTTTCCTCAGCTATAAAATGAAGAGGGTTGAAGGTTCCGAAGGCTTAGAAGGTTCCTTTCAATTCTAAATCTGTTATGCTGTTTATAGCAATATTCTAGGATCATTCAGGGATGCTCTGGTAAAATGTTTAACTACCAACTCTCTGGGAAAAAAATATCAATGACACACTGTGCACACTAGAAAGTTCGTGTGAGGATTGCATCAGCTGAGCACTCCAGGCATGCTCTTAAAGACTGGGAATATTGACTAGTCTTCCATTACAGGGCCTCCCTCATGGGATTGTTATGAGAATCAATCAGGCAGTATGTATAAAGTACTTTGCAAAGCACAGAGAACTCTCTAAATGTCAGCTGTGACTCTTATTTTAACCTGGTTTCCCCTGGGTACAGAGTGGGATTATGCTGTTGAAATGATGTATAGGAGAGCCCTTTATAACAGAAGGGCATTACAAATGGGAGGGATTATCATGTACCCAGTATTTGGTTTGGGCCAGCTTCATTCACTGATGACTGCGTCAAAATAAAATACACATGAAGCCTAAATATAATCCTTGCTAATGGCGATAATGATTGTGAATCTGTTCAGGAGAACTATGCCTTTCCTTTATAAAAGAATACTGCTTTCCAAAAATATTAAAAATTGTGCATAGCATCATAGAGTGTCAGAGCTAGAAGATTTCATCAGAATCACTTGGTCCAGTCATCCACTTCCCATACATGCCCATTTTACTTGTCCAAGGATGCATAGTAATTAAGGAGCAGAACAGGAGCTAGAAGTGAGAAATCTAATATTCCCATTATATCACATCTAGAATGCCAGTCCTAGAATTTCTGAAGGATGGAAGCACAGATGCCCTACTACCAAAAAGTGATTATTATTCTGGCAAAAGCTTGATATATACCCTTACCTTCTCAACTTCCTGGTCCATACCCAAAAATGTATCTGTCCTTTTAATTTGACACTATCCACCCTGACCCTAGACAACAAAGTAGGCTGAAGAGCATCCATAGAGTCCTGAAGATAGAGTCAAGAAGATTTGAGTTCCAAACCTTAGATAGTGAGGGCTGTGTTCCTCTGGACAAGATAATTAATGTCTCAGCCTCAGTTTCTTCCTCATCTGTAAAATGGGGATAATAGTAGTATTTATATCAGAATATTCCTGAGCAGCAAACAAGTTAGCATTTGTAAAAGCACTTTACCAACTTACAATGCCACTTAAAGGCTTGTTATTATTACTATTTGTGAGACAGCCAAGGCATTTGTGAGTGAACCTGGAATGCCATTTCCCCTGCCAAGTTCCCTGGTGCCCTATCCAGCCCTGAGGCACACACAGCAATATGACTAACAGGGCAGAGGGTCAAGGCTGTTAAGGGAGGAGGTCAGGGAGGGAATGTTAGCTGATGCTTTCAAAGAATCATGTCCTTGCCCAAAGGAACGGATTAAAGTCAAAGAAAGATGGTCTGCTGTATACAAAGATAAGGGCCATTTCTATCTGGAAGGAATCCAAATACCATTGGAATTGGGTGGCTTTCCACTAGGAAAAAAACAAAGAGGAAGCATCAAAAGAGGAATGGAGAAACAAAGGGTGAGCCCAGCAAAGCTCCATCCATGTAACATGTGGGCCCTAGGGTTGCATCTGGTTTGCATTAAGTTTTATAAGGTTGATAGCTAATAAGGGTATTAGAACTAATTTATTTATTTGGACAATGACGACTCAATCATGGAAACTGTGATTGAGAGGGGACGCCATACTTCCCTCTCCGCTCTAGGAAAAGCTTTCATAAGAAGAGACAATAGCAAAACCAGCAGCTTGGAAACTTTATGCAAAGACAACGACTTTTTAAAGAATTAATAACAAATAGTTCTGGAAAAAATGAAACACATCTTCTACCTCTCAATATAGTCTTAGGGGACTATGGGTGTGTAACATGTATACTGCCAGTAATAGTCAGTTGGTTGGTTTTGATGGAACCTATAGCTATGTGTTATGATGTAGGGCACTCGCTATACATGAGGTCAGAAGGATTTGAATTGGAATGTGACCTGAGACAATTATAATTTATGTGACCCTGGGTAAATCATCTAACCTCTGTCAGCCTCAGGTTCCTCTTTTGTAAGACAAGGATAATATCACCTCCCTTCTCTTATTGGTTGTGAAGGTAAAATGAGATAATATTTGTAAAGCTGTTTGTAAACCTTAAAGCGTTATATAAATGTTAGCCACTGTTATTTTTTTCTTTGTCACTCATTTGTAAGATGGGGAAATAAATGTGACTTGTAAATAAATCTCATCAATAAATCTTTAAAAATAAAGTCCAATTCGTGTAGCTATTGTCCTCCAGCACTGGATGATGTTCCCGAACTAATTTTGCCTTTAATCTTAGTTCTCCTGCATTAAAATAAAAGGGAAGACCTAAGATGGTAGAGTAGAGGCAGTACTAAACATGAACTTTCCTAATATTCCTCTCCAAACAACTTCATAATAATGCTTCAAATTAAATTCTGGAGTGGTGTAGCCAACAAAAGGTCTAGATGGTGGTGGAATGAGACATTTTTCTTATTCAAGACAACTTAGAAGATAGCAGTAGAAGTCCGAAACAATGAGGTCTGGATTGGGCTAGAGCAGTGATGGGCAAACTATGGCCCATGGGCCAGATGCAGCCCCCTGAAATGTTCTATTCGGCTGTGCAACATTGTTCCTAATCTGATGAATACAATACAATGAAACTTCAAAAGAGTTGCCTTAGAAACAGACTGACAGATGAGCATTTCCTTTCCTTTGGCCCCCTCTTTAAAAAGTTTGCCCATCACTGGGCTAGAGCATATATATGCAGCAGCAGCAGTGGACCTCAGAGGCAGCTGTGACAATAGCAGCAGTAGCTTTTAGGGAGCTCTCGGCACAGAAATGGCAAGGAGTCAGATAACTGGTGAGAAAGAAATTACAGACGACCCTTCATTGGAACTAGGAGCATAATCTGGTGATGTTTGGTAGCTCTACAACCCATATACAGTGGAGTTCCAGGTAGGGAGAGTTGCTTGTGGTCAATCGCAAGCAGTTAGGACTCTGGCACTAGTTCTAAGGCAGGGAAGATGACTAGGACTTGTGAAGGATCCTGCTCACAGCCACAAGGCTGAGAGGAATGCTAGAACTTCTGGCTCTAAGAGAGCAGGGACCATACCTGGATTAAGTCCAGAGTATAGACAAAGAGACCAATGACTTTATCTCTCTTCAGATCATGCCACCTTGGAAGTACTGAAAACCTGAAGACTCCCAGAACTAGCTCAGAAAACAATAGTAAGAAAAAACCTTAAGTTTGGGACAATGCTCCCCACTCTACTCTCATCCTTTACCTTGGAGTAGAGACCAACTTTGACATAAAGTTGAAGGATAAGAAATAATAATAAAAAAAAAAGAAAATGAGTAAAGAAACAGAAAAAAAGAATTTGACCATAAAAAGAAGCTACTCTGGTGGTAGGGACAACAAAAATATGAACTCAGAAGAAGACAACTGTGAAAAGAGCTACAATCAGAGCCTCAAAATAAAATGCTAATTGGACAAATACCCAATTTGAAGATACAATGCCCAACTAGAAGAGATAAGTGTGGTAGAGGAAAAAGTGTGAAAAGAGATTGATACAACAAAATTGTGAAGAAAATAGCAACTTAGTAAAATAGGCACTAAAAATATTGAAGAAAACGACATCTTAAAAATAGAGTTTGCCAAATTAAAAGAGACTTAAAAATTCACTGAAGAAAAGAACTCCCAAAAAAATTTAAATGGCCAAATTGGGTGGTGGGAATGAAAGTTGGGGTAGGGAAGAAGTATAAAAGTTCATTAAAAATAATTCCTTAATTGTGTTCTGGCTACTGGAGGGGTGTGGGAGAAGGGAAGAGAAAGAACATAAATCATGTAATGGAAAAATATTCTAAATTAATTAAATGAATAAAATTTTAAAAAGAAATTAGAACAGAATAGAACATTATAAAAATAATTCCTTAAAATTTAGAATTGGGCAAATGGAAGCTAATAATTTTATGAGGCATTCAAGAAACAATAAAACAAACTCAAAAAATGAAAAATAAAAGAAGATGTGAAATATCTCCTTGGAGAAACAATTGTCCTGGAAAATAGATTGAGGAAAAATATTTTAAGAATTATTGGACTATCCAAAAGCCATGATCCAAAAAAAAAGCTTTAAGAAAAAGTTCCTGGATATCTTGGAACCAAAGGGTAAACTATAAATGGGAAGAATACACCAATTATGTTCTGAAGTAGATCCCCAAAATAAAACTCCTAGGAACAATATAATCTAATTTTAGAGTTCTCAGCTCAAGGAGAAAATAATGCAAGCAAATGAAAAGAAACAATTTATATTTTATGGAGCCACAGTCAGAATCACACAAGATTTAATAGTTCTCACGATAAAGAACTAGAAGGCTTGGAATATGATATTCTGGAAGGCAAAGAGCTAGGATTACAACCAAATCTTTCAGGGGAAAAAAAGGATATTTAATGAAATAGAGGACTTTCAAGCATTTCTGATAAAAACACCAGAGCTGAATAGAAAATTTGACTTTCTGATCCAAGACTCAAGAGAAGCATGAAAAGGAAAACGTGAAAGAGAAATTACAAAGCATTCAACGAAGTTAAACTATTTACATTTCTATATGGGAGATGACACAGGTAAATTTTAAGAACTTTCTCATTATTAGAACAATGAGAAGGATTCAACATAGAGGACACAGGAGTGAGGCTATTATGTTGGGATGATGTAAAAAAAAAGCAAATAATCAAGAAAGAAGGATGCCCTAGGAGAAGAGGGAAGGGAGGGAAAGAATGGTGGAAATTATATTACATAAAAGAGGCATGCAAGGAAGAGGTTTAATAGGGAAAGTTTCACAGAAAAAATTTGCCCCCAAAATTGGGAGGGGTAGTGGGCCATCCTTGAGCCTTACTCATTAGAATTGATTAAAAAGGGAAGAATACACACACACACTCACACACACACACACTCAAATCAGTTTAATATAGAAATCCATTTTACTCAACAAAGAAGCAGTATGAGAAGGAGTATGAAGAGACAGTGATAAAAGGGAGGAAGTGGTCAGAAATAAAACAGTTATGAGGAGGGACAAGTTAAAAAAAGAGAGAGAGAAAGAGAGAGAGAGAGAGAGAGAGAGAGAGAGAGAGAGAGAGAGAGAGAGAGAGAGAGAGAGAGAGAGAGAGAGAGAGAGAGAAGGATAAATAGGAGAAAATAGAATGGAGGAAAATATATAACCAGCATAGCTGCAAATGTGACTGGGATGAACTCATAAAAAGAAGCTGAAAACAGAAGGAATTAGAAGCCAGAATCCCCAGTACCAAGTTGTTTACAAGAGACACACTTCTAATTATTTTCTTAAAAACTCTTACTTTCCATATTAGAATAAATACTATGTATTGGATTCAAGGCAGAAGAATGGTAAAGACTAGGCAGTGAGGGGTTGAGTGGCTTGCCCAGGCTTACATAGCTAGGAAATATCCGAGGTCTGATTTGAATCCAGGACCTTCCATCTTGAGGATTGGCTGTCAGTCCATTGAGCCACCTGGCTGTCTCATAAGAGACAAACTTGAAACATAAAGATACACACAAAATAAAGGGCTGGAGCAGAATCCAACATGTTTCAGCTGAAGTTAAAAAGGCATCATGATCTCAGATAAAGAAAATGCAAAAATTAGACCTAACTAAAAGGAATAGTCAGGAAAACCACATTTTGATGAAAGACACCATAGACAATGAAGTAATTTTTAAAAATTTTCACTGCAATTTTCTCTGATAAAGGCTCCATTCCTCAAATATATAGCGAATTGAGTCAAATGTTTAAAAATAAGAGTCATTCTTCAATTGCTAAGTGGTCAAGGAATATGAACAAGTAGTTTTTAGAAAAATAAATCAAAGCTCTTTATAGTCATATAAAAATGCTCTAAATCACAATTGACTAGAGAAATTCAAATTAAAACAACTCAGGTACCATCTCATATTTATCAGAAATAACAAATGCTAGAAAGGATAATGGGAAATAGTTACACCAATGCATTTTTGATGGAGTTGTGAATTAATCCAACCATTCTGGAGAAGAATTTGGATTAAAAAATAAATAATATATATATAATTTTTTAATGGAAAAAATTTAATCAAAAGGAAAAGGAGTCAATTTTAGGTCAAATCGGTCACTATTCCATTTAATATAACTACACTAATCAAATGAGAATACCTTTCTGGAGTCTAATGGAGTCAAGGGCATTAAACTATATGTATGTGTATATAAATGCCTGTTTAATTTAGTTGGGAAAGAGGTGGCACAGTGAATAGAGTGTTGGACCTGAAGTCAGGAAGAATTACTTTCCCAAGTTCAAATCCTGCTTCAGACATTTACTAGTTATGTGACTCTGGGCAATTGCCTCAATTTCTTCATCTGTAAAATGAGCTGTAGAAGGAATTGGCAAATGACTCTAGTGTCTTTCCCAAGAAAATCCCCAATGGGGTCCCAAAGACTTGGACACAACTCAACAACAACAGTTCTTCAAGGAACTGGATGAAAAGAAATGACACCAAGCAGAGAGTGCATTGTGACAGGTTAAGTAGACACCATCACACTGTGGGGTAGAGAAATGAAAGCCATTTTAGCATGTAGCGACAATTGTTCTTACTATACGATCCTAGTAAATAGCCATTCCTAAAACCTAAATAAATCTATTTGGCTAATTGATATCAACTGATAATGAGGGAGTACATAGGTAGGAACCTATGATCTATAGTACGATAAACCTCCCTATCCCCCTTCCAAATTATCTGTAAAACCCTAAGGGGAGTAGTAGTCAGCCACATCCCAGGGCAGTGATGGGCAAACTTTTTAAAGAGGGGGCCAAAGGAAAGGAAATGCTCATCTGTCAGTCTGTTTCTAAGGCAACTCTTTTGAAATTTCATCGTATTGTATCCTACTCTTGTATTTGTCAGATTAGGAATAATGTCGTGGGTGGGATAGAACATTTCAGGGGGCCCATCTGGCCCGCGGGCTGTAGTTTGCCCATCACTGTCCTAGGGAATCAGCTTGTCACTTTGAGTAGGGGTCTAGGTAATGAATCCCAGAGCATGTATTACATAAAAATATGGCATCATTTGCCTTCCCCAACATTAAAATTTCCTGGTTCTTCACATTTTAGGGGTTTGAAAAACTGATAAGGAATAACACTTGGGGGTGATTGAGATGGGCAGTGGGTAGTGAGGGGCAGGAATAGGAACAGGACCCTCATACCCTGAAATCCTGTATTTCTTACCAGTTAGCACTAGCTAAACATCGGCTGTAAAATCTGTAGTTCAGCATTAGTCAAGCATTGCAGAATCTATATTGTTGATCAGTTATCCATTCCGTATCATCAATCGCCTGTACTGGATCTATAATGTCCTATACTTGTTGCCAGCTTTGTGCCTAATCTGTTTTATTAATTACTCATTTTATTCTATGTTTACCTTAGTTCTGAATGGTTAGATGTTATTAATTACCTATAGTGGTTGCCCACTGAGTACTGTATGCCCTTCCCCATGCTCTCATCATTGAAGAAAAGGTTCTAGAAGGGTAGCAAGATCTCTCTTACATTGATAAATGATGACAAGTGGACAATGGGGGAACATGGGACATTCATGCCAAGGGCTCTGGCATTCCAGAAAGACCCAGACCTGCACCTGTTCCTTATTCCCAATGACTTGTGTGCCAAACACAAAGCCACACCTCTGCCTGAATTTGGCACGTCCATTTTCCAGGGTGTTCAGAGAAGGTAGAGATTTCCCTAGCATGGGAGAAGACAAACTACCAGACCCTCAATAAACAAATATGCAAACCCTGATCCACACCTTGGATTGCAACTCCACACCTGAGGTTGTTGCTCTATTACCTATTGGGCTGTGCCTTCAGCCCCATGGGTGACTCTAGCATCTGGAGAGCTGCTATTCCATCAACTCCATAGCTGTTACTCTCCCAGCTCAGAGGCTAATCCATCAACTCCAGGGCTATCTGGCTATTCCACCAGCCCCTGGGCTAATCCATCAGTCCCAAAACTATCAGATTGGCTCCCAGGCTATTCTATCTGCTATTAGGTTATTATACTACTTTAAACCTCTTCTTCTTCAAATGGAATTTGAGCCTCTCCTTCTGCTATAAAGTTGAGTATGTTTCTCCCACAACAGGGGTCGTCAGGTGACTCAGTGGATTGAGAATCAGCCTTAGAAGTGGGCTCAAAACTGGCCTCAGCAGCTTCTTAACTATGTGACCCTGGGCAAGTCATTTAATCCTTATTGCCTAGTCCTTGCCTTGGAACCAATTCACCTGTATTGATTCTAAGAGGGAAGGTAAGGGTTCAAAAAAAGTATCACAGTTTACTGATGTGATGGTCCACTCTCCAAAAGATGGCAGAGAATAGGACAAAAGCAGAAAAGGCCTTGGCACAGCTTTTGAGTTTTATTCACTCATTTAGCAAACCCTTATTAAGAGCCTATGGTGGGCAGTGCCATATGGCAGCTACTGGAACAGTGTGAACTACAGATTAAACATGATGCCTTATGGAGCTCATTAAAGGCTTTTAGTTAAGCTCACCAAGGAAGGGGCAATTAGTTGGCATAGTGAATGGAGTTATGGGCCAGGAGTCAGGAAGATCTAAAGTAAAACCTAGCCTTAGATATTCACTAGCTGTGTGACCTTAGGTAAGTTAATTCACCTGTCTGCCTCAGTTTCCTTATCTGTAAAGTGAGGGGATAAAACTCAGTGGTTTCCAAAGCCCCTGTTAGCTCTAAATCCGTGACTATAATTGAGCTGGGCTTTTGAGGGTACATTGAAATCTAACAGGTGATGAGGGGAAGGAAAGACACTTCAGGGTGAGCAAAGTCAACTATGGAGGTGTCAAGGCTTGTGAAGGAAGACAGAAAATGGTCTAGAAGGTGGAGTTCAGAGAGGGAAGCAATGCTCATAGGAGAGCCCCTTAGACTTATTTTCCTTCTACTCTCAACCATAATAAGTTTAGCCTTCTGGTTCCCTAAACCATAACAGATTAGAAAGGTACTGGTGTCACTTGAAGAGGCAATCACACCGACAGCACTTAGCATTTACAACTGACAGGCTGATGGTGAGAGCAGTGAGAGGAAAAATGATAAAAAGCAGACACAAAGGCACAAAGCACAGAGATCTGAGGGCCCCTTCCCCATTTCTAAAGTCCAGGACAGTGATATTCAGAAAGATGACCTTGAGTTCTCCCTGCAGGCCTCCTGGGATGTTTTAGCCTTCATTAGCATTGATAATCTCCAGTGATGAGGTCAAAGTCTGTGCTCTGACTTAATGAATAAAAGCTGATGCCAATTTCTGGTTCTTTTTTTCCAATTCTTTGGAAGGCCAAACTCATTTTGTGGTTATTTGAGAAACCACTAAGTATCATTCTTCCTGGATATGAGATTCACTGCAATAGATTAACCTTACTGAAAAAGAGCACAGATTTTTGTTGGATCACAAATTTAGAACTGGAAGTGACCTAAGATCTCATCTAGTCCACTTCCTTTCTGGAGCTAACTGATGAGGAAACTGAGCCTCAGAGAGGGTAAATATAATTTGTCCAAAGTCACACAGGTAGCAACAAAAGTGGAATTCAAACTCAGGTCCTCAGACTCCAAATTTAGCACTTTTTTCCCACCTTGCTTTGCTCTTTTGATCACCTAATCCATTTTAGGCAAGTAATAACTGCTAACATTTACATAGTGCATTAATGTTTATAGAAGTCTTAACATGGATGATCTCATTTGATTGTTTTGACCCATTTCTTCTGTCTTAGAATCAATACTGTTCATTGGTTCCAAGATAGAGGAGTGGTAAAGGTTAGGCAATGGGGGTTAAGAGACACAGCTAAGAAGTATCTGAAATCAAATTTGAACCCAAGACTTCTACTCTCTAGGCATGGCTCTCAATCCACTGAACCACCTAACTGCCCCCTCATTTATCTTTATAAGAACCCAGTGAAGTAGGTGCTACATTGATTTTTCTTTTAATTGGGATTCTTCCAGTATAGGGAGCTCTTAGTTAGGCTCATATATGGTGTAATCATTAAGTATGTTGAAGAAACAGAGAGGCAGGAGGGAGAACTAACACATTGGATAGCAGAGTTAGGATATCCCAAAGGATACTTAATAGGTCAGAACACCAATGGAGATAGAGGTCAAGTCTTGCTCTTAGGTGCAAAAATAAATTAACTTCACTAGGAAAAGAAAGATGTGGATAGATATCAGTTATTTTGAAAAGAATCTTGGGGTCTTGATAGATTGCAAGCTCAATATGAGTTAGCAGTCATGAGACAGTTAAAAATACTAATAATATCTTGGGTTACATTAGGAAGGGCTCAGTGTTCAGGACCAGGGAGTAAACTACCCTTCTCATATCTTACTTGGAGGACCATTGATGAACTAGAAAGTGTCCAGAGGAGGATAACTAAGATGATAATAAAGGGTCTTCAGTCTAGATCGATCAATAAATAACCATTTATGTGCTAGGAACTGGGCTATGACTGGGGATACAACAATAGGCAAAAGATAGTTCCTGCCCTCAAAGGGCTTATAATTATAATTATATATAATTTAATGGGAGAGATAATGTATGAACAAATATCTATTATATATAATTTAATGGGAGAGATAATGTATGAACAAATATCTTTATATACCTTCCTCTCTCTCTCTCTCTCTCTCTCTGTATATATTTACCTAGCTATAGTTAGGATTAATGGATTAGTTGAAGGAACTAAGCATGTTGAGCCTGGAGAAAGGAAAAATGGAGAGGTAGAGTTGAGAGGAGGGATTAGACTTTTTCTGTTTGTCCCCAGAGGGAAGAACTAGGAATGATGGACAGAAGTTGATTTATGATTAATGTCATGGGAAATTTCCTAATAGTTTGAGCTATCCCCAAAGTAGAATGGCTTGCTTCAAGTAGTAGATTCCCTTTCCCTGTTGGTAACCAACCAGAAGCTGGATGACTACTTGTCATATATGTTACAGAAGAAATTCCTTTTCCATATCAGCTATACTAGACAGCTGCTGAGATCCCTTCTGATTCTCAGTGGTGGTAGGTAATGGATATAGCACCGGATGCTTGAGACAAGAAGACCTGAGTTCAAATCCAGCCTCAGACAGTTACTAGCTGTGTGGCCCTGAGCAAGTCACTTACCTGCTGTCTGCCCCAGTTTTTCTATCTTAAATTTTTGTTTTAAACCCTTGTACTTTGGTGTATTGTCTCATAGGTGGAAGATTGGTAAGGGTGGGCAATGGGGGTCAAGTGACTTGCCCAGGGTCACACAGCTGGGAAGTGGCTGAGGCCGGGTTTGAACCTAGGACCTCCTGTCTCTAGGCCTGACTCTCACTCCACCGATCTACCCAGCTGCCCCCTCTATCTTAAAATTTTAATAATAGCACTCATTTCCTGTAATGGTTTGAGGATTAAAGGAGATCATAATTGTAAAGTGTTTATATACCTTAAAGTAGTTTATGAATGCTGGTTAATTTTATTATTATTAATTAAAATTCTGTGATTCCATGATCTCCCTCTAACTAATTCAAATTGGCAGCTGTTTTGCCACTTCCAGTATTTGTGAGTTACCAGTTGCACTGAGAGTTTAAATGACATGCCTTAGTAATTTATTAAGTATCTTCTATTTGCCAGCCACAGTACTAAGAGTTTTAAAATATGATCTTGATTGACTGTTTGATTCTTATAATAATCTTGGGAGGTAGGTCTTATTAAGATCCCTATTTTACTGTTGAGAAAACTGAAGCGGAAAGATTATGAGGCTGGATTTGAAGTCACATCTTTCTGAGCTGAGTTTAAATCCATCTCAGACACTTACTAATCTTATGACCCTGGGCAAGTCACTTAAGCCTTTTTGCCTCGGTTTTCTCATCTGGAAAATGAGTTGGAGAAGGAAACATCAAAATACTCTGGTGTTTTGCCCAAGAAAAACCCAAATGGGGCCAAAAAGAGTTGGACATGACTGAAAAACAATCTAAAAACTAAAAACAGATGTAAAGATACCTGTGGACCATATAACGACTTAGTCACTTAACATGTTTGCCTCAGTTTCTTCATCTGGAAAAAGGATTGGAGAAGGAGCAAACTGCTCTAGTATCTTTGCCAGTAAAACCCCAAATGGGGGCTTGAAGAGTCAGATACGACTCTAAATGAATCAAGAACAACAAAAAACTTCCTGACTCCAGGTCCAGAGTTCTATCCATTGTACCACATAGCTGTCTCAGTAAGTGTCAGAGGAAGCAGTTAAACTTGCAGCTTCTTCCCCCAAGACTGACTCTCCTTATTTTGTTACACTGATTTTGTAGATGAGGAGATTCAGTGTTACAGAGTTTCTCTGACTCTCTCATGGCAACATAGGAAGGAGAGGCAGAGGAGAGAGTTAAGCTCCTTCTCCTCCTGATTCCACACCTACTGTTCTCACCCTCCATCATACTGTCTCAACCTGCATAAAATGTTGCACCTTACAAAGACCCACTTAAAAGACAGAGATGTTTTCAGTACTAAAGGGATCCACAATGTCATTAGTATTAGTTCCTTCACGAATGCTGCCACCTTTCCTGAACCTCCCCTCCTTAGACAATGCATTGTACCTGGGTTAATCTTTTCCCTGAAGGGATAACTCATTACAGGGATGTTGACCATCATTTATTAAAGGCTTCATTAGATCCCAGCCACTCTGCTAAATGCTGAGGTTCTAAAATAAGTTAAAAAAAACCATAGTTCCTACCCTCAAGAAGCTTACAATCTAATTAGGAAGACAACTTGTAAAAAACCAGGTATATTTATGCATAGTATATGGGAAAAACCATCTCAGAGAAGAAGATTCTAGAACAGGGGTTGGCAACGTATGGCTCTTTCTGCAGGAGCCATAAAGTCAATTTTTTTTTTTCAGGTGCTGTTATAGGAGCGGCACTGTGAGCACTGGACGGCTCTCATGAAATTACATTTTAAAAAATGTGGCATTTATGGCTCTCACGGCCAAAAAGGTTGCCGACCCCTGTTCTAAAAGAAGTATTTTGTATCCCAAACTCTTTTAGGAGGGTTTCGGAAGCCTATGGGCTCCTTCTCAGAATGTTTATTGCCTACGTTAATAATGGAAAGAAATGCTAGATTTTAAATAAATGTCAATAAAAATAAATATGATTTTTTTCTCCATTCAAGTTTATCAACCCCTTAGAGTTTGTCCCTAGTATCATAACAACTCCTGTCCTAAGACCAGGAAAGGTTATGTAAAGAAGGAGCGATTGATCTGAGCTTTGAAGAAGGGCAAGGAAAGTAAGAGAGGGAAATGAAGAGAGAAGGCATACCAAGCATGAGGAACAGCCAGGGCAAAAGCATGAAGGAAGAACTGTCAAGTACAAAGGATAATAGATAGGCAGGTGTAGCCAGTATGGGATCAGGCAGTATAGTAAAGTATTAAGAAGACTGGAAAGGACAGCGAGGTGGCAAAGTGGACAGCGCACTGGATTTGGAATCAGGAAAACTCATCTTCATGAATACAAATCCATCTTCAGAGACTTACTATCTATGTGACCTGGAGCAAGTCACTTAACCTGTTTGTCTCAGTTCATCTGTCAAATGAGTTGGACAAGAAAATGGCAAACTACTTCAGTATCTTTGCCATGAAAACTCTGAATTTGGTCATGAAGAATTAGAAAGAAGACTGGAAAGATAAAAAGAGATCTGGTTGCTAAGAGTTTTAAATACCCAACAAGATGACATCTGTCTTTTTTTTTAATTCAGAGATATTTTATTTTCCCAGTTACATGTAATAATAATTTTCAACATATACTTTCCAAAATTATAAGATCCAATCTGTCTCTCTCCCTTCCTTCTCTCTCCCCACTCAGAGATGGTAGCAATTTGATTTGGGCTATTCATGTATTATTATGTAAAACACACTTCCATATTGGTCACTATTATAAGAGTACATTCATATGAAACCAAAACCCCAAAATAAAACTATAAATACACTGATGTGAAGATAGTATGCTTTGTTCTTTTTCTGGAGGAGGAGAGTATTCCTTGTGATAGGTCTTTTAGAAAATGACATTTGTCTTATGAGTGGGATTAGTCCATAGCAAAAGCTAGGGAGATTCTGAGGATTACTAATCTTCACTCTTTCACAATAACCTGATCTAGTACAAGAGTTTCATAAACGTCACAGACTTCTCAGATTTAAGACATTTGGGCAATTTTATTAGAAACATTTCTTGACCATTAAAACCAGTTCTGTGAACCTGCAAATTTGCATTATCTATAGATTCAAAGAATTCCAGAGCTGGAAGGAACATAGACCTCCATTTGGTCCAGCCTATAGCTAAAAAAAGATCCTTCATCTTTACATTATCTAAGAAGTGGTCACCTCTAATGTGGGTCCACTTTTCTTATAAACACACAGATTCACATGGCTCAAAGAATGAATCAGTTCTTTTGTACTTTAGGGAAAAATAATTTGTATCAGACCAAACCAAACCAAATAAAACTGAAATAGCACCTGCCAGTGAACAATCTTCTAGAGGCCTGGATAATTTCAATCATTTGTAGTACTCTTCTTGGGTAGGTGTCTGGTAGAGGTCCCCAGATACTGCTTGCCCATGTCAGCACTCCTGTCTGTGATTCTTTTAGCTCTTTACATAGAACTGCTTTTCCTATAGTTTGTGCACCCTGCCAGCATATTTCACCATCTACATGGGGCTCTTTCACCATCCAACATGGTGTTTCTGTAGCAACATTTCTCGTTTTCTTTCTTGAAGTTAGTATTGGTTTCCAGCAGATGGCAGTTGTTCTCTTTCTCAGGGGATCAGTTCTCCTTCAGAATCTTTGCTCACCTATTTCTTGGTTCTAAAATTCAGATTTTTTCCTAAAATTTTCTGACTGCAATTTTTTTTTATAATCTCTGACCTGACACATATTATGTTTCCCATGGGTCTAAAGGAACACTCTTCCCTTCTAGCTTACAAAAAGATTTTCTCCCTATTTCTACATTGGTTAGTGGTGATTTACCACACTTGGATGCAGTCTTTCTTGTGTCAACACTTTCCCTGGGTCAAGAGACTCTGGAAAGTACCCTATCACCCACTTCCATCTCAGTTCTCAGCTATTTCTCCTGTGGCAGCTGGGCAGAGTTATTCAGATCACCCAGAATTGCTTCCCAAAAACATCTAGAGGAGAAGGGGAGTGGAAGAAATATAGATTCCTCCAACATTGTTTTCTATCAGAGACAAGTCTCAGCTACAAAAGATTGTTTCTGACAATCGTGATATGAATGAACTTTTCCTCCCAAAAAGAATTCATTTGTAAGACCCTCACCTCCCATCTTAGAATCAATACTGTGTATTGGTTCCAAGGAAGAAGAGCAGTAAGGGCTCGGCAATAGGGGTTAAGTGACTTGTTCAGGGTCCCACAGATAGGATATAAGGTTGCTTTTAGCTCAGAAAGTATTTTAATCTTATATTCTTTATGATCTATGCAACAGCTTTCCATACAGTTTTGGAAAACCAGGACAGTACAGCAAAGATCATGAGACGGTGAACTTAGAGATTCAATTCTTACTCTTTGCCCTTCTTTGCCCTTCCAGGCACAAGATGGGGGACCTTGAGCAAACCGATTTCTCTCTGTTGGCCTCAGTTTACTCCTGTCTATTAAGGGAGTTGGAGATTTGGAGGGAGAGAGCATTTTTTCATTCCAGTTTTACTAATACCTACCCGTGTGATCTCTAGTAAGTTCTTTGCCCTCTGCAGGTTTCAGTTAGGTAAAAGGAAAGGTTGGGGGAGGGAGGGAGGAGGGACAAACTAGGTAATCTCTAAGGCCCTTTCTAGTTCTACAATTCCGTGACTCTGTGATTCAATGGAGAAGCCCATTGGCTTGGATAATTGAAATCAGCAGACCATCCATCCAGCTGGGTTGGGGCCATGTTTCCCCTGGTTCAGAGAGAAGGGCCTCAGCACAGCTGGCTGGACCAGCAGCTGGGTGGCAGGAACCAACCCCCAAAGTCCACAGATAATTTGCAGCGCTGACTCCCCATCTGCATGGAGAAATTCAGGCGGGTGTCTGCCTTCACTTTCATTTCTGGGAGGCTCTAGTCTGCAAGGAAGCACCTGTGAGTTTTGAAAATGGCCTCAGCCACCAAATCGGTCTGTTTTCATAATAAACACAAGCGGGGCATTCTCCGCAGGTCAGCTTCAAAGATTGCTGGGGAAAGAATTCGCTTCTCATGCTGTCTCCAGTCTCATGATTTATGCTAATCAACCACATCTTTTTAGTCTCAAGTGAGTTCCTGGGCAAAAATGCAGAGGCCTCCTAATTTTATGCAATGCAATTGTCCTGGGAGATTTTTTCCAGTTTAACCTCATTAGATGACACATCTCTCTCTCCATACACAGGCCTGGCTTGTATTGCATGAATTTTGAAGTGTGGCATCTGCTTTTAAGGAGGTCCCCCCCCTTCAGCTTGCCCTGATGGAAAATGCAACTTGTGTCTGACATCACTTTGTCTCAAAGACTCCACTGATGTTCTTGCCCTATTGGCATGATGGTGACACCGTTCTCCAAGACTGTGGCAATAGAGGACCGGCTCTGGCAAGTTCTACAGAGCTCGGCTGGCTTTGAGGACAGACCTGGTGACGGCACGTCATCAGAGGGGTGTTGCCAGGTGGCTGACCATCAGAGAGACAAGCCACCATTTCCAATCATAGCAACTCAAGAAGGCTGTCTATGCAGGGTCAAAAGGGTCACCATCGGTCTTGGTGGAGGACGTAAGGTGACATCATCGATCCCCGGAACATTTTACCATTGATACAATCCTTTATTTGCCCTGATGTGCTTTCTAAATGTGGGATGCAAAGTGAAAGGCACGCTCTTGAAAAAACAGGGATATCGGAAGCCTAATAGAGGTGTAAGAGAAAGTGGCTAGAATTTGGCAGCAGAAAATATGGCTTTGAAGGCCAACTCTAGTCCTACTACCTGCTCATCCTTAGGTAAATCCCTAATCTTCTCTTGGCCTCACTTTCTCCATCAACAAAAGGGGTGAATGAATGAATGAATGAATGAATGAAAATTAGCCACTTCCAAGGTGCCATGCACTCTACTAAGAGCTGGGGATACAAAGAGAAAACTAAGACAGTCCTTGTTCTCCAAGAGCTCACAAGTGAATGGGTAAGCCAGCAGCACATACATGAGAGTTCAGCTTCGAGTCAAATGGAAAGGCTCCCTGGTCTTGAGGCTCTAGCAGAAAACCAAATTCTAATACAACTTCTTCAGTGCCATTTCCACGGATAAAACTATATCTGTTTCTGATTTGGGCCCATGTGACAATGCCAAGGATTTCTGGTAGGGAGAATTTTGTTTTCTAGGTTAGCTGTAGCTGCTGAGGAGGCAGGGAGTGGCAGCACCTGCCTGTTGGTGACAGCTGGTTGCCAGGTGGCATCGGTGATGGTATAGATACCAGGCTTTTCCATAAGGTCGTCCCCATGAATGATGGCTGTGAGGGCCAGACAGGAATCAAGGTGGGTGGTCTAGAGCAGACTGCTATACCCTCTTGGACTCGGGGGTCCTGAGGTCTCCACTAATGCCTGAGAGGCAGTGATGGCCAAGGAGGTAAGATTGGTTTTACCTACCTGATACGTGTAGCCTTTTGCCTCTCCCTCTTCGTGCCTTCGGACTTCAGCTAGACTGGTTGATTAGTAAGGAAGGCATTTAAAGGCAAGCCGTTAAGTCTGATTTCAAGCATATTATCGTATTGACTTTTGCCTTGAGTCATAGTGAAATGAGGTGGAGAGGAGATTGAAGCTCAGAGAAGGATTGGACTAGATGATCTTAAATGTCCATTCTCACTCTGAGATTTTATAATTCGATGAAACTGATTATTTTCCAAGAGCTGGATTACTTGACTTAAAAAAAAAACAACACAACAAGCCTTACCTTCTATCTTAGTACCAATTCCAATACAGAAAAGTGGCAAGGGCTAGGCAATCAGGGGTGAGAGACTTGCCCAAGGTCACACAGCTAAGATGTGTCTGAGGTCAAATTTGAACCCAGGTCCTTCTAATTCCAGGTCCTTCTAATTCCTCTATCCACTCTGTTACCAAGTCGCTCCTAATTGCCTGACTCAACCTCAGGCAATGAGATTTGTTATTGTTCAGCTGTTTCAGTCATGTCTGACTTTCTGTGATTCCATGTAGGGATTTTCTTAGCAAACATACTAGAATGGTTAACCATTTCCTTCTCTAGCTCATTTTACAGAGGGGGAAACTGAGGCAAATAAGATTAAGTGACTTGCCTAGGGCTGCACAGCTTGTAAGTATCTGAGACTGAACTTGAATTTATAAAGTTGTTTTCCTGATTCTATGCCCCTTAGCTGCCAATGAGATAGCCTTCTGGGAATGATGAGTAGATTATTACATATTTAAGATTTCAGCAACTGCTGCTTCACTAATTCTAGGATGGCCAAAATTCTACAATTATATCCTTATCCTTTCATTTCTTAGCTGAAGATTATGAGCCCAGGGAGGAGACATAGTATAAAATGGCCACTAATGATGATAATACTAGCAACAGCTTACAGTTTTGTAATTGTTTTTAATTGTAATTGATATTTTAAAACATTTTAAAATACATTAACTCATTTAAGCCTCCCAACAGTTCCTTAAAATAGGCAGCAACAATTTTATCCCCAATTTACAGCCTACAAAACTGAGGTGAAGTGGCAAAACTGGTACTTGAAACCAGGTCTCAGGTTCTTGAAGCCTTTCTTTTAGGCTATAAGTAAGAGTCAGTCAAAGACCTTTTAGTATGAGTGAGTTTCATATTGTTTTCTGAGAATGGTAGGGTTTGGTGGGAGAGAGAAAAGGGAGCTTGAGAGCACCAGGCTGGCGTGTGTTTCATGGGATGCTGTCACCTTCTTCCTGGTGCCATCTGGTGTCGCCTTCATGGATGGTATCACCCCCACCATGGTGGTCAACTTTCCATCAACAAGATAGCACAGGACCTAACACATCCTCCCCTCTACAAAAAGAAAGTACTTTGACCTAATTTTGCTGATTTAAAAATATATTTATGCATATAAAAGTAGTATGGAGTCATGGAGAAAGAGCTGGCTAAGAAATCAGGAAGAACTTGGTTCTAATCTTTTCTTTGACAGCTATTGGCTATGTGTGACTTTGGACAAATTATTAACTTTTCAGTATCCTAGACAACTCTCTAAGAGTCTAATATTCAGAGAAGGTGGCCACATGCTTTAGCAGAGGATATTTCTTCACCAGGGAGTTGTCTATAGCAATGAAATCAGAGATCCCGTCCCTATCCAATAGGTGCTCATATTGTCTCCTTGGATAATACAAGTTCCTTGAGGATTAAAAACAATACACAACAAAATATAACCTTTTGTTTTCATGTATGGCACAGTTCAGGGCATATGATAAGTGCTTAATAAATGTTTGTTGGTGGATGATCCTCTGGAGACTTTCCAGCTTGGCTTTAGGACCCTTGAGAACCTGGGCATATCTCCATATCAGACAGAAGCATCAGAGGAGGATATTGATATTTTGACAAATAGAACAAGGAGAAGCAATGCGATATAGCAGAAATCATTCAGGGTTTGGAGTCATAAGGGCTTGGATTCAAATTCTGACTCTTATAGTCTATGTGACTATGAGCAAGTTACTTTTTTTTGGCTTCTGTGTCTTCTTCTGAAGGTAGCTAATATAATGTAGGGGATAGAGGTCTGGAGTTTGAATTCTGACTCAGACATTTCTTAGCTGTGGGATCCTGGGAAAGTCAATTTATTTCTTTCATATTCAGTTTCCTCATCTGAAAAATTGAAATAGTTAACAACAACCATCTTACTGTGTTACTGTGAGGATCAAATAAGATAGCAAGTATAAAACCTTGAAAATTCACAAGTCCTCTATAATTAGTTGTGGTTGCTATTATCATGATCATCATGATCATCATGTTGCTCAATTTTGTCATTCATGAGAAATGGCTTAGATGATTTCTAAGATCTTTTCCCAACTCTTGACCCCAAAGTAGGATTTTTGTGAGTTGAATTAATGAGTGAAAAAATGGGGGACACCCAAAATAAGATTCTCCCTCTTGATGAGTAGTGGCACCCACCAAGATAGTTTTAAAAATGTTGAAAAATTTTCGTCTATCCTGAGGGAAAGAGTATTCCTTACAACGTTTTTTTTTTTTCTTGGCAAGGGGTTACAAAGAGAAATGAAAAACTATTTTTAAATGATTTCCAGCGGCTCAAGGCTCTGTGGAGAAGTATCCTCTAGGGGGCCACTTGGCTTTCTGGGCCTAGGGCAAGGGCTTACTGGTGAAAACCAAAGTCTCTCTTTCTGTAGGATGAAGTTATCTAGCAAAAGGAGAAACCAAAGGAATGCAGACTCCCCCAGTTGACTCCAGGACCCATTCCCCCTGGTATGGGTGCAAGGTCTTTCAGGGAAACCCTCTTGGCCCATCCTTTAGACTGCATTAGTAGAAACCAGTTGTTTTAAGCCATGACCCCTTTCACTCAGCACACGCTACTGTCTCATTTGACCCATTCAGAGATTCGTCCACAGCAATGACTTTCAAACACAACATTTATTATACTTAGCCCATAGATTATAGGGAGCTGAGCAATCATGAGGGGCAGTGCTGGGTCCGGCATGCGCATGGCATCTGTTTTTCATGATCCATCCCCTCCCTTCTCCTCAGTCATGAGGGAAGGCTCAAGTGACAACCAAAGGGCTGATCTCACTGCAGACTGACTAATTAGGAGGCATCTGGAACTAATTAAGTGGTGGAGTCGCCTTGAGAGGAGAGTGCTGTCTTTATCATAGAAAATGGCAGGGCCAAGACAGAAGAAAAATCATTGATGATATGCTCTGTTTCCTTGCAGGCAATTTTCAAGGAAGTATCCAAGGTTTGGAGGTGCGTCGTGGAATTTTTTTCTTTTTCTGGTGGAGAGGGAGGACATGGTGGGTGGTGGGAATGTAATTCATCTCACTCTTAAGCAATGAATCAGTCATTAAATGATGAATGAATTCATCACACTCTCAAAATGTTACAAGCTTAGATTTCATTTGAGTACAGACTATGCAGTTGAAAGATGATGAATAAGAAGGAGAAAAAAAAAGAGAAGAACAATGAGGACCAATGTGAATATGATGATGATTGTGGTAGATAAACAACGTAGGGCTTGATTAACCCAACACCCAATATTATTGGCATTCATATCTACTGTTTGCTGCCCTCAGGGCTCAAGGGGTAGCCTGGAAGGACTAGGAGGTGTCTATTTAATACTGACACCACTGAGTCTCCATCTCGCGTATACCCCGACCAAGTTCATTTCTAGGTGTGGCATGGCTGACGAACAAATCACTCCCTTACTTAAAAGATACAGCATCTCAACTGCTAGATGGTTTCTTGACTGGACCAAGCAGGGCGAGGGATCATTTGCCAGGAGGATCAGACGACTCTGCTGTGTGACTTGAATTGCTAGACCTCAGATGGTTGGGTTGACCTTTTGAAAAGCTCATAAGATTGTGCCCTGGTCCCTTCATCCCTGATACCCATTTTCCTAAGATCATGAGAGAAAAAACAACAAAGATTGAAGGAATAAGAGGCTCCACATGTTTGCAGCCTTTTAGAGACTGGGAAAGAATCTAAGGCTCCTCTCCCACTTGGACCCCCATAGTAATTCTTGCCTCTGAAGAAAGAAAAATTTCATCTATTCTCACCTTTGTATGTACATTCAGTTCCAGCTCAGTAGCTCATTAAGTGACTTTTCATCACTAGCAGTAAGTTAAGAAGAAACACTTATTTTATACCTATGAGGACTCCAAATTTGGGGCAGAAAGCTTTTAACATGACTTATCACACATTCCCATAAGTAGGATTTTTATTATACCTCCATATGGGTTGATACTCCCCCCCCAAAATCCATTGGGTCCAGCCTGAAGTACCAGGATCTCATTGGCCATTTCCCTCCTCCCCCAGCTAATAATCATTATAATTAATAATGATAATGATAATGTTGATTCTTCTTCCTTGGTGGTCTAGCAGTTGGGATTCAGTACACTCCGTGGTCTAGGTTAAATTCTCAGTCTTTGGAGAAATATCATGGCAAAGTGGGTCAGACATTGGTCTTGGAATCAGGAAGACTTGGGAGCATATCCTGTGACAGATACTTATGAGGTATGTGACCTCAGGCAATCCACTTCAACTTCCTCCTTTGTAAAATGAGGTGGGGAGGAGCTATTGGGGTTAAAATAGATTTGGGATTCAGTTTTAGGATTTGGTTAAGTTAGTGACAAGAGGAAAATCCTGCCTGACAAAAATATATCCAATAGTCATCAATGACCTTTAAAATCCTTTTCATTTTGGAATCTCTTAATCTACAAACTTTTATTCAGCCAGCAAAAAGTTATTTCATCTACTTGTGTAATAATTAGTAGAATATTAAATGGAAAAGAATAATAGCATGATAGTGACTTATCCTGGAGCTGTTTCTATTGAACCTCTTCAAAACAGAGGAGAATAAGAAGATGAAAATTCATACTGACATTATGATTTATAATAATATAGTAGCATGGATAGGAATGAGTAGGTTGCTCCAAGTTCAGCACATTATCCACAAAGTCACCATGATGTTGATAAAGTGCTTTAAATCACATGTTTTTATTTAGTCCATTAATAACTGCATGAAATAGATGGTATATTATCCTCTCCATTTTATAGATAAGGAAGCTGGTGCTCAGAAGGATCAATGACAACAAATGATATAAAATATACAAAAACTATATAAAATATAGCTCTTAGGGGAGCTTGGCTAGAAGGCATTTTTTTCCTAAGAGATAGGGCAGCTAGGTAGTACAATGGATAGAGCACTGGACCTTGAGTTAGTATGATCTGAGTTCAAATATGACCATAGACATTTACTAGCTATGTGACCCTAGAGAAGTCACTTAACCCTTGTGACCTCAGTTTCCTCATCTGTAAAATGAATGGAAGAAGGAAATGACAGACTACTCTAGTACCTCTACAAGAACATGCCAAATGGGGTCACAAAGAGTCAGACAAGAAGGAACAACAACAAATGAAATACATTCATCTCTTAGAAATGTGTGATAAATGATGATCAGGCTGCCTGGCTAACCCACAAAAGCCAGCAAAACACAGTAGCACTTTGCTTATCAGTCAATTGGTCTGGCAGTCAGGCAGTCAACAAACATTTATTAATTGAATTTGAGAATCTACCTTGAAGATTCAAGGAAAGGGAATATGAGTTTGTATAATGCTTACTATGTGCCAGATACTATACTAAGCACTTTACAAACATGATCTCATTTAATCCTCACAATAGCCCTATGAAATAGATTTTAGAATCCCTATTTTATAGTTGAAGAAACTGAGGCAGAGGTTGTGACTTGCCCAGGGATGCACAGGCAGAAAGTGTCTGAGATCACTGCTTCACTTGATAAAAGTGCATTTTTTGCAAATCCACAAAGCAAAGAAAATAGAGATAATAGGATGACATTTTTTATTTCAAATTAAAATTTTAATATATAATATATATTTTGTATACATAAATTACATAATATACAAATTTAACATAAAATACAAATGATTATATAGATTTATATATATCACATAGAATACAATGTAATTATATTAAAGTACATTTCTATAAGTGAGAAAATTATGGTAAATTAGAGTAAAATTGTTTTTAAAAAACTGACGTGTGAGGGGCAGCTGGGTAGCTCAGTGGAGTGAGAGTCAGGCCTAAAGACAGGAGGTCCTAGGTTCAAACCCGGCCTCAGCCACTTCCCAGCTGTGTGACCCTGGGCAAGTCACTTGACCCCCATTGCCCACCCTTACCACTCTTCCACCTATGAGACAATACACCGAAGTACAAGGGTTTAAAAAAAAAACTGACGTGTGGCTGTATCTTTCTAAAAAAATTAATTCATTTCTTTGGTTACATTAAAATTCTCAGCTATCTTTTTCTGTCTCTTCCCTGAACTAGAGAAGGCATCATTTGACAAAAAGATATACGTATATATAAAATTGTCTCATTTGTATCTTTTTATCAGTTCTTTCTCTGGATGGAGGCATACACAAGTCATTCTTCAAACGATATTTCTGTTGCCATACATAATATTCTCCTGGTTCTGCTTGTTTCATTCTTCATCATTTCATAGGTCTTTTCATGTTTGTTTGTTTTTTAACATTTATCTACTTATTATTTCACATTTCCCTGATCATTTTAGGAAACTCACTTAATAGCAGTATTGCTGTGTCAAAAGGTATACAGTTTTACTATTTTCCATGTATCGGACCAGACATGGTGGACACAAAGAGAAAGAAAAACAGTCCCTGGAGGAGACAATGTACAAACTGGTCTGGACAAACAAGCTTTATAAAGGATAAATTGGAAGTAATCTTAGACTGAAGGGACTGGAGGAGAGGTTGGGTAACTGAAGGGAGAGGAAGGAGCAGGAAAGACCTCCTGTGAAATTTGGACAATTTTATTTAGCTAGAATGTAGTTAAAAACCAAGAAAGAAGCAAAAGGAAAAAATCAAATAAAGTAATACTAGCGATTGCAATTCAAATTAATGTGATGCTTTACAGTAAAAAAGATGACCCGAAATTTGTTTCAGCAATGCCACGAGATAGATGATATTAGAATGGTGCAGTGGAAAGAATATTGATGGGCAGAGCCAAGATGGCATACCACAAAGAAGCAATGCATTGGAAGCGCCTGTCCACAAACTCCTTCAGATAGATCTAGACGATACACTAGACTGACTCTTGTAAAAGAAATTCAGAAAAAAAGGCAACAGTGCTAATCCTTTGTCTAGTTAAGGTCACCATAGGGAAACACACAGAGAAGTCTATAGACACTGGGGTCAGAGTCTGGGCAGGACCATTGGGTCGAACCCTTATAATTCTTATTGTAGACATAGCTCTAATCAGAGATATTATCTTGTTTTTCATTTCAAAGTAAAATGGTAGTATAAGGAAACAGCAATGAGAAGTGACAATTCATAGGTTGTTAGAGAAGTAGAAATTAGTAAGACCTATTTAAGTAAAACTAGTAAAAAAAATATTAAGATCTATTTAAATAAAATAGAAAAAGGAACTTGGAAATCACAGCATTCTGGGGTCCATTACTTCATTCAATCATTTAGTCAATCATTTAATCTAGTCTACAGGGAAGAAACCTAGTCTAGGGGAAGAAAGCCTTCTATAATAATGAAAGCTAACATTGATGTGGTGCTTTAAGGTTTGTAAAGTGCTTTATGACTGTGTTTACATTTGATTCTCACAGCACCATGGGAGGAAGAGACTACTACTACCCCCATTTTACAGCTTAGGAAACTGAGGCAAAAGAAGATTTTTTTTAAATGACTTGCTCAGGATCACAAGACAGGATCTGAGGCATGATTTGAACTCCAATATTTCTAACTACAGGATTAGCACTCTAGCAATTATATCTCCTAGCTGCCTTAAATGTATTTACTGGTTCCAATGATAGCACTATTTATTAAGCCCTTGAAGGTAGCAGTAGGAAAAGCTGGTCTGAAGTTGAGGGAAAGAGTATAATGGGAAAGGGCAGATTTCTGGTCCCTCCGTGCTTCTTTCTTGTCATTCCCCAGAGAATCTGTTTCCTTACAAAAACACCCAATATTCATAATGATGACTCTGAAACATCAAGCGAAGTTCTTTTAATATACTTTGTTAAAGAAGTTGGGAATCATTGAATCCATTTTAGGATGATTTCTGGCCAAAGTTAAACTAAAAAAAGATTTGTTGCTCAAAAGGATAAATCCTCATATGTCTGGGAAACTTGGTGATTCAAGAGAACTCATCCTGTAATTTATCCTGCTTCTGTCCAAGTTGGGGCATCAGTGAAGTAAAAAACCACACAGACAAAATCATCCATCCTTGAAGGAGCTAAGTAAGTGTGGTGGGCAGACTACTATGCTAGGTAATGGGAGAGATGCAAAGTTCAGTTGAGATATGACTACAGGCAAAATCAAGTTGCCTTTCTGAGTCCTTGTTGTCTCATCTATAACATGGTGCTAATAATATCTACTTAAAATGTAGTTGGAAGAAGCAAAGGGATAATATATGAAGTCAACAGACAATAAGATCATACTATGTGCCAGACATTGTACAGTTTGTAAAGCTTCAGTGTTGGCTGTTATGATGAACTCTACTATTATTTACAAAAATGTATTGTGAAAGGGGTAGCTTTGTGGATTGAGAGCCAGGCCTAGAGACAGGAGGTCTTGGGTTCAAAGCTGGCCTCAGATGATTCTTAGCTGTGTGACCCTGGGCAAGTCACTTAACCCTCATCACTGAGTCCTTGCTACTCTTCTGCCTTGGAACAATACACAGTATTGATTCTAAGATGGAAGATAAGGTTTTAAAAATGTGTATTGTAAATCCATGATCAACAATTGATGGATCTGAAATATCATTGCTTTAGTTATTTCCTTCAATGATGCTGATTTCAACTCATTCATAGGTAGCAACACCAACCAATATTTATTAACTTTTCCACCAGAAGCCTTTTAATACCTCATTGTGGCTTGGAGGTCTCTTTCTCTTTTAAAATTCTGAACTTATATGCATAATTTTCACATACACAGCAGAAGAGAAAATGAGGGATCGTGCATGAAACTGTAATTTTCCATTTCAGAATGCTTATTTTTATATAAAGTGTAGAAAAATTCTGCATGTTATTTTAGAAACTGTCCTGATAGTCTGTGCTTATTTCTCAACTCCATTTTGTCCTTTGCTGTTAATAAAAAATAAGTTTCAATGGCTTTCTTTTGGGGGTATAATTATTGTTTACATCTATTTTTGCTTTCTATCAAAAACAAACAAACAAACAAAAAACAGTTGAACAGTTGAAAGAAAAAACCTGGTGAGAATAAGGAAAATCAAGCAAGAAGAATTCACATGGTGATCTTGTCCAAAATCTCTCCCTGCACCTTGGGTAGTATGCTTCCTCATGGGTTCTCTGAAGAAATATTTGGTCATTGCTTTGATCAGAGTTCTTCAGTCTTTCTAAGTTGTTTGTTTTACAATGTTTCTGTCCTTGAATAAGTTGTATTCCTGCTTCTGCTCACATCTGGTTATGCCCCCCTCCCCCCTCCCCCCGACACTCAAATTATTTTGAGTCATTTTTTATAGCCCAGCCTATATCTACATCTACATCTACATCTACATCTACATCTACATCTACATCTACATCTACATCTACATCTACATCTATATCTATATCTATATCTATATCTATATCTATATCTATCATCTCTATCTCTATCTATCTGTATCTGTATCTATATCTATATCTACATCTATACCTACATCCATATCCATATCTATATCCACATCTACATCTATATCTATGTCTATATCAACATCTATATCTATATCTGCATCTACACCTACAACTATATCTATATCTGTATCTATATCTATATATTATCTACATCTTTATAATCTCTATATCTATCATCTCTCTCAATCAATCAATCTATCTATCTATCTATCTATCTATCTATCTATCTATCTATCTATCTGTCTGTCTGTCTGTCTGTCCGTCTGTCCATCCATCCATCCATCCATCCATCCATCCATCCATCCATCCATCCATCTATCTATCTATCTATCTATCTATCTATCTATCTATCTATCTATCTATCTATCCAAACTGATGGATACTTCACTTAGATCCTAGCTCTTTGCTTATGCTTCTTGAAGGCCACAATAGACAAATACAAACGCTGGTAGGTCCTACTTGGCTGGAAAGGCTTCAAGCATGGGTCTTGTGGATGAAGTGCATGGCTGAAATCCAAGGACCAATCTAAGTTTGGAAAAGCTCATGGCTAAGTTGGCTGCAGTGAGATGCATTTTTTTGAGGGGGCACAAAAACTCTCAATGACATCTACTGAATTATTGTATCAGTAGAGTGAAGATGCATGATGCCACCATTCAACATTGCAATATATAACCAAGTGAGTATGGTGGCCCGATCTCCTGCTAAGTGCTGGGAAAAATACGAAGTTTAGATGAGACATGACTAAAAGCTCATATTTCTGGTCTAAGGAAAGGTTTTTCAGCACTGACCTCAAAATTTGCAATGTTGATTTATGGTGTTATGTGTGTGTGTATATATATGTGTGTGAGTGAGTATGTGCATGTAGGCATGTGTATGTATGTGTGTCCATGTGGATGTTCAGGAACACTGATTTGGATAATTAATCTGTTGGACGCTTAAACTTTTTTGGTGGGGGCAGTGAATAAATGTGAAGGATCAAATAAAGACTAAAAGGTCAGACAATACCCTGATTTTAAGGTAGGGAAACTGAGGACCAGGGCAAAGTAATTTTTTCAAGGTCCCCTAGCTTGGAGGCAAAGATGCTTTCTCCTTCCCGAAGATGACATTTCACATAATAAGAATAACTTGATTTATAGCTACTTTCCTTGAAATAGGCCAAGCACTTTACACATATAATTTCTACTGAAATATACACATAGTTAACCTTTGGGGGTCAATAGCACAAAGGGCCACCGCCATACTCTCCCACAGATTTTCTCTTGGGGCCAGTCAGAGACAGAATTCTGGCCTGGATGAACCATGGGTCTGACCCAGTGTAATATTTCTCAGAGAATATCAGGGCTGGAAGGGACCTTTGACGACATCTACTTATAGAATCATATGTTTAAGGCTAAAAGATCCCTTAGGTATCTCTGCTTAGAGGTCATCGATCCTAACTCCCTCATTAACCATTGATGAAACTAAAGTCCAGTGAGGTTAAATGACTCATCTTAGGATAAGCAGCAAATAAGTAAGAGAACTGAGTTTGGAAGCCAGATATATAAGATACTTCATCTTACAAAAAAATGGAAATTGAGTCCCAAAGATGGAAGCCAATCATGACTGGCTCTTTCTGATCTCAGCTGGGGTTTTCTTGGCAAAGATACTGGGGGGGGGGTTTGCTACTTCCTTTTCCAGCTCATTTTTCAAACTGAGGCAAACAGGGTTAAATGAATTGCCCAGGGTCACACAGCTAGTATAGTAAGTGTCCAAGGCCACATTTGGACTCGGGAAGATTAATCTTCCTGACTTCTGGCTTAGCACTCTATCCACTGCACCACCTAGCTGCCCTTGCTCAATAATATAGGATGTTAAATTAGCTTAGACCAGGGTTAGAAAGTTAGTTTTTTAAATTAGTCCACATATTTTCCTCCACAATTCATACATTTGTGATTCCTGTTCTTACAGATCCATAAAGTAGGTTTGATTTTAACAGGAGTATGCTGGAGCTGGCTTGTATCTGCTCATCAAAGCCAACTGTTAAATTTTCAATGTGAGACTTTATTATTTCAGAAATTAAAAAAAATGCTACAAATCAGGGCATGATTTATTGTTATTGATTATCTAGACTTAAGAAAGTGATGGATAAAATGCTAATAATGCAGGTTAAGCTTAAAAATGTGTTCTGAGTCAAAAAAAATTTTTTTTCCGGAGAGAAGTTTGTTAAACACTCCTAGCACTTCCCTGGGTATTAGATTTCTACCTTTCAAATATATGAATTTTGAATTAGACAATGAAATAATTTACCTAAAAATTCACATATATAAGACTAGAACTCGGGACCTTCTGACTCCTAGTGTCTATCAAGTTCTACTAAATAAAGGAGTGCTATGAAAAAATAGGAATTGGGAAGGAAGGAAAACAGCATAATTGAAGGAGCACTTGATTTCTGGAGATTTCTTCTACATTTTTATCTTTCTTTGGAATTCTCCCCTACTACATGCTATCATCTCCAGTTGGATATCTGATCAACACCTTAAACTCAGTGTGCCCCAGCATGAACTCAATCTTTCCCTTTCTTTATCCACATCTTTCCATCCTGATCCTCAATAAAAAACAAACATATATTAAGCACCTACTATGTGCCAGGCACCATATTAAGTGCTGAAGATACAAAGAGAGGCAAAAAAAGTATCTACCCTCAAAGAATTCACAACAAAATGGAGGAGACAGCATGCGAACCACTACACATGCACAGGATGTGCACTGTTCATCCTTCATTTTGGAAGAGGACTAAGGACATCATGAAAGTGATATCTTGAGTTACACACAGGTTGGGTTTAAGTGAGACAGAGCTTTGCAAAAATGTCAGTCTTATTCTCTTTTCCAGAGTCATCAAAATTCAGAGGCAGGACAGAAGTCTAGATGGCTGGTGGTAGCTTGAGATGCAGTGGATAACCTTGGCATATACTGTGTAAACAGAAGGTAGTCTCAGAAGGTAGATGCTCCCAGTGAAACGAGAAGGACCTTCTACAGAAGGTGGGATTTGAGCCGAGTCTTGAAGGAAACCAGGGAAGCTAGGAGATAGAGGTGAAGGGGTAGAAAATTTCAGGCTGGGGGGAAAGCCAAAAGTAGGAGTTATTAAGAGACGGAGTATCTTGCATGAGGAATAGCAAAAAGGCCAGTGTCACAGAATGTAGTCTATGTAGAGAAGAATTAAGTGTAAGAAGACTGGAAAAGGAGGAAGGACTGAGATTGTGGAGAGCTTTAAAAGATAAGCAGTGGAATTCATACTTGATCCTAGAGGTAATAGGAAATTAATAACGTCTATTGAATAGGGGGACAGGTGACATGGCTGAGTAGAGAAGGAGGGAAAAGAGTTGGGGGCAAGGAGACCAACCAGAAAGAAGGCCATTGCATTAATCCAGGCAAGAGGTCAGGAGAGCCTTTAATAGAATGATGACCATGTTAGATGAGGAAACTAAAATAAATAGTAGTTAAGCAACTTGTTCAGGTCATACATTTGGTAAGTACCCAAGATTAGATTTAAACTCAGTTCTCCTGGAGTCCAAGCCCAGTTCTATATCCTTTTGTTGCCTCAACAGCTTTCAGATGAAAATTGGACCCAAAGGAACCAAGAAGATTATTAAATGAAATAGTACAGAAAGAGAAAGATAAGTGAATTCAGGACAGAACCTGTGAGGGAACATTCATGGTTAGACGCAATTATGTTGGAGATCTAGCAAAGGAGAATAAGGAATAGTCAGATAGATAAAAGGAGATCCCAGAGAAAGGAATGTCACAAAAACCTACTGGGAAGAAGTTGCAAAGAGAAGAGCATGATAGTGTCAAAGGCAGTAGAGAAGTCTAGAAAGATGAGGGTTGAGAAGAGGCCACTCAATTTCTTTCTGATTTCTCTGTTTCTGTGAATGGTGTCCCATCCTCCTAGGCACCTAAGTTTACAGTATTATAGAGTATGAGAGCTAAAAGGGATCTTTGCAGACTTGTAGTCTAATCCACAAAGAGAAGAAATCCCCCTGTTGTTGAATGACTGTATAACTCCTGTATGATTTCACTTTGGGACAGCTCAAAGAAGAAATAGTCCCTGACAATGAAAGTAAAATGCCTTCTTGGATCTGCCATCAGGTATCAAATAGTGCAAATCTAATACCTCCTGAAAATGACAGCCCTTTGAGTACTTGAAGACAGCTACCATGTTCCTACTTCTTTTCTCCTGGCTAATTGTGTCCAGTTCCTTCAACCAATCCTGGAATGTCATACACATAAAACTCTTCACCATCCCGGTTTTCCTTTTAACATTCTTCAGCTGATGGGTGTCTTTCTTAAACTGGTGTCCAGACTCAAACATGATATTTGAGATGAGGTCTGATGAGGAGCACAGTGGGACTGCTACTTCTCCTAATGAAATCAGTTCATCAATAAGTCAATAAGCATTTATTAAGAGCCTACGATGTGCCAGGCACTGCAGTCCAAGATTACATTAAGTTTTTGGCTACCATATCATAATCCCCATTCAGAAGTACCTACTGTATGCCAAGTACATTCCTAGGCACTGGAGAGAGAAACACAAAGAATGAAGCAATCCCTACTTGTGCAAGGAGTTTACATTCTAATGGAGGGAGACAGAAAATACAAGTACGAGCATATACAAAATAAATATAAAGATAATAATGCAAAAATATAAAACAAGGTAGTTTGAGAGAGAGGGTACTAGTAGTGAGAAGGAGGAGGAAAGGCTTCTTGAAGAAAATGATGCTTGGGCCATGTCTTGAAGGGAAAGAGTGATTCTATGAGGCAGAAGTGAGAACGGGGTACATTCCATGCAAGAACAAAGAAAAGGCAAATTTGGATGGATTATAGAGTGAAGGGAGAAAGATTATAAAATAATGAGCAACGAGGCTAGAAAGAATGGATGAGGTCAGGTTATGCATAGCTTTAACAGCTTAACAAAAGTTTATATTTGTCCTTAGAGGCAATAGAGAACCAATGAAATAGACCGAGCAGAGAAGTAACATGGTTAGAGCATCATTTAAAGAAAATCACTTTGGTAGCAGTGTGAAGATGGACTGGAGTGGAAAGAGACTCAAGATGGGGAGATAAGTGAGGAAGCTGTTGCAATTATCTATGTGAGAAGCTGGTTGTCGTAGTATGAGGCTGAGATTGGTGGATCTCTTGTTCTTGGATGATCTGAGCTATAGTGATAATAATTAACATTTATAGCTAACATTTATGTAGCACTTTGCTGTCCTAAGCACTTTACAATTATTATCTCATTTAAGGGACAGCTAGGTGGACTCAGTGGATAGAGATGGGAGGCTCTGAGTTCAAATATGACCTCAGACACTTCCTAGTTGTGTGACGCTGGGAAAGTCACTTAATCCCCATCTCCTAACCCTTACTGCTCTTCTGCCTTGGAACCAGTACACAGTATAAACTCTAAGATGGAAGGTATAGGCTTTAAAAAACACAACAATTAATATCTCATTCAAGCTTTACAACAACCCCGGGAAGTGGGGGAGATGATGATGATGATGATGATGATGATGATGATGATGATGATGATGATAGGATATCTGTGATCCTTAGAGTAGAAGATCACCAATTTGTCAAAAAAGGGGCACACTGGGAAAATGGAACAGGTCAAAGTTCTTGTTACTGATTAGTGGGATCAGACCCTCCAGGAGCTCTTGAACTTACTTCCTAGATGAATTAGAGAGACCAAGTTAAAAAAAACAATTGTTGAGAGCTGATAAGAGCTTGGACTAAGTTTATAGCTGTGCAAGTAGAAAAGAGAAGTTAGAGTTAAATGTTGTAGAGTTATAAATAACAAGATTTGGCAACTGATTTGGAGATGTAGCAGGTGAAGGAGAGTGAAGAGTTGAGGATAATGCTAAGATTGCTCCATCAAAAGCTTGGTTAAAATCTAGGCAAAGTATGACCACAAGTATTCCCATCATCTATTAGTTTAGCAAAACTGGGAAGATGTGAAGATGATGGTAAATAGAATGAAGAAAGAGGGGAGGGGTTTGTAGAGAAGGATAGTGAGTTCAGTTTGGGCCATATTAAGTTTGAGTATGGAGGCTGAAATGTCTAATGGACAATTGGTGTCTGAGATTGAAATTCAAGGAGAACCTGTGGCTGGATGTACCTCTGGGCATCATCTGCATAGAGAACGTCAGTTAAACCAATGGAAGCTGATGAGGTTACCAACAGAAAGTGTAGTGAGAGAAGGCAGCCTAGGAAAGAACCTTGAAGAACATCCACAATTGATAAATGTGATATGGATGATGAGCCAGTAAAAGTGATGAAGAAGGAATAGTCAGATATGTAGGAGGCCTGGGAGAGAGTGGTATTAAGAAAACCCATAGAGGAGAGAGTACTCAGGAGGATAGGGTGGTAAAAAGTATCAAATATAGCAGAGTGTTCTAGAAGGAGGAGAAGGATTGAGAAAAGAATATTTTCAGTTGTGTTACGTTCATTGGGTTGAGGGATGAGTTAGAATAGTGAATGTAGGCATTTTTAAAAAAGAGTTGGATAAAGGGAGGAGAAATATAAGATTATAGTTTGAGGGCCTGGTAGTTTCAAGTGAAGTGATTTTTCTGAGACCTGGACATGTTTGAAAGAAAAACAGAGGAAATAGGAGCTAGTTGAAGATTTGAGAGAAGAGATGAATGAAATTTCAATCTATTGGAGAAGATGGGAAGGGATAGAATTAAATGTCCACAGTGAGGAGTTTGATTTGCCAAGGAGAAAGGTTACCTCATTGTTAAAGACTAAAGAATAGGAGAGAGTGGAAGGTGATTTTAAAAGTTTTTAATATGAAGAGAATCAGAGAATAGGGAACTCACATTGAATGGCCTAAATTTTTTCAGTAAAGTAAAAGATAAGGTTTGCAGCTAAGAGAAGAAAAGGAAATGTGTGGGAGGCTTGAGAAGGAGGAAAGAGAAGACTGGGAATAACTTATGTGGGAAATGAGAGGGGAAATCGATTAAGGAGAAATAAAAATTTCCTCACTGCAATAACAGTCGAATCAAAATGGGATAATGTGAATTTATAATATTCCCAGTCTATTTTGTGGTTTTGCTTCCTCTAGTCCCATTTGGCAGCCCATGATAAGAAATAGAGGAGACAGGTGGCCAAAGTAATCCAGGGCTAGAATTTGGTAAGACATGAGTGGGAAGAGAGTTCAAGAACAGAGGCCAGTGTAGAGATGAAATGACCAACAGCAAGGATGAGATTAGAAAGGAGCGAAAATAAAGTCAGAGCTGAGCTATTGGCCTGAGAAAATTCTGAGAGGTAGAGGGACTGGAAATCTTGATGAAGGCATTAATAGGGATGAGGCATAAGGAGAAAATGGAATGATAAAAGATGATGGTCAAATAGAAGAATGTTAAAAATCTCTCATTTGGGGGGGTAAGTGTATGAGACTCAGTGTATGACCATCCTGAGATGTGACTGAAGTGGAGGGAAGGGCTGGGCCATGGATTTGGGAGTTTAGAGAGTTTAAGGGAGCTGTCCAAAAATAGGAGCAGCTATAGAAGCAAACAAGGGCTTTACTTCCTTCAAATTACAGCTCAAGGCAGCATTTTCTATAGCAAAAGTTCTCCAAGTTTGGTTCAGAGACACCTGAAGATTTCCAAGACCCTTTCAAGGGATCTGTGAGGTCAGAACTAGTTTCATAATAAAACTAAGATATTTTAATTTCTAATACAATAAATATTGATAGATAATAATCAAAAAACTATTTGGAGAAGACCCTCAATCATTTTCAAGAGTGTAAGGAAGTCCTGGGACCAAAGAGATAAACTGTCTTAATTTCTACTCCTGCCCCAACTACTAGTGTCCTCTCTCTCTTTGAAATCAGGGATTGTTTCTATCTTAGAATCTTCAGAGCCTAGTATTGAAGCATAATTCCTGGCACATAGTAGATGATTAATAAATGTTCATCGATTGCTTCATTGACAGGTGTGGAATCTTGACTCTTTTGTCATATCTATTCCTTCCTATCCTTTTTATTCTTCTTTCCACCTCTCAACTTTAGGACTTTGATCTCACTATCTCGGGGATTCATAGAATTTCTGAGTTGAAAGGAATCCCCAAAACCAAAATCTCTTCTTCCACATTCTAACAAGTCATTGCCACACCTTCTCTAGAAGGTCTCCCATGAGAGATAAGCTGCTGAATCTCTTTAGGGCTTATTTCATATTCGAATAACTTTAATGATTAGAAAGTTCTTCCCTACATCAAATCTCTGTTTTGGAAGGGACCAAAGAATTATTTAAATGACTTGCTTCCAATTCTGTTCCTTTGGAAATCCTGCCCATCTTTCAAGGCTTAATTCTAGTGCCAACTAACCCATGAAGTCTTCCCTTTCTTTGGATCCCCAGTGGCTTATCACAGTGCCTGGTTCACACTGGGTACTTAATAAATGTCTATTGACTGATTGATTCCTCCAACACACCGTGATTTCTACCTCTACAGAAGTCCTAAGATGTTCTAATCATACCTCTCAACTATACATAATGATAGCACTCTGTAAGGCAGCACTTTCTTTGAACCCTTCGAGTGTTCAGGCCTTGCACAGAGAAGACACACTGAAAAAAATGTTTTCAACTGGTTGGTTACTGAATTGGTCCAATTTTCTCCCCAAAGGAAACCAATACTCAGTAGACTATCTTCTTACAGACAGGGGGGCAAAGTCCCACTGCAATGAAATACTGATTCTGTATAAAGATGTATACTTTCATGAGGCAAAAGCTTAGTGGAAGAAATATATATTTTTGTGCAACATTCAATGCAATAGCTAATGAAAAGGAATGTCTTATAAGCATACATGGATTAAAAATAAATCTGAGAATATTGCAACCCTTGGAGAGAACTTGGCCATGAAAATAAGTTTCATGATAGATGTATCAAAGGCTTGATAATTTATCTAAAGACTCAAGAAAGTTGCTTAGAAATGAATCTAATTCCAAAGGACTTCCCATGAAGTTTAATTGTATAATTCTGATTTTCAAATCTTTTAAGTGATTTTAAAGAAGGACAGTAAGTAATAAATAATACGAAAAAAAGAGGACTCTCCCTGAGGGCATTCTCCACACATAGAATAGTACCTGACACATAGTAGATACTTCATTAATGCTTATAGAGCAAATTATTAGAGCTAGCATTTAGACACTCCACATATTTTAGTTTATTTGATTCTTATAGCAATCTTAGAGGTAGGTACTTTAAAAAATGATGTGCCCTGCATCATGTAGTCATTGAATATGTGGAGGCAGGTTTTAAATCTTAAGACTTAAATCTTAAGAACTTAAGACAGCTCTTCCTGTCTTAAGTTCAGCATATTTACCGCTATGACATATTCCTTTTCAATGAAGTCCTAATTCTATGGGTTACCACAGGAAAGTCACAACTTCTCAGACTTAGTTTCCTCATTTGAAAAATGGAGGACATCACCATCACCACCATCATCATCCCCATAGATAGCATTTTTTGCCATGATTTAAGCTTTACAAAATGGTTTATAAATATTTTCTCATTTTTTTATGACTACAGTCCTGTGAGGTTGGCACTATTATTCCCCTCTTATAGATGAGGCAAATGAGACAAACATTAATGACTTACTTAGGGTCATATAGCCAGTAAGTGTCAGAAGAAAAATTTAAATTCATCTTCTTGATTCCAGGTGCAGTGTTCTTTCTATAGGAATGTGTTAAGGAAAATACCTTATAAATTTTCAAAATGTGTTAGAAATGTGAATGATTATTATCCCCTAACCCTGACCCCTGCCAACTAGAAGTGACTTCTTTTCCAATTGATCTTATAACACTTCTTTTATTTTAAATATTTTATTTTTCCAATTATATATAAAAAAGGAATTTTAACATTTTTTTTTTGAAATTTTGAGTTCCAAGGGGCTGCGAGGGGGGGGTATCAATGGATTGATAGCAGGTCTAGAGAGGGAGGTCCTGGGTTCAATTCTGGCCTCAGATGCGTAGAAACTATGGGACCCTGAGCAAGTCATTTAATCTCATTTGGCTATCTTTGCCTTTTTGTCTTAGAATTGTCACAAGAAGAGAAAGTAAGGGTTTAAAAATAAAACTAAATTTTTTTTTGATTTTCAAATCCTCTCATTCTTTCCTCAGCCCACTCTCTGAGACAGGCCATACATGTACAGTCATGTAAAACATTTCCATATTATCTTACAAGCTTCTCATTTATCACAATATAATTTGAATTACATGCATCCATGTTTATCTCACCTGTTAGACTCTTCGAGGACAGGGACCACATAATATACTACCAGATTCCCTAGGGCCAATGCTATTCATAGAGTAAGCATTTAATAAGTGTTTGTTGAATGAATAAATGAATGTTCTTTCATTTACAAATGGAGAAATCCCATGATTTATAGCTGGAAGAGTTCTAACCTCTTATTTTAGTTTAGTTTGGGTCAAATAATAATAATTTTTTTATATTATGATCAATTTGGGTATCCCTTTTTCACTCCTTCTCCCCAATACATCTTTCTTTGTAACGAGAACAAAAAGGCAGTTAAAAGCAGAGCCATATGATAATTAATGACTCTCATGTCTCCCTGGGTAATTTAACAGTTCCCCATCTCTACAATGGAAGATATGAGCTGTACTTCCCCAGGCCTTTTCCAAAGGTGAACGCTGTTATTACGTAGTATCTAGTTTTGGTTCAGCATTTGTAATCTGTGGCCCAATTCCCACCTAAACCAAAACAAAATACTGGATTCAATCTGATCCTGGGGCATGGCTTCAATGCTATTCTCTTTGGCTCATTGCCTTCATCTCCAGGTGCCATAAGAAAATCTCTTAGTAAACTTACTGTGTAATTTATGTCTAAGTTTCTCCAAAGGTGGACAAAAGGAATTTTTAGCTCCTGTATAAGCACTCAAGGTAGGAAGCAAATATTGGTTATTGGACAGCCTTTATTGTTGATTTCTCATAAAATTCATAAGATTCAAAGTATTCCTCGGATCTTACAAAGAGATTCAGCAAATGCATAGGACACTCTGATAGACCATCAGTTCCTCTTTCCCACAGAGTGCCACATGGCTCCACCAAGACTCAGAGGATCACCCTATGATTTAGACGTCTTCTTCCCATGGAAGATAAACATACTTTGGGGGCTGTTGAACAAGTAAGCCCCTTCCCATTGGATTTGAACTATTTGAGTAATTTACTGATATAATTTTTTAAGCAGGGCATTGGGGCAGGAACTATGCAGACAATCCTCTCCTTTTCCCAAGGAACACACAATATCAGGAAATCCCCTTCTTTCTTTTGACCTGAACTTTGAACTCTTGAACTTGAGAACTCTCAAGTTTAGGGTTACCCATGATACAGCTCCTAAATCCAAAGACTTCTCAAAAGACATCTTCCTTTTCCTGCTATATTTGGGGATCAGGCTGACCAGGAAATTCAAATTTTCTCCAAAGGAGTTTGGCATTCATAAACATTGCGGAATGTCTTTTCAAGCCAAGTAGGCATGAACATGTCTTCCCCTGCTATGTGGTTCTTTAGGAATTTTATCAGTTTTCTGGTTGCTATTACTGATTGAGAGATCTCAGCATTCTTCTTTCAGTTTGCTCACAATCACATGTTTACCTTGGTCAGGTGCTTCTTCCATAAACTGCCATCAAATGATCCTGGGGAGAGGACACTACACATGGACACAGTGCCCTCCTGCCACTTCTGCTCAATGTATAGTGGTCTACCAAGAAGGGAAGAGAAGGATGAAAGGATATGTGGTAGGGAAAACTGGGGGGGGGGGTTGAGAAGAGAGAGGAGAGCAGTGAGAGATGGAGGAAAAGAGAGTTAGAGAGAAAAGGGAAGGAATGGAAGAGAAGAGAAGAGAAGAGACAGAGACAGAGAGGAGAGAAAGAAAGAGGAGAAAGGGAGGAGAGAAAAAACAATTCTTTCTCTCTTTCTCTATCTCTTTCTCTCTTTCTGTTTCCCAACATTATGAGTGATAACTCCTCTGATAAAAGGCTTTTTTACTGAATCTCAGGCAGTCAGTGACTAAGAATTCCCTGTGTCTTATCATCAAGCTGTTAGTCAGCACACCTATACTCCAGATGATTTAAAAACAAAGCAAAACTTCATCAGTTTGATTGAGTGAAGATTTCTCTGATCAATTCACCCTACGTGTCCTTTTCCTAACTCTTCTCCTTAACATCTTCTCAGAAGCAAAAACTAAGGCATCAGGAGAGGAAGCAATTTATGTTATTGTTTGTTGTTCAGTTGTGTCCAACTCTTTGTGACCCCATTTTGGGTTTTCTTGGCAAAGATACTGGAGTGGTTTGCCATTTCCTTCTCTGGCTCACTTTATAGATGAGGGAACTGAGGCAAAAAGGGTAAACTGATTTGTCCAGAGACACACAGCTAGTAAGTGTCTGAGGCTGAATTTGAACTCATATTTTTCTGATTCCAGACCTGGTACTCTATCTACTGCACCACCTAGTTGCTCCAAGAAGCAATTTAGCTCAGATGAGTTAGCTAGTAAATAAACAGAAGGAGTCCTTATTTGACCAGGTCCTCTGATTTCAAATCTCCTATACTGATAAATCTGTTGGAAAATTTGTGATCAGACATCTTCAGATAAATGATCCCTCAATTCATTCACATCTTGGGAATTGGCATATGTTTGGTGACTACTGTCTGTTGATTGGATTTTAAGTTTACAGAGTGAGTGGTTCCTGATGGGATCCTTTGCCCAAACTGACATATTGTCAGGGCTAATTTGTCTATGTGGTTGTTGAGCTTAAAAGACTTGAGTTCACTTGAAAGGTCTTTGTGTCCAAACTAGAGAATGAGCTACAGGTAGGTAAATAAGTCTCCTTTTTGAGGTCATTCTCAGGGAAGCCTGAGCCAGCCCGGAGGGAGGTCTGAGAAGGCAGCCCTTCCAAACCAGTCTCTAGCCTAGGGTGGGGGCTGGGGGCTGGGGGACCTCCCATAGGGCATAGCCCACCAACTAGGAAACATGGATTTTTTTTCACCCTCAGAAATAATCCTCGGTGAAGCGTAAATTGTCAAATATTAACTTTCCACATAACAGGGAACCAGAAAATACCTGTCTGTTTCTTGTATTTGATGCAGAAAAAACTATTTAAATCTGCAAAAAAATGTGTGTGGGAGGGTCACATTTTATGGTGTACATGTGTGTTTAGAGGGGCAAAAGTTGAGTTGCTGAATATAAGCTTTTATGAACCTTCCTTCCATCCCTCCATCATTGTAGTTTTCTCACATTCCTTCCTTTTCTTTTCCTCTTTCCCTCTTCCCTCCCCCAATGAAAAAGAGGCTCCTTTTCATATTTTATATGTTGTGATTTCATTGAGGCTTCCAATTGGCCTTCAACAGTTCATTTATGCCGGGACCTTCTCTAAACTCTGCTGCTCTGTTCTTCTTGCTTGACCACCCACCAAACCAGGCTGTCTAAACAGCATCTGTTTGAGGTTCAGACTCATCTAGTGTGTTAAAAATGAATTTGGTCCAAAGATTGTCCTTCTCTCTTTTCTTTCTTTCTAAAAAAAATCAAGGGGGGAATAGGGGCAAAGTTTTCTGAGAAAATAGTCAAGCCCAGAGGCTGGATTTAAAATGGCATTGATGGGAGAGACTGGGTAAATTCCCATTCTCCATTTCTCCTTCTTTGTCCTTGCGGCTTTTAAGATTTCCTCTTCCCCTAATTCATCTCAGCAGACACGAAAGACACTCTATCCCTCAATTCTTTGGTTAGTCAAGTCAGATCTCTGTATCAGGCACAGACTCATTATTAGTAGCTGGGGCCCATTTAAACTTAATCCCAAATGCATTACCCAGAGAGCTCTACTCACCTTTTGGGCTCAAGGTATTCAAGGCTAGTACCTCTGGAATGCAGGCCTTGTTCACAGCGGCTGACCAGCACCAGCGAGAGCTGGGCTTTTAGGGTGGGCAGGTCAGAATGCCCTTTTATTTCACTTTAGCGATTTGGAGGCGTCTTTGGGCAACGAAATAAGATCACAGCCCCTCGAAACCAATAATCGTCTCTCGATACACGTGGAAATGTATATCAAAGTACATGTATGTATCTGCCTCTGTGCAGTCATTGCATTTTGTGTTAAATGTTTTTATGCCAATAATTTTTAATTTATACATGACACAGTTTCATAGTTACACAATGCATGCTATTACATGTAATACATATGTTCACATGCATGCTTGGAATGGTCTACTTCTATCACGTGTGTCTATGTACTCATTTTAGTTCTCTCGTTGTACATGTACCTGCATTTTAAAACATTTGAATGTAAAAGGCGTGTACAAATCTTTACACATTATGCATGCATGTGTATGTGCCTGCTACACATTTGTATATTTATATTTAATGTATACATGTGTTTGCAAATGACCATGTATGTATATTTTATATTACATGTGCATGAAAGCATATTGCACATATCCATATATATACATGTAGGCATGCATGATACTATGCTGTATGTGTATGTTTGAATGCTTCCATGATTCAGGAGGTCTGTGAATTTAATCTGTGTTTGCTCCCTCCAACCACGTACATTGTACCTCATCTATATACTCTCTCATCTTGTCCATGCTCTCTCAAATTCTCCACAAAGGGGAGGGGGTCCACCCCAATGTCCTGGGGGTTTTTATCTAGCTGTTTTGACTATTATGGTCTGTCTAATTATAATATTTATATAGATAAAATTTATGTAAATTATATTAATTAAGCTTATATATAATTAAACTTATATATAATTAAGCTTAAATGCTTAATTATTTGTATATAATTTATATAATGATTTAATAATATTAATATTGGATTAATTGCTGATTAATAGTAACATTATATTTATATTATATTAATGCTATAATATAGTTAGTGAAGGCACAAAGCTTAGATAAGAGATGAACCCTTAGGGACATTACTGCTTATAATCCACAAACACAGATACGATAACATAGCATGATTCATTATAATACATGATATATGTATTAGAAGCATCAAAATACTATATGATATTGGAAGGAGGTGAGGGTGGGGAGGAAGAATAATCAGGGGAGGTGTCCTGGAGGTGGGGGCATTTAAATTGGACTTCGAAGAATGAATAGCAATTCAAGAGGAAAGAAAGAAAGGGAGAAAGGGAAAAAAGAAGGAAGGAAGGAAGGAAGGAAGGAAGGAAGGAAGGAAGGAAGGAAAAGGAAGGAAGGGAGAGAGAGACAGAGGCAGAGAGAGAGGAGGGAGGGAGGGAGAAAGAAAGAAAGAAAGAGAAAGGAAGAGAAAACATTCTATTCAGGACACAGACTAGACACACCTTAGAGGTTGGAAAGTGGACCCAGAATACAGAGCTGAGAGTATGAAATAAAACTGCAAAGGCAGCCTAGCCCCAGACTGTGGAGGATCCTCTATGTCAACTAATGAAATTTGAATTTTCCTCCAAAGGGAGTACAGAGCCATAGAAGATTAAGGAATGATACATGCACATGTACGTATGGCATGTAGTCTGTATATGCCATAACATTCATTCAGATTTCTATAGAACTTCAAAGTTTATGAAGAATTTTCCTCCCAACAACTCTGGTACAATATCCATAGTTTGGATATGGAAAGTTCTTCTTTCACAGTCTTAGGATGCTTCACAGAGTTGCTGTGGCTATAAAATCCAACCCCTCAAAGTCAATCTGTTAGTGAGCCCCTCTCCAAGCTTTGCTAGACCAGTCTCAGGATGCAGATACACAACCCATCTTTAGGCCCATAATGAACATTTATAAAACTACCTACTTTTGGCAGCAAGATGAGGCAGTGGAGGGAGCACTGCGCTTGAAGTCAGGACTTCTCTTCTTGAGCTCAAATCTGGCTTCAGACACTTATTAGTTGTGTGACCCTGGGGAAGTCATTTAGCCATGTTTGCCTCAGTTTCCTTTTCTGTAAAATGAGCTGGAGAAGGAAATGGTATATGGACCAGGAAAACCTCAAATATGATTATGGAGAGTTGGTCATAACTGTAATGACTGAAAAATAAGAACTTTTGTGACAGATATGGTAAATATCATTATCACTATTCTACAGATTGTTAAGATTTTAAAGATCTTTCCAGTCTTCTTACACCTACTCCCCTCCATGTACTTTTTGATCCAGTGACACTGTCCTCCTTGCTCTTCCTTGCACAAGATGCTCCATCTTGATTCCAGGCATTTTTATTGACTCTCTCCTATGCCTGGAATTTCCTTCCATCTCACACCCACCTCCTGGCTTCCTTTAAGTCTCAGTGAAAATCTCACCAATGAGAAGTCTTTCCTGATTCCCCTTAATGTTAGGACTCCCCCTCTGTTGATTATCTCCTATTTATCCTGTCTGTGTCTTTTCGTATGTAGTTATTTTCATGTCGTCTTTCACACTAAACTGTGACGTCTTGGGGAGCAGGAACTGTCTTTTGCCTTTCTTTGTATGCTCAGGACTTAACATGGTTCTGGGTCCATAGTAGAAAGAAAATATTTACTGACTGACAGGTGAGGGAATTGAGGTAGAGAGGGAAGCAACTTGCCTATGGTCACACAAGGGCCCTGGCATTTGAACCCACATTTCCTGATTCAAAGTCCCATGGTCTTTCTGTGATGCCATGTTGAAGGCCTGTCCTTACTGCTCACAATTCCCCAGTGCCCTTATCCCGGCCCCTGAGGAATGTTCCTTCGACATCAGAGGTCAGCAAGCTCTCAGAGCTCCCATGTCAAGTTGAAACTTCTTCACTCCATCACGAGAGGGATCTGGGTATATGTGATGGGGAAGGAGGGATGCCCAGATCTGAAGGACTGCAGAGATGAGAGGCTATCAGTTAACACCTCAGTAAGGATTAGTTAAAGGCAATTGTCCTGAGTTGGTATGGGACCCCTGGGGGAGCCTGGTACTAACTCATTCCTTATTATTCTTCCAGGGGGAGCGTGAATAATGACAGCTGACATTTATAGAGCATTTTAAGGTGTGCAAAGAATTTTATTTTGTTTATTTATTTTTGGTTGATTATTTTGATGATTTTTAAAAGAAATTTATTCAAAGATATTTTAGTTTCCCAATTATGTTATAAACATTTTCAGCACACTTTTTTTGAGATTATAAGGAGAGGAGAGGAGAGGAGAGGAGAGGAGAGGAGAGGAGAGGAGAGGAGAGGAGAGGAAAGGAAAAAAAGAAAGAGTTTATTTAGGAATAAAATCAGTTTGTGAGAAGGAGTCTCTACAAGGGAATGTAAAACAACAGTAATAAGATTTCCCATTTCTGTAAAATGATTAAGAGGTAAGAAGAGGAGGGAGATAATTATTATTGTGTTTATTTTGCAGACAAGGAAATTGAGTTAATTGAACTGAATTAAGTTAATGCCTGTCACACACCTAGTGAACATGATACCTGCAACTTGATTTTACACCTTCTGACCATTTGAGCTCTGCTTCTTCCTCTGGGAAAGGAGAAGTCTTCCTCTGAGACTTTGACCCATTCTGATATTAGTGCTAGTCACTGGTTTCTAGTCACTACCAGAAGGTTAGTGAGGCCCTTTCTCCACTGACAAATGATGACAGGTGGGACACGTGTACTAAGGACTCTGGCAGCCCAGAGGACGCCCCCTATCAAAACCTGCGAATTCTCCTTATTCCCTTTCTGGTGTCCCTAAGTTCATCTATTATGGATCAGACCCCAAAACACAATTCCACCTGAATTTGGACCCTACTCCTCTCTATGTTCATTTTCCAGTGTGTAATGCCCAGGAATGTCTATTCTGGCAAAAGGTGGAGATTTCCCTGGAATGGGAGGCAAGGAGCCCCCAAACCCTAAATAAATATGCAAACCCTGATCAACACAGGGGGACTGCTATTCTACACTTGGGGAGCTGCTATTCCATTAGTTCCAGAGCTGCTCCTCCACCAGTTCAGAGGTTACTTTGAGTCCAGGGCTATGAGGCTATTCCATGGACTCTAGGGGCAGCTCTGCCAGCTCTGAGGTAATTTCACCAATCTAGGCTATTATATTATCTTAAAGACTTCTTCTTCTTCAAATAAAATTCTTCCTTACTTCTGGATTGAATAGAAGCATCGTGTGTTTGACCATAACAAATTTAGGAGATAGGCATCACTGTTTCCCCTATTTTTTACAGATAAGGAAACTGAGGTGTAGAGAAACTAAATGACTTGCCCAGGGTCTTACGGCTATTTAGTATATGAGGCAGTATTCAAACTTAGATATGCCTGACTTAATATCCTACATTTCATTCACTGTGCCAACTCTGAATAATGCTGCTGGATGATGTAATATAGTGAGCAAGACTACTTCATAAAACATTTAAGAAGCGGGTTGGGCTGGAGACTACTTTATAATTTTTTTTAAATTTTTTTCTTTTTTTTTTTAACCCTTACCTTTCATCTTGGAGTCAATACCATGTATTGGTTCCAAGGCAGAAGAGTGGTAAGGCTAGGCAATGGGGGGGTCAAGTGACTTGCCCAGGGTCACACAGCTGGAATGTGTCTCAGATCAGATTTGAACCTGGGACCTCCCATCTCTAGGTCTGGCTCTCAATCCACTGAGCTACCCAGTTGCCCCCTGGAGACTACTTTAAAGAAAGCTCAGGGATACGTCCAACTTAACAAAGTCATTCTAGAGACTGTTAATAATGAAAAAAAAAAGATGACAACCTGACAAAAGATGGAAAACATTGTATCTGCCAAGGTTTTTGTAACATGCTTTCTTTTCCAACAAGGATAGTAGAGCCACCATATGCATAGAGTGATAGCATAATTCCATATTAACTTATAGAGAAAATAGAAGTAGCATGGAAGAAGACAAAAATGGGAAAACAGCTGGAATAGACTTAGGAGACCCAGAAAAAAATTTGTGTAAGAAATGACATAATCAAGAGATGAATTCTCATGGATTCTGAAAGAGAAGATAAAGTTGTGGGAAAAATGTATCTTCTTATTTAAAAAAGTAACCATGGTATTGATTCTAAGATAGCAGGTAAGGTTGCTTTTTTTTTTAAGGACCAGAACACACACACACACACACACACACACACACACACACACACACACACACAGAGTTGGGGAACTGAGAAGGTAGATAATGACTGATAAAAAAAAAAAAATTTAAGGGGCAGGTAGGTGGCTCAGTGTATGGAGAGCCAGGCTTAGAGATGGGAGGTCCTGTGTTAAAATCTGTCCTCAGATTCCTCCTAGCTGTGCGATCCTGGATAAGACACTTAACACCCATTGGCTAGTCCTTACCAAACTCTTCTGTCTTGAAACTAATATACAGTATTGATTCTAAAACAATATATATAAAACTAAAGCAGTATATATAAAACCCTGAACTTCTGTTTTAGAATGATGTAGTATATATACTACATCAAAGATATGTATAATAAATATGAAATATATAATATATTATTTATGATACACAATAAAATATTATATATATATATATTACTTCATTTTTTAAACCCTTACTTTCTGTCTTGGAATCAATACTGGGTATTGGTTCCTAGGCAGAAGAGCAGTAAGGGTTAGGCAATGGGGATTAAGTGACTTGCCCAGGGTCACACAGCTAAGAAGTGTCTGAGGTCAGATTTGAACACAATACCTCCCATCTCTGGGTCTGAAGCTCAATCCACTGAGCCACCCAGCTGCCCCCTAGAAGGCTTCCTAAGAGAGATAAAAATAGTGCTAAGCTGTTTCAATAACCCTCTTGATCATTAATGTCACTAAAACAGGGGGACATTTTTGACACTATTGTGAAAGAGATTCCCAGCAGAATCTGAGTCAGGGAGGTATTCTCTATAGAAGTCCTCCTTATGTTCCAATTTGAGGATGATATTGTGCTGTTTGCATCAAACCTTGTAGACACTCCAATATCCCATAGACTAGAACCATAACCACTTAGAAGAATTTGGTCTGATGGTCTAATAAGAATTATAAATAGCGGAATTCCTTGTTGGCTCTGGGAGTGGGGAGGGAAAGAACAGGAATCATGTAACCATGGGAAAATATTCTAAATTAAATAAAAAATAAATACATTTAATTTTAAAAATACATAAAAAAGAATTATAAATAGCAAAGGATGCCAATGGTCTGGACCAAAGGTGTTAAACATGTGGCCCAAATCAGATTAAGATATAATTGGGAAATGTTTAATAAAAGAAATGAAATACAGTAAAACATTGATAACATTATATTTCCAAGCTAAGTCAATATGTGGCCTATAGGGACTTTAAGTGTGCATTAGTGGTTCCCGTTTCTATTTGAATTTGACATTCCAGGTGTAGAAACAATATGCAGTTGGATGAACAACCTATAGAACTTAGCCAGCAACAGTCACACATGGTAGCTTATGTAATAGAGGTGGAGCTGGAGGTAAGGAGACTGACCAGCTGACCTCCTCCTATCTCAGGCAATGAAACTACAGAATGTAAGGGGCAGGAGGTGTAAGCTCTTAAGTAGTGTATACATTTTTGTTTACACTTTGTCAACACTATATAAGATGGGAAGGAATTTGTCAGTCAGTTGGATGGGAGTCCCTTTCCTTCTTTTTCCTAGTTGTTCCTGATACAAGACATTCTATCTCCAAAATCTGCACATTTATTTTTACTCTGGCTGCCTCCCATGTTTGGAATGTTCTCCCTCCTCATTTCTCTCTCCTGACTTCTCTGGCTTCCTTCAAGTATCAGCTAAAGCCCTCCCAATTGATAAGCATCCCCTCAATTTCCACTTCTTTGCCACTACAAAAAAACTGCTATAATTTTTTGGTTATGTATAGATTCTTTTGCTCTTTCTTTGATCCCTCCAGGATCTAGACCTAGTAGTGGCACTGCTGGATCAAAGGGTATACGCAGTTTTATAGTCCTTTGGGCACAGTTCCAGATTGTTCTTCAGAATGGTTGGACCAGTTCAGGATTCCAACAACAGTTCATTAATGTACCCATTTTCTCTTATCCCTTACAACATTTGTCATTTCTGATAAGTGTGATACTTCAGAGTTGTTTAAATTTGCCTTTCTCTAATCAATAGTGATTTAGAACACTTTTTTCACATGACTTTCTCTCTCTCTCTCTCTCTCTCTCTCTCTCTCTCTCTCTCTCTCTCTCTCTCTTTATATATATAAAATCTTTGATTTCTTCTTCTGAAAACTTCCTGATGTCTCTTGACCATTTATAATTGGGAAATAGCTCTTATATTTATAAACTTGATTCGGTTCCTTATATATTTGAGAAATGCGACCTTCATCAGAGTCTTGCTATAAAAATAAGAATCTTCATTAGAGACTCTTGCTATAAAATATTTTGCTATTACTTCATTGTCTATGGTACTTTTTAGTAAAATGTAGTGTTTCTGATTATCTCTTTCAATTAGGTCTATTTTTGCTTTTGCTTTGTCTGAAATCATGATCGCCACCCCTGACCACTTCACTTTAATTGAAGCATAATAGATTCTGCTCCAGTCCTTATTTCTACTCTGTTCGTGCTTTTCTGTTTCAAGTGTGTCTCTTTATATAACATATTATTGGACTCACATTTCCAATCTGTTTTGCTTACCTGCTATGTGTTAGCTCATCCCATTTACAGATATAATGACTAACTGTGCATTTCCCTCTTGTCTATACTTCTCTCTCTCTCTCTCTCTCTCTCTCTCTCTCTCTCTCTCTCTCTCTCTCTCTCTCTCTCTTTATCTTGTCTCTTTACAAAAGTCTGTTTTGCTTCCGAATGCTGCCTCCCTGTAAACCACCCTCCCCTTATTATCCTTGCCTAAATCTCTTAACCCCTTCTGTTCATATCTCTCTATTGGGCGAGACAGATTTCTCTACCCACCCGAGTGTGTATATATATTCTCTCTTTGAACCAATTCTGACGAGAGTGAGATTCAAACATTACCCCTACTCCTTTGTGATCTGCCGCAAGCACTCTTCTCTGCTCTGGAACTGGGCCCCAGAAGTGCTTGTGGGTAATAGAACTTCCAATCAGTGCCAGCTATTCCCAGCACCAACCAAAGGTCCCCTGAAATCTCTTCCTGACCAGTTGTTGGACCCCCTTACCGTCTCTAGGCTGAGTGCCTGAAGCTGCTCCTGCTGCTGCTGCTGTTGCTGCCACCTCTAAGGCCCACCACTGTTGTTGCCACCATGTGTGTGTTGCTCTATTCCGATGTCACAGACCTCTCTTGTCAACCTCCTAAGTTTTCTGAGGCCAGAAAAATGTCCCACCCTGACCTTTTGTTGGCTCAGTGCTCCAAAGTTTGACTTGAGGCGTTATTTTCAAGTTATTTGGAGGAGAATGTTGAGAGAGTACAGCTGGGTGGTTGCCTTTAATCTGCCATTTTGGCTCCGCCTTCTCTCACTGTACTTAGTAACACTCTTTTGCCTACTTTAAACCCAATTCAGATTAGATTTGCTATCATTCCTAATGAGGTAAGAGAAGTGATAAAGTGGGGTCTTTATTTTTTATCACATTTGTACAAGAGTTTGCTGACATATTGTATAGTGATAACATAATCATGAAAAGAGCCAGATTCCTGGGAAGGCCTGTACAAAACTGATTTCTGTTCTCGTTCCAATTTTAACTTGACATCTTTTCATTCTAACTGCACTTAGGCCAATAAGATGGATGTGGAAATGATTCGTTCTGTAAGTTTGTCCTTAGAAATCAGGATTCTACATAGAAGGGATGCTAGAACATAGAAGGTGAGAACTAGAAGGGCCTTCAGGGCATGGAATGTTAAAGCTACTTAGGGAGCAACTACTCTAACCCCCCCCCCCTTATTTTATAGAAGAAGAAAATGATTTTCAAAAATGTGGATTGAGAAAATTATCTGCAATTGGCCTCTCTTCTTCCTCTTTTCTCACTCATTCCTTTCTGATATTACTGCAGTCTGGCTTCTGAACTCATTTTTCAACCAAAATTGCTCTCTCTAAATTTAAAAATCTCTTAAAAATAATATGGAATTAGGTCTTAATCAATGATACATGTAAAACCCAGTGGAATTGCGTGTTGGCTAAGGGGAGTTAGGGGGGTTTGGGGAGAGGGAAAGAACATGAAATATTTAACTAGGGGAAAATAGTCAAAATACAAATAAAAATATAACTAAAAAATAAATAAATTTAATGATCTCTTGATTGTCAAGTATAATGGTCTTTCTCAGAGATCTTTCTCCTTGACTTCTCCATAGCTATTGACAACATTGACCACTTTTGTCTTCTGGATGATCTCCTCTACAGATTTTTTTTTTTGCTATATTGCTTTCTCTAGATTCTCCTTCTACCTGTATAACTATATCCATGCCATGCCCATTAAACATGGGTGTCCTTCAAGTCTCTGGCCTTGTCCCCTTTCTCTTTTCACTCTATACTTTCATTTGGTAATACCAGCAGATTCCATGGGTTCAATTATGCGGATGATTCCCAGATTTCCATATCCAGCCCTGTACTCTCTCCTGAGCTATAGTCCTGGATCACCAGCTGCCTTTGGGACATCTCAAACTGGGTATCCAGTCGCTATCCCAAACTTAACATATTCAAAGAGAATTCTTCATCTTTCCCCCACATTCTTCCTCCTACTATATTTTCCTAATACTGTCAAAGAGGCCACCATCCTTCCAGACCTCCAGACCTACAACCTACAAACACAAACATCATCCTTGACTACTTACCCTACATAGCCAAGTCCTTGCTAAAATTTGTCTTTTCTACATTCACAACCTAATAAATGTTTGTTGAATAAGTGAGAGAGTGATTGAATCCATGAAAGGCAAGCAGAAGAAAAGTAAATGCATATATCTTCTTTTCACTCTTGGATTCTTCTCTCTAGTTCAGGTCTTCATCATCCCTTGCCTAGGCTGCTGGAAGAGTCCTCTAACAGGTCTCGTTGTCTTTCTCCACTTAGGGGCCAAAGTGAGCTTCCTAAAGGTGATTATGTCAACCTCCTGCTCAAAGAACTCTCGTGGTTCCCTATTCCCTCGAGAATCAAGTGTAAAGTCCTCTGTTGGGCATTTCAAGCTCTTTATGACCTGGCCTCATCCTACCTTTCCAGCCTTCTTGCACCTCACTTTTCACCACACTCTACAATTCAACTCTGCATGGAATCTTTCAAACACAACACGCCAGAGTTTAAGTGACTCGTTCAGTATTACCCAGCCAGTGTTCATTAGAGATAGGGCTTGAATCCCCATCTTGCTATTGAAGACTCTATTTATGACAAAAGATTAGACACTATATGCGGTGTGTTAGGAATATAAAGAAATGATGCTCCAAGTCACTTCAACTCTGTGTTTCAGGGCAGACATCCTGATCATGAACCCACCACTCTAATCTACTCTACCACCTACTAGATGTGTGGTCTGGGGAAGATTACCTGCCCTTTCTGGGCCTCAGTTTCCTTTTCTGTAAAATGAGAGAAGAACTACTAGATGGCTTCTAAGGTCCCTGCCATCTCTGACAGTGCCTTGCCTAAGTTCATGTAACTAGCTAGTCAGTAATGGAGCCTTGATTTGAACCCAGGTCTCCTCTGTAATTCAGTTCTTTTCCAGAACTGCCTCCTTTGGATTACCAATAAGATTAGATCCCAACAAAACATTTAGCAGATCTGGGCACGAGGACAAAGGGCACGTGTTTAGGGCAATTTATTGCTTTTTACATTTCCTGAATTTTACCCAACTGCAAATATCTATTTTGGGTGAGTTCTTTCCTTGGAGCTTTCTCTGGATTTTCCCCAAAACAAAAAAAATTTGAGCAAAAAAAATATTCTCATCCAGTTAGAGAGGAGCTCTGTACCACTTTAAGGTAACAGAGTTTATCAGTTGCCTGGGGATGCTCAGTTTGTGCCCCAGATGCTGCCTGGGAAGAAATACTTTGTTAGTCACAACTGAAAACCTCTCTCTTCCTTACTCTTCCAACAGCATCTATTATAACTGGTTTGTCATTGCTTCAAGAGATTGTAACTTCTGCTTAAAGAACCTCCTCCCTTACTCTAGCCTTTCCCCTGGGGACTGGCTTCTTCCAAACTGCCATAAAAATCCTTATTCATTTCAGAGACCAAAATGGGGCCTGTTGGGAAGAGCAATCACAACTCATAATTTTCTAGTGTCTTAAGGTTTATAAAGCAAGACTGTCACAAGGAGTGTCAATATACCCATTTTACAGGTGAGCCAGTCACGACAAAGAAGAGAAGAGATTTGCTTGAGGTCACACTTGTCAAGTTGTTTTGGTCAGAACCAACTCTTTTTGACCCTATTTGGGGTTTTCTTGGCAAAGATGCTTAGGTGATTTGCCATTTCCTTCTTCTGCTTGTTTTGCAGATGAAGAAACTGAGGCAGGGGCAGCTGGGTAGCTCAGTGGATTGAAAGAGACTGGAGGTCCTAGGTTCAAATCTGGCCTCAGATACTTCCCAGCTGTGTGACCCTGGGTAAGTTACTTGACCCCCATTGCCTAGCCCTTACCACTCTTCTGCCTTGGAGCCAATATACAGTATTGATTCCAAGACAGAATGTAAGGGTTTAAAAAAAAAGAAACTGAGGCAAACAGGGTGAAATGACTTGCTCAAGGTCACACAGCTGATAGGTATCTGAGACCAGATTTGAACTCATGAAGATGAAACTTCCTGATTCTAAATCCAGTGTTCTATACATTGGCACACCTAGGTGCCACATAGCAAGATGTAATAAATTGAATGTTTTTGATACACATTTTCTCATTTGACCTTCCCAATAACTCTCTGAGGTACTAGTTATTATTCCCATAAAAAAAAAAAAACCTGACCTGTGATTTCCTCAGTAAAGGGAATTTCCTGGTGAAGAATTCCTTCTATCCATTCTTTGCAATATATAGACTTAGATACTGGCTTAAAAGGACAAAGAGATTAAGTGACTTACCTCGGATTACAGAGCTACTATTCAGATGAGTTTTGCCTTGAGAACTGGAGTGAGTCACAAGCCATCTACCGTATTAATGACTACAAGCTTTCAGTGGAGCTGGCCCATGCCTATGGTATGTTCCCTTAAGTTAGCCTGCAAGCAGGGTGATCTTTAAGACCTTTCCACTTGGAAAGGAAGCTAACTTGTGTAAAACATCACAGCCTAGAAGTTAAACAAAAGGAAGATGTGTTCTGCCTTGGCCAAGCAGAGTATTTACAGTTTTAATCCAGGATGACATACATGCCTTACAAATAATAAATAAAGGTTGAGTGTCAGGCAATGGGATTCATAAGGTGAAGATGAATATCATAGCCATTCTTGAATACTAAAATGATGAAGGAAAAATTGCTTTTGGTTCCATGATCTTTTATGATTAATCAGTTGGGAGAGCCAATGTGGAGTCGTTCCCATCTTTGAATCATTACACAAGTTCCCTTGCCACGGTGCAGGTCAATGCAGTTTTTCCATTTTTCCTGGGACTTCCAAGAGTCAGGAAACCAGAAAAGCTTATAACTAGAGTAGATCCTATAGAGCAGGGATAGGCAAACTACATCTCGCAGGCCAGATGTGGGCCTCCTGAAATGTTCTATCCAGCCTCTAGGCATTGTTCCTAATCTGACTAATACAATGAGTAGGATACAATACAATGAAACTTCAAAAGAGTTGCCTTAGAAACAGACTGACAGACGAGCATTTCCTTTCCTTTGGCCCCCTCTTTAAAAAGTTTTCCCATCACTGCTATAGAGTATAAGCTCATGGGGTCTAATGTTAATAAAAATGAACATTTATATAGCATTTAAAATGCTTTGAAAAGCCTACTGTATCATTTGATCCTCTCACTCAGCAGTGAAGTGGATAGGCTACCGAATCTAAAATTAGGAAGATCTGAGTTCAAAACCAGTTTCAGGCCCTTACTGGTTGTGTTACCCTGGACAAATCACTTCACCTTATGGGGGTAATAGCAGCACCCACCTCACAGAGTTGGCATAGGGACTACATGTGATAATATTCGTTTTTAATTACAGTTATTTTGTTCTACCAATTATATGTAATAACAAATATCCACATAAGTTTCCCGAAGTTATATCATCCAAATTGCTCCCTTCCTCCCTTCCCTCTCTCCTCCAGGAGCTAGCAAGCAATTTGGTCTAGATTATACATATATATATCATGCAAAACATACTTCCATATTGATCATTTTTATAAGAAAATAACCATGCAAAACCAAACCACCCAAACAAAAACCCAAATAAACTAAAATGAAAAACTGTATGCTTTCATCTGCATTCTGACTCCAACAGTTCTTCCTCAGCAGGTGGATAACACTCTTTGTCATAGTCCTGGATCATTGTATTGTTGAGAGTAGCTAAGGCTATCACAGTTGATCATTCCACAATACTGCTATTACTATGTATAATGTTCTCCTGGTTCTGCTTATTTCACTCTGCATCAGTCCATGTAGGTCTTCCCAGCTCTTTCTGAAATCATCCTGTTCATCATTCCTTACAGCACAAGAGTATTACACTAGTATTCCAGATGTGATAATATTTATAAAGCACTGAGTACAGTGCCTGGCACATAGTGAATATTAAAAAAAAACTTTGTTCCTTTTTTCCTTCCCCTAATAGCCCTGTGAGGTATCTGCCACTGGGATAACCTGCCATAGGTTATCCCTGTCCCTATTTTGTAGAGGAGAAAATTAAGCCCAGAGATATGAAATGAGTTGTCTAAGGTCACCCAGTTAGTTAGTAAAAACAATAAAAAACTAATGTGCAAGAAGAATTTCATTCCTAATAGGAATTCTACTTTGGAGCACTGATTTGCAGTGGGTTTTTTTGGCATTTATCATTGGGGTATAAAAGGGTGTTCAAGGAATGCAAGTACATCTGGTGTGAGAAATTGCTGAGTCCTTTGCAAGGCTTCTTTCCTCTTTTAGCATCTATCTTCCACCCAGCTCTCATCTGTGGCTCCTAGAAGTTATGGCATGTATAGCAACTACATCCCAGTCAATCATCTTGGCAGTGGGGCTAAACCAAATCGAGGCTAACGGATAGTCTTAAAACCTGTTAGTGAGTTAGGGGGAGTGTCTACTTCAAGCATGTGAAGCCTTCCCTCAAGAGAATGGTGGATGAGAACACTTTATTCTAATGTCCATAAAAATGGCTGAATTAGCGACTGTGGAATAATTAAGAGCATGGTCAGACATCAAAGACACCAAGGTCATCCACTACATCCCTGGCCATCACCAGTCATCCTGACCTTTATCTTGCCACTGGAATTTGATGACTGGAAGAGAGAGTGAGGCTGGTGACTGCACAATTTTGCTTCACTTACACCCAATTTATGCTCAAGTCAAGACATCATTCTAGTGATATAATTTTGGTTCTCTCTATGTATGAAGGACAACAATCAACAGAGGAATTTTATTCCTAACAGGGATTCTATTTTGGAACACAATTTTGCATGGTTTATGGCATATAGGGACATATTTTATGTTGTGAGTCAGGTTTCGAGTGTTCTGACAAAGATCCCAGTGGACTGTACTACCCAGTGAGAGCAGGTGAAGACTCCAAAGTTCCCATTGAACTGCTCTACTCAGTGGCAACAGTTTCTGTTCCTCATTTAGGGCCCACAGATGCCTTATTCTGGCTTTGTCTGAAAACCTGGTTCTCATTCCATTTAATCTTCCTTCGCCTCAGCTATTTTATCTATTCCTTTTCCTTTCATCCAATGCTGTTATTTCATTTTCATCAGTGCAAGGAAGTCCCAGTGTGGCAATAATTTCCATTTCACCAACTCTCTTATATCTTCCAGTCGTAGAGTGCTAATATTTGCTCTCATTTACCTAGATCCTTAAAGTTTATAAAGCATATTTTTTTCTCCTAACAGCTTGATGTGGTCAATAAAGCAAATATTATCACCATTTGGCAGATAGGCAACTTGCTCGAGGTCAAGTCATGAGTTAATGACCTAGCCAGAATTGAAGCTTAGGTCTCTTGAATCCAAAGCCAGCAATCTTTCATCTTCATTAACCAGGATTACGCCCCTGAATGGATTGGACTAAACCTCTAATATCTTTCCCAGAATCTTCTGTGCCTCTCTGGTTCTTTTATTTTTTATCTCATTTTTTACCATTTATTTTAATATCACATAATATATACATATATATTATTTGTTATAAATATGTAATAAAGTATAAAATATTTTTATGCAACAGAAACAAATCCTCCCATTAGCTAAGTCCAAAAATCTATGTCTTTTTTCCCCCCTTCCCTTTCACCTTTTTCCCTCCCCAAGAAATCAGGTAATGCTGTATAATATACTTATATTATTATTTAATACATATTTCCCAGTTTATCATATTGTGAAATAAGATACATATTATTTACACAAAAGAAAAATTCATGGAGGAAATAAAGAAGGAATGGTATATTTCAATCTCCATTAGGACTCCATCCATTCCGTCTTTGGTGGTGGACAGTCTTTTTTTATCATATGTCTCTTGGAGTTTTCCTGGTTCTTTGCCTTCATTATAGTAAAGTCAATCATACTTGATCATCATACATTACTACTATCGCCATGTACAACATTATCCTGGTTCTGTTCACTTCACTTTGCATCAGTTTATATAAGTCTTTCCAGGTTTTTTGTGAAGCTTTTGTTCATCATTTCTTGTGGTACAGTAGTATTCCATTACAAACATATACCATAACTTGTTTAGCTATTCCCCAATTGATGGATATCCCTTCAGTTTCTAGCTCTTTGCTACCACAAAAAGAACTAAATTAATATTTTAAAATATTTGGTTTCTTTTCCTTTTTCCTTGATCACTGTAGGAAATAAACCCAATGGTGGTACTACTAGGTCAAAAGTTATAGTTTTATAACTCTTTGAGTATAATTCTAGATTGCTTTCCAAAATGGAGAGCATCCAAGATGGTGGCCAAGATGCATAGTACTAAAGAAGAGTCACCATTTTCATTTCACATCTATAAAATGTCAGTTCCTTCATCATTCCTCTTTACTCCTAGCCTCTCCCATTCTGTTCAGTAACAGACATTCCAGACCTAAGCCATAACTGGCTTACGCAGTATCTGTCCTTGAATTACTTTAAGCGATGAAGCCATGATGACTGATATCCAGCCCTCTTACTCTATTTGCTTCCTGGAAGTTACTTGTTGAGAGAGGCTCTGAGAATCATTTAGTGCCACCCCACAGGGGTATTATAGCTACCATTCTTGGTTCTTAGTCACTGATTACACATGGAAGGCATTTCTTTACAAAGCCTTTGTGGTAGCCCCTACGAGATTAATTTTCCCATGTGGGTTCCTTTCTTCCTTCTAATTACATATCCCAGCAAGGCCTTCATTATCAAAAACAATCTTGGATTTGTCTACGAGTCCAAGAGTTGACAATGGCAGATTCTTTTTTTGATCACCAGGGCTCTTGGCCCTTCCCACTCCAAGACACAGGTGATGAAAACAAATGCCTTTGAAGAATGAGGTGTGAGAGTGGGGACTGATGTCAGGAAAAGGCTGGTGCTCAGGTCACAGCAGAGCACAGACAGCAGTGGGCCAAGAATCAAGGTTTAGATAGATATTGAAATCAGGACAGATAGTGGGTGAAGAATGACTGGCACAGCCAGAGTTAAAAGACATGCCAATATCAAGTGCCAAGCAGGCAGTTAGGAACCATGATAAAACAGATAGAGGGCAGAGCAGAAATCAATGTGAAATTTCCAGCCACACAATCAGGCAACAAACATTTATTAAGCATCTACTATGTGTCAGTCACTTTGCTATGTGGGACCTAGAAGGACCTCACAGAACTGAGGAAAGCAAGGTGAGGAAACTCAAGATAATAATATTCTTTTGAGGACAAAACTATAATAATAATAATAATAATAATGAACATTTAAATGCTTATTATATGCTAACCATTATGCTTATAAGCAGTTTAAAATATCATCTCATTTGATCTTTGCAATAAAACTAGGAAATAGGTATTGTATACAGATGAGGAAATGAGGCAAACAGGGATTAAGCAGTTTTTCTGGAGTCACATATATAGTAAGTGTTTTGAATCTAGATTGGAATTCAGGTCTTTCTGATTCCAAGCCTGGCTATACCTAACTGCTCTTATATTGCTGCTCTTTTAAGAGGTATGATGGAAAGATTGCTGGCCTTGGAGTCCAAGACTAGGTTTAAATTTTGATCATGCTGCTTATTATTCATGTGACCTTGAGTAAATCATATCACTTCTCTTGGTCCACATCTATGAAACTAAGCAATAAATAAAATCATTACTAAGATCTCTCTGATACCCTAAGATTTATAACTATTTCTTAGTGGGTTTTTTTTTTGCCTCCCCCTCCCCAAGGACCTAGTAATTTTTTTTACTTTATCTTATTATTTTTAAAAATCCTTACCTTCCATCATAGAATTGATACTAAGAAGCAATTCCAAGGCAGAAGAGTGATAAGAGGTAGCCAATTGGGGTTAAGTGACTTGTCCAGGGTCACATAACTAGGGAGTGTTTGGGTTCTGATTTGAACTCAGGACTGCCTGTCCCTAAGCTGGCTCTCTAGTAATTGCCTTTATATATTATTTTTATATTATTTTTTTTAAACCCTTGTACTTCGGTGTATTGTCTCATAGGTGGAAGATTGGTAAGGGTGGGCAATGGCGGTCAAGTGACTTACCCAGGGTCACACAGCTGGGAAGTGGCTGAGGCTGGGTTTGAACCTAGGACCTCCTGTCTCTAGGCCTGACTCTCACTCCACTGAGGTACCCAGCTGCCCCAATTGCCTTTAAATTGACTATTGAATTAATAGAAGAATGGAGAGTTTTTGCCTTCATCCGGGACCATCTTGTGAAGGCAGAAATCAATCCTCAAATATGGTCATCTTGGGTGGGGCTTGCAGATGGATTTTCAGTGGGCTGTAAGCTTGGTGTGAGTCAGCAGAGTGATGTGTGCCAAAAAGGATAAATCTAAGATTGAAATATTAATATTGTAGGGTTTTGAGCTAAAAGGAATCAGAGAGAAAATGTAGTCCCATCCTTTCACTTTGCAAATTAAGAGAATGAGGAACCAGAGAGAACTGACTTCATCCAGGTCACATGAATTTCACACAACTTCAGCAAGTCAACAAACATTTGTTGAGTGCTTATTATTATGGTGGAGTTCACTATGTGCCAGAGATGCAAAGGAAAACAAAACCAATCCCTGCCCTCCCAGAGCTCACATTCTATTGGAATGTCATGTAGTCACTAGTAGTTAACTAGCATAAGCAATAACTACCAAGACCTGAGTTCAAACTGGCAGAAAAAAGGTGGTTCCATTATTTACACTTATATCTCCAGCACATAGAACAGTGCCTGGCACAAAGGAGGGGTTTAATAAATACTTTTATTATATTGGGTTATTGAAAGATTGAATTGCATTTTATAGATTGGTTCATTGAAAGACTGTTAACCTCATACTCAGGAGAGTTGGGGCTCAAAGCCAGGGTTCTTTCCAGTGAATCATCCTGAGAAGTATAATGTTCAGAATGAGGGAGAAAACAGACTAACTGTTCTCTGATGGGTCAGACTTCATCAGAAAGATGATGTTCAGTTCTGAGCATCACCTTTGAAGAATGTTGTTTTTGTATGGTTGTCTAAGGGCATTGCCACACTGTTAAGGAACGGGTGGATTGTTGAAGTCCAGAAAAAGCCTGATTTTTCTAATTTAGTTTTTCTCTTTCCAACAGGCTATTTAGTCTCCATCCATTTTCCTTCCAGATGTCTGGTACTCACTTGCTTCTTCTCTGTCACTTTCCTAGAGCTTTCCTATATTTATATAGGAAAGCTCTAGGAATATATATATATATATAAGATTCCACGTTAGAATCCTCTATTTTCCTAACTGATTGGTGCCTTCCTACATTTGAGAGAACTTGGAGCCTTTCCATCATGGTAGAATCAATCAGAGTTTCTCCTCCAGAATCCTGGTTTGCTATGTGGTTTCAAATGCTGGAATCTCACCATCTTGGAAGGAAGAGACAGACTCATAGGTCATCCAAAGGTAAAGGAGAGCTAAATGATGAGTGGAAGTAGCTCCTGAATGTGATCAATGACAAATTGTAAGGAAGAAACAGCTTAAAAGATAAGGTTTAAAAACTTGATTTAAAAGATTAAAAACTCAGGATTGCCTCCACAGACAATTAAAAATTGGAGGAGTTATGTAGAAATTTTATTATTTTGTAATGTTATATTAAAATAGTAATATTAACAATGAAATAGACTGACGTAGGAATTAGTGAGTTTCCTTACACTTGAAGTCATATTAATAGCTGTAACAATAATAGCTATCATTCATAAGGTTTGCAAAACACTTTAAAAATATTTTCTTATTTGACCACCATATCAACCATGGAAGGTAGAATCCATGATTATCTCCATTTTACAGATTGGGAAACTGAGGCAATTTGGGTGTCCAGCTTACATAATAGAAAAATCTCCAAGGCTGGATTTTAACTCACATCTTCCAGAGCAGGGGTCGGCAATGTATGGCTCTTTCTGCAGGAGCCAAAAAGTCAATTTTTTTTTTCAGGTGCTGTTACAGGAGTGGCACTGTGAGCACTGTATGGCTCTCACGAAATTACATTTTAAAAATGTGGCGTTTATGGCTCTCACGGCCAAAAAGGTTGCCGACCCCTGTTCCAGAGTCTAGATCTATCCACTGAGCCATCTAGCTGCCTCTTAATCATTAAACAAGTCAGATAACCATTTGTAGAGGATGCTATGAAAAGAATACAAAGGAATTAGATGAGATTATCCTTAATGTCTTTCCCCCCTCTGAGATTCTTTAATTCCATTAGATAGATGAAAATTGAGAATTGTAAAGAGCAGAAAATGTAGAGAGAGACAGACAGATTCTAATGCTTTTTCTCAGCTCTGAGTAGAGTCTATGGATTAATTTGCATTTTACAGAGCCTAACAGTGCCTAATAGATAGGTTATTGATTTAGACTCATTCAGGAAAATATACATGGGCAGGGCAGGGGAGAAAATCTAAATTCTAAAATGTCAGAAAACAATTGCCAAAAATTGTTTCTACATATAAATTAAAAAAAGAGAAGAAACTATGTGTACACTTTGGGTCTTACAAGGGAAAATGGATGTGCACTAATTGGGGATTTCTAAGAAATGCTGGGAACATCATCTAGCAAGGATACTGCCTAATAAATGGATGCCACAATTTATAGGTTGTATCCTGTGGCCAATCAGAAGGTAGAGAACCTGATGGGAAGAGTGGGTTTGGAAAAAAATGGAAAGGTTGAACACAGGGCAGTCACGTTTGGCATGTGGACATTGTGGCTGATGAAAGACAGAGGGGAAAAAAGAACATTTGTGTAAGGAGCATTGACAAAATTAGCTCAAGAAGAAATAAAGTCCCTTAGATCGAAGTATTGGACAGAGACAGATTATTTGGAGGTCTTTGGAGAAAACTGACCAACAGATAGATGCATGTACCAAAAAGACCTGTTTGGTGAATTTCTTAAGCAGAATCATTGAAGGCTTATTTAAAACTGTCTCAAGCCAGCTTACTCTAGATAAACAGCCTTTGATGGTTGGAGAAAAGGCATTGCTTTGTTGAGAGTGCATTGGCTGTGGAAGATTGAGTAAGGTGAGAGATCTGACTGAATCTAGAAAACTGCCACTGCTGGAAGTTCATTAGAGCAAAGCTCAATCTTGTTGCTGTGGTAAGAGCTATTTGGATGTATTAAGCTCTAATATTTATATCCCAGGATAGGAAACCTCTCAGGAATGCCCTTTGAAGACTTCTATAGTTTCAGAGAAGGAAAGGGAATAAGAGAAAAGTAGGCTCTGTATTTCTTTTAAGCTGTGATAATATATGTTGTTAAAGAGTATAACACTTTCTCAGAACCCTATTTTGGGCTAAAAGACCCTGACTCCTTTGGCCTCAGATACTTCCTAGCTCTGTGACCCTGGACAAGTCATTTAACCCCAATCTCAAGTCCTTACCACACTTCTGCCTTGGGAGCAATACACAGTATTGATTCTAAAATGGAAGGTCAAGGTTAAAAAAAAGACCTTGGTCTTGCTTCAGTGACCCAAGAATCTTTGAGAGGAAGTTCCCCCTCCACCCCCCTGAGGAAGAGCTGTGAGAAACAAAAGGGGAACAAATAGTAGAGATGTGACTTTTATCCTGGAGGTGATAAACAGTATAAACTGTTCTCTTAAGAGATCAAGGACATAAAGGTCAGCTAAATAGAGTCATGAGTTGTCCTGACCAAATGGGCTCATGGCCTTCCTTGCTAGATTTCTCTGTGTCCACTCTCCACCTTTTTTCCTCCTATGTGCTGTTTGTACATTGCTGAGAGTTTAAGTCAGGTTTATGTGCAGCCTATTATATTTTTGCTATTCCTGCCCTTGATGTCTATTGAATGATGATGATGATTATTTCTCCTTTTGCCTTCTATTGAGAAAAATTTGTGGTTCATCTTTTATTTGAGTTATGGTTTATTAAATGTTTTATATTTAAGAAACAGTAGTCTTAATTGTGACTGATTTTGTATAAATAGATTAAATAAATAGATAAATGATGTATAAATACATCAATGATGGTTTAGGAGCTATGACAAGAGCATGTCCCTTCACTACACAAGAGTGCCTCTTAGGGTCCTGAGAGATTTGAATTATAGTAGCATGGTAGAAGCCATGACCAGCCTCTTTTCTCTTTAATCCTGAGAAAACCCCAAAACCTTCCAGGGTAGGCTGGAGTGAGTTGACAGAGAGAAAGAAAGGGGAGAGAAAGAGAGAGAGAGAGACAGACAGACAGACAGACAGACAGACAGACAGACAGAAAAAGACAGAGAGAGACAGAGACAGAGAGAAAGAGAGACAAAGGGAGAGAGAAAGACAGAGGGAGAGAGAGACAGACAGAGACAGAGACAGAGACAGAGAGACAGAGAGAGAGAGAGAGAGGAAGGGAGAGATATGGACAGATGGGATTCAAGTGCCCCATCTCATGTAAAAGATCATTTAGTCCAAATCCCTCATTTTATATGTAAAGATATTGTCTCAGAAAAAAAAATCATAGGTCTAGAACCAGAAGGTATTTCAGAAGCCAGATAGTCTAACTTATTTTATAGATGAAGGAAACTGAAGCCCCAAAGGGAAAAGTGATGTGTCTAATGTCAGGTAGTAAATAACAGATCTAAGATTCCAACCCAATTTTCCTCTGACTCCAAATTTAGGGCCCTTTCCAAGACTTCTCCTTCCTACAATATGCTACTCCTCTGTTCCCTCAATGTATCAAGTGGCAATGGGTCTGGAAGAAAGAATGAATGAGAAATACAGCGCTATACTTTTCAACACTTAGCAGATAAATGGGGGATTGCCAACTATCAGTAACTGAAAACTCAAAATTACTTTAGCAGACTATATGACTGAAAATGAACTCTAAGCAAACTGATATATGACCAGCAGCAATTTGAAAATGAATGGGATGTGGGGTGGGGAGAGAGATCAGTGGATGGGACTGTGATTTGGAAGCTGTAAAAGTGAATGTGAGAGGGCAACTAGGTGGCTCAGTAGATGAAGAGCCAGTTCTATAGATGGGAGGTCCGAGATCCAAATCTGACCTCCAACACTTCCTAGGCGTGTGAGCCTGAGCAAGTCACTTAACCTCCATTGCCTAGCCCCTTGGAATCAATACTTAGTATTCATACTAAGACAGAAGGTAAGGTTGTTTTTTTTTAATTGAATAAGTGAATGTGATCTTTAATAACTGAATTAAAAGAAGGAGCAATATTTCAAACAAGGGATAGATAATGTTTTAGGGCATGTAGGGGTGAAGTAAAGTCAGCTAATCATTAGCTAGAAAGCCATTATTAAGCACCTACTATGTGACAATCACTGTGCTAAGACCAAAGGATACAAAAAGACAAAAACCACAATCCCTTCTGGCTGAAAACTTATATCCTTATATAAAAAACTTACATAAACAGGGAGATATTACATAAATATATACATAAGAAATACATGTGTATTTCTTATGTATATATTTATGTATCATCTTCATAATAACCCTGAGAGGTACATATGTACACACACATATTAGATATTATAATATATATACATATATAATTAGATATTATCCCCATTTGATAGTTACATATGTATACACATATGTTAGATATTATCATTTATATATGTAAGTAGATATCCCCATCTTTTAGTTGTGTATGTACATACATATGTTTGATATTATTTATATATATATGGAATTAGATTTCTCCATTTTGTAGTTGTGTATGAACACATACATATAAGATATTCTCATTTATATATTATATACAATTAAATATCCCCATTTGTAGTTGTGTATTTACACATGCATTTTAGATATTCTCATTAACATATTATATATACATATATATTATATATATTATATATACATATATACATACACACATATATACATATATACATATATTCATGCATATATATGTATATATACATATATAATTAGAAACTATCCCCATTTTATAGTTGAAGAAACTGAGATTAAATAACTGTGTTATCTCTGTAATAAGCTTCAGTGGAGGGAGTTTCCTCATGGAGGAGTTCCCCTCACAGATCTAGTCAAAGTTGAAGAGCTCTCGGCCAAGGATTCTTCATCTTTCTCATGCGATGGAGCTCTTTGAAGCTCTCTGACAGCCTGGTGGCCCCCGTGATCTCCTCAGAATAATACTTTTTAAATCATTGGAGGCATTGTCATATTTCAGTTAGAGAAGTGTGAAGGCAAAGTTGTAATTTTTTCCCCCATCCCAATTCACAGACTTCCTTGAAATCTCTCCATTTAGTTCTCAGGTTCCCAGGAAGCAGAAGAAAGCAGGCAGAAAATGAGAATGACTGAGAGGGAAAGAAAGTGTTCTTTAAGTCTCAGAAAGGGAGAGGTCAGGCATCCCTAAGGGGAAAATCAGGCATTTGTCCAAAGTCTATGGGGGAACTTGGACTTTCCACACTGTTCCAGCAGGAGTGGCCTCTGGAGCCTGCCCAGCTCTCCTGGGATCAGAGGAATTTGTCCTGCCAGCTTAGGAGAGGTTGTCCTACTCTGACTGATAAAGGGAGTGAAGGAGGAATACGATTGGTGGAAGATTCAAACTGATATTCCAAGGCAGTAAATAAACACCTGAGAGAATACCGGGTCATTAATGGGGGCTGAGGGAGGTGGAAGGTGAAGAGAGAGGGGAGGTGGGAGAAGAATTATAAATCTTGGAATGGGAAGATCCCTCAAGAGATGGGTTGGTCCAGCCTTTTGCTCTTAGGCATTTAGGGGAAATAATATGGGAAGGAAATAGATTTGGAAGGAGAGGACTTGAGGCTCCAATCCTGTCCTCAGTTTCACCAACTGTAAAAGGAGAAGGTCAAAACAGATGACTGAGGCTCCCTTCTTCTCTAATGATTATTCTTGCCAGCATCCTCTGATTCCTTAGCTTGCTAGCTGGGGCTCTGAAAGGTTAAGTGATTTAAGTGATTTGCTAAAGGTTACCGAGCTAGCAAGGAATGAAGTGGGAATTCCGAATCAGTTCTCTTGACTCATTGGCTCATTGGGTGGTACTGTTACTTCTCCATCTGCTCGACCAGTCCAGTTACAGAGCATGCACGAGCCTTTTAGCAGTACATTTTGAGGTGGACCCTGGGTTAGCAGAAATATTTCTCCACCGCCCAGCCCTCCTTTACTTCCCTGAAGGGCTACGTGAGATTGTGCAGAGTTGAGACCACCCGAGGTGGGAGGACCCAGTTGGGGAAGGGAGGGCAGTTGGAGAATGGGCAGAAGCAGGGCATGGCAAGAGAAAGTATTTTCATCTGGAAGGGGCTGTTATGTGATGAAATGTTGCAACAGCAGCAGCGAGGCGGCAAGCCAAATTCCAGTCGTTTCCAGTCTTTTCAGGTGGTTGATTTGTGTGTGTGGTAGGGGGAGGGATGCTTAACTGAACCATCACTAACTTCATCTCTCCTATCATTTGCTTGAAACAGTGCCCTTTCCTCCCCGAAATCTCCCTTAAGCAACTGAGATAAAATGGGAGCTTTCCTTCTATTACATTCTTTCTCCTGACGTCACGCTATTTATGGTTGGCCAGATTCCTTGTCAATTCAGTTCGCCCCTAAACTCTTGCTTCCTAAGCTCTGAGGCTACCCAACCCCCCAAAAAAAATCTCCTGGGTCTCCATCTAGTCTAGAGACCAGGCCAGGCCAAGCAGGAGGGAACCATGTTTGTATACGTTTGTGTCCAGTCACTTACAAATGGAAACCTGGCGACTTAGCGGTGGAATGCCTCCTCTTTGAGAGGCCAGATTTGTTGCTGGAAGTTTGGGTTGGACCCTGGTTTACACACTCTTCTCTCCTCCTCTCCCTGACCTGCCAGACGCCTGACCCCCCCATCTCAAGTGCTCATGTCTCCCCCTTGTCGAGCCGGGCCGTTAAACCGGAGGCCTCGCAGAGTACCAATAAAGCAGCTTGGCTTCCCCGTGAGACCCGGACAGCCCTGGTTAGGCCTGGAGGATTAGGAGAATACATAGAATTTCCAAATTTAGCATTCAGGAATCGCTTGGTATAAACACTGGCCCTCTTGCCGGCGAGATGCGAGGGAGATAATGCCAAAAAAATTCCCCCTTTGTGACTAAATTCTTGTGATTTGGCAGCCAACCCTCCCATCAGTTCTTGGTGCAAATGAACAAATGCTTCCTGGTTGTCCGTCCCCGTGGGTGGTCGTGTTTAAAATGAAATATACAGGCTGACAAATGCTTTTACAAAGGCCAGATTATAAACTGTAAACCCACTGTCAGCTGGGCAGAAGAGAAATCTAAATGCCTCTTCTACCATTTAGAGTTTTCATTTGGCTACAACACGGAGACACTCAATCTTGAGGGAGAAAAGAAAGCTGGAGTTTATAAATGGTTGTTTGAGCTGGTATAAGCTCTGGATAAGGGAATCTATCAGCTAGGAAACGAATGACCCTCCCGATATTTAGGGAGATCTGGCTATCGTTACAAAGACAAAATGCCTCCGATGGAGGACGTGGGCTGGGGAGAGGTGGCCAGAGGAAGCAGTTAGACATATATATATATATATATATATATATATATTTTTTTTTTTTTTCCCTGATCCTTTCGGCTCAGGCCATGACAAAGGGCACCTTTTTTTTTTCCTTTTACGTTTTCGAAGGGGAGCGGGGCAATAAAATACGCACTGTTTGGATTGAGCCTGGACGTTGGGATGGGTTCTCATCTGGGATGTTGTGTATGCTTGTGGGAATCCTGTCTGAGTTATGGCTTGGAACTGACCGCAAGCCTCCCAAAATAGCCTGCCTCCTCTGGTAGTCGTGCAGGAGGAGATGCTGAGATGGGGACAAAATTCTATAAGAATGGCTCCACCAAGGAGATGGGCGAAGAAGGGACCCAGGGGGCAGGAGGAGAGAGAAAGCCAGGGCTGGAGGGAAAGGGGGGCTCCATTCAGGCAACTCAGCAGAAAACGAGGTGCTTTCAGAGGAGATCTTGTCCTCCCTGAAGCTGAAGCTCCCTCCCACCTGCCAGAGTGGTCCAGAAAGAAGCCATCTGGGGGATTCGCACGGGGCTGGGGCTTTTTTTTTTTTTTTTTGAGCATTACAGGCTGGGGATTACCGTCTGTTTGCACATGGGTGGGTCAGGGAATCTTGAGCTCAATAACTCAGGAAAAGTTACTGCCAGGTCTTGGGATACTGGATGTCGGGAACTGGCTTTTACAGCAACCTTCTGGAGGGTAATAAAATTCCCAGTGATGAACTTGGCCCAAAAGGAACTCTGGAGAAGGGCTGGAAGGGTCTGTCAAGAAGGGCCCTCGGAGGTCCAACCTTCTCGTTTTGTATGTAAGGCCACCAAGACCTAGAAGCAAAATAACATTTCCAAGTTTATTCAGCAAAGCTAGTAGCAGTCAGGATTTAGGATGCTTCTATAGGGAGGCAGCATTATAATGGAAAATCCATTTTGGCTCTGGGGTTGGAGGACGTGAGTTCATATCCTACCTCTGTCTCATATCATCTATGTGACATTAACCTATCTGGGCCTCATTTTCCTTAAATATTAAATGATGGGGTTAAAGATGGCCTTTAAACTCTTTTCTAGTTCTAAATAGATGATGTCACGATTCCCAATCTGTACTCTTTCCACTGGATCAAGGCATGTCAATAAGCGTCCCTCTTATTATTCTCTTACTATATGCTAAGCAGGATGCCAAATGCTGGAGAGTTAAAGAAAAGCAAAAATAATTTCCACACTTGAGTTCACAGATTAATGGGCTAGGCTAACATCTCTCTTAGAGGACACCATGCTCTATATCATGGGTATTTTTATCTTTAATTATTTAAATTTATTTAATTTTATTATTATTATTATTATATTTTAATTTAATTTAAGTATATTTATTATTATATTTTTATTCTTTTATTTAAATATTATATTTTATTTTTATTTAAATATTATTTTATTTATAATTAATTACATTTATTATTGTTAGATTTCATTTATTATTTTATTATTTTGATTAATTCATATTTAATTTTGTTTATTTATTTATATTTAGTTGTTTTCTGACATTTCAGGATTCAGATTTTTTTCTCCCTTCCTCCCAAATGGCAAATAGTCTGGTAGAGGATATACCAAATGCTTTCACAGAATGCATATTTCCATATTGCTCATGCTGTGACAGAAGTCACGTAACACACATGCAATAAAAAAAATCATGAAGGAAATAAAGTAGAAGATGGCATGCTTTGATCTACACTCAGACTCCAACATTTCCTTTGTTGGCTGTGTATGGCATTTTTCATCATGAGACCCTTGTAGATATTTTGGGAACTTGCTTTGCTTATAATGCTAAAAAAATGCATAAGTGAAATGAGACAGAGGTAGGATTTGAACCCATGTCTTCCAACCTCAGAGCCAGTAGACTTTCCACTATAATGCTGCCTCCCTATAGAAGCATCCTAAATCCTGATGCTATTTTGGTAAAGGTAGATCCTTTCCCTTTTACTCTGTTCTCTTTGGAATATAGACTGGCTAGTCTGTTGGGTCAAAGGGCATGGATAGTATCATGGTTCCATATTGCTCTACAGAATGATTGGGTCAGTTCGCAGTTCCACCAATAGTATATTAGGGTCAGTATTTTCATTTTTTTAAAAACCACACAGGAAGAGGCTATAACTTAAACTCTTATTGCTACTCAATGTCTTCTCCACTCTCTTCTTTCTTTTCTGTAAAATGGTGATGCCCTTGGCATGGTCAAAACCATAAGGGGGTTTCAAGCATCAGGCTATGTATGCAATGTAGTAGAAAGAACATTAGACTAGAAATGGATAGACCTGGATTTGAGTCATGGTTGCCTAGTCCTAGAAATGAAGGAACCTCTAAAGTTATTAACTGTCTTCTATTGAGTCTTCTATTTGTTCCCGGTTGAGTGATCATGAAGAAAGTGACTAATCTTGAGGTGATTGTGTTAGTGTTTTAAAAAACGAGGGTAACAATTTTTGTAAAATTCATGTGAGGGTCAAATGAAATGTCATAATAATAACAATAATTAGTATTTGGTCAGTTAAGAAACATTCGTGAAGCACCTACTATGTTCAAGACCTCGTGCTAGGGATACAAAGAAAGGTAAAAAATAGTCCGTGCTCTCAAGGAGTTGGAAGTCTAATGGGGGAGACAACACACACACTCAATTATACATAAACAATATTCTATAAACAAGATAAATTGAAGATAATCAACACATGGTAAGTAATAGAAGTAAGAGGGACTGGGAAAATAAGAGGGACTCCTACTTCCTGTAGGAGGTGGGATTTTAGCTGGGACTCAAAGGAGACCAGGGAAGCTGGGAGTTAAAGATGAGGAATGAGGACATTGTAGGCTTGGGGGACAGCAAGAGAAAATGTTCAAAGCCTGGTGATGGAGTGAAGAACAAGGAAGCCAGTGTCAGTGGATTTCGGAATAGATGGTGGTGTAAGAAGACTGGAGATGGGAATTGGAAATGTGTTATAAAAGGCTTTGAATGCCAAATAGAATTTAATATTTGATCTTGGATGATAGGAGCCACTGGAATTTATTGAATAGAGGGTGACCTGATCAAACCTACACTTTAGGAAAACTTGTGAAAGATAGATTGGAATGGGGAGAGGCTTGAGTCAGGTAGATCCACCAATAGGCTAGCCACAGCATTAATAGAAGCATGAAGAGACAAGGATCTGTTGGAGCAGTGGCAGAAGAGTGAAAAGGTACACAAGTGGCAGAGAGTATGGAGGTAAAACCTTGATTTTAGAAGTGTTTTAAGATCAACAAAGCACTTTATATAAATATTATACATATGTATATATATATATATATATTATTACATAATATTCTCCCAGCAACCTTGCCAGGTAGGTGCTATTATTAACCTGAATTTGCAGATGAAGAACTTGAGGCTGAGAAAGACTATGTCTGAGGCAGAATTTGAATTCAGTCTTTCCTAATTCCAAGTCCAATATTCTAACCTCTGTGTCATGGAACTTTGTAGAGTATAAAGCACTTAGTAAAGGTGAGTTATTGTTATTATTAAAGCAATAAGATTGAGTATCACAATGCAGAGGGGTTTAGGGGAGGAGTTTGATATTAGTATAGAAATGGGACACAAACCTCAGCCCTTAATCACGCCTCCACCTTGGTTCTGGTGAGATGAGCTCCATTAATTTATTTATTTTTAAACCCTTAACTTCTGTGTATTGGCTCCAAGGTGGAAGAGTGGTAAGGGTGGGCAATAGGGGTCAAGTGACTTGCCCAGGGTCACACAGCTGGGAAGTGTCTGACTCTAGATTTGAACCCAGGACCTCCCATCTGTAGGGCTGGCTCTCAATCCACTGAGCTACCCAGCTACCCCCAGATGAGCTCCATTTAGACATTGTCTCCATGACTTTGCTCTTGATCTCTAGGACTTTGTAAACTCTCTGACTTAGTAAACTTTGTAAACTGTGACTTAAGAAGGTCTAAAGCTCAGTCACACTTTGAATAAAATGTCATAATAAAGAGATCTGAGTCTGTCAGTTGGTGGCTGTGTGATCATGATGGAAGGAGAGAAGAAGCATTTGTATGGTGCCTACCCAACGCCTCATGTCGAATGAAGTATTTTAAAATAATAACATGTACATATACATTATGTTTACTATATGCCAAGCACTTCATTAGCATCTTACAGTGGCCCCAGAGCGTAGGTACTTCATAGCCTTTATTTTACAGATGAGGAAACTGAGGCAAACAGGTTAAGTGATTTGCCCATGGTCATACAGCTAGTAAGTGTCTGAAGCCAAATTTGAACTCAGGTTTTTCTGCCTCGTGCTTTATCCACTGAGTTCAACAGATACAGAGAGAAAAAGCAAAAGAAAGAGAGTGAGGCAGAAACAGAGATGGAGAGAGACAGAGACAGAGAGACAGAGACAGAGAGACAGGCAGAGACAGAGATAAAAAGAGGAAAAGAGAAAAGTGGAGAGGAGGGAGGAGAGGAGAGGAGAGGAGTAGGGAAGTGAGGGGAGAAAAAGGGAGGCAAGAGACAGGCAGACAAACAGAAAGAGAAACAGCGAGACAGAGAGACAGAGAAATGTTCAAGGGCTCTGAATATTAGCTTCTCAGCCGCTAGGATTATGAAAGTGCTATTACTGGACTCTGCTCTAATCCTTCCATGATCCTTTATTGATAAGCATTGACCTCTTCTGTGCATGTTTCATGATTGTATTCTGGGTATCCTTTTACATTTTTCTCTTGCTGGGATGAACTCTCAGACTGGAGTCCAAAAGAGAATTCTCATCCTCAGCATAGGGGTCAGGGTAGGAGCCAATCATCATTGTAAGACTGACCACAAGTCTACGGCCCCTGGAGGAAAGCAGGACCCTTTAGCTAAACCTGGCCAGCTCCAAGGGCAGATCAAAGACACAGATAGGTTCAACTTGCTAGCTATCAGCTTATCAGTGCCTGGCCGTGTGTGTGTGCTGGGCATACAAGTAATGAGCAGGAGAAGAGTCCTTATCCCTGAAGGGGAACAGGGAAGGTTTTATGGAGTAGCATCTAAGATCAACCTCAAAGGGAAAAAATGATTCCACTCCTCAGGGATGATTAGAGACTGCACTCCAGGCATGGGGCACAGCTTGAGTGAATGCACAGAGGCTGGAGATGGGTTATTAAGTTTAGGGAGCAACTAATAGTCCAGACTGGCTGGAATTCAGTGTATTAAGGCTGAAAAATGGAATTTGGAGCCAGATTTCAGCCTAAAATGCCAGACTGAGGAGTTGGTTTTTTACCCCATGGGCCTCTTCTCAGAGTAATGTCTTTAAATATAGAAAACAAAAATATTTTAGGATTTTAGGTAGGCATTTTAAATACAAAGTATATCAAAGGAAATCAATAATATTGAAATATGATTATTTAAAAAATTTGAAAAACAAGCTCACAGACCTCCAGGGGAAGGAAATATGCATTTATTAAGGGCCTGCTGTGTATCTGGCACTGTGCTAAATATATTTTACAAATATTAACTTACTTGTTCCTCCCAATGACACTGGAAGGTAGGTGCAATTATTATTACCACTTTTCAGTTAAGGAAACTGAGGTTAAGAGATTTGCTCAGGTTCGAACAGCTCCTAAGTGTTCAAATCCAGATTTGAACTCAGGTCTACCTGAGGTCCGAGGTACTAGCCACTGTGCCATCAGCTCCCTCTGTTCTTACTATATTATCGATAACAAGGAGTCAATAGGAAATTGGATGATGGGAGTAACATGATTGTATTTATACCTTTGGAAGATTAGACATCTATGTGGAAGATGGATTGGAAAAGTGAGAGATTAGAGGCAGGGAGACTAATTGTTGTTAAGTCATTTCAGTTGCATCCAACTTTTCATGGCCCCATTTTGGATTTTCTTGGCAAAGCTACTGGGATGGTCTGCCATTTCCTTCTCTGGTTCATTTGACAGGGGAGGAAACTGAAGCAAAGTATCAAATGACTTGCCTAGGGTCACCCAGCTGGTTAGTGCCAGAGGCCAAATTTGAATTCATGTAGCTGAATCCTCCTGACTTTAGACCTGGTACTTTATTCACTGTGCCACCTAGCTTCCCTGCAGAGAGATTAATTAAAAGATTATTATAGGGGCAGCTGGGTAGCTCAGTGGATTGAGAGTCAGGCCTAGAGACAGAAGGTCCTGGGCTCAAATCTGTCCTCAGACACTTTCTAGCTGTGTGACCCTGGGCAAGTCACTTGACCCCCATTGCCTAGCCTTTACCACTCTTCTGCCTTGGAACCAATACACAGTATTGACTCCAAGGTGGAAGTTAAGGGTTTAAAAAACTATTACTTGTATAGAGGAGGACTGATAAGAGATCTGAAGGAACATGGCAACTATGTAAGTTTAAAAAAGACAAAGGACTGATCAATTCATCAATCAGTTCTCATTTATCAATTAATTAATATGTACCAAGAACTGTGTTAGTTCTGGGGGTACAAAACCAAAATTGAACCAGACCCTGACCTCAAGAAACTTACTCTCTAATGATGGAGACAATGTGTGCTTGTAAAAATATGTTAAAGGTATTCAGAAATTGAAATGTGGTCTTTGAGGAGGGAAGGGTTCATGTAGAAAGTAGAATATGAGCTCAGTCCTGAAGGAATTCCAAGAAGCTGATGTGAGCGACATAAAGTTGGGATCAACTGATCTTGGCATTTCATTGGCTATGGGAAGTGAGAGGGAAGAGTCCAAGAGGACTGAGATGGTTAGCCTGTGGCACTAGAAAGATAGTGGTGCCGGAAACAGAATGAGAGAAGTTCTGGGGGAAAGATGATAAATTCTGCTTTAAGGCACTGATGATCCGTCCAAGTGGAAATGTCCAGCATGCACTGGAAGGGAAGGACTAAAGATCAAGTGAAGAGATTAGAGATAAATATAGAGAGTTGGGAGGCATCTGAAAGGAAATGATAATAGAACCATGGAAGCAGATTAAGTCAGGAAGGTAGAGGGAGAGAGTTGTGGGGAAGGGAGGGAAAGGGAGGTGGAATGGGAGAGACAGAGAGATAGAGACGGGGAAAGAAAGAGACAGAGACAGAGAGAGGAGGGAGAGACAGAGAAAAGAAAACAAGGGGAAGAAAGGAGAGAGACAGAGGAGAGAGAGAAAAGGAGAGCAGAGGACAGGAGAAGAAAGGAGAAAGGACAGGAAAGAAGAGGATTCAGGATCATTCATTTCTTAGGAGTGAGGAAATAACTGATGATCCAACAAAGGAACAGTTAGTCAGGTAACAGGAGAATCAGGAGAAAGATCTGCCATGGAAGGCAGGTAAAAATATTAAAGTAACATAGTAGTCATGAAGGCTAAAGACTATCTGACAAAAGGTTGTCCTGCTTTTCAGGTAAGAGATCACTAGTAATCTTTAACAAAGCAGTTTCAGGAGTGGTGGGGTTGGAAGTCAGTGGAAAGTAAGTAGAGGGGGCAGCTGGGTAGCTCAGTGGATTGAGAGCCAGGCCTAGAGATGGAAGGTCCTAGGTTCAAATCTGGCCTCAGACACTTCCCAGCTGTGTGACCCTGAGCAAGTCACTTGACCCCCATTGCCTATCCTTACCACTCTTCTGCCTTGGAGACAATATACAGTATTGACTCCAAGGTGGAAGGTAAGGGTTTAAAATTTAAAAAACGAAAGTATGTAGAGATAGCAAGTGTAGAAGGTATTTCCTAGGAGCCTTGCCGTGAAATGGAAAGGTATTAGGATGATACCTTGAAGGGATGTCTAGGACAAATGAAATTTTAGACAAACATGGTAGGGGAAGAGGACTGGGGACTAGGAAACCTGGGTTCCTATATCAGATCTATCACTTTATGATCTTGGAAAGACCACTTCCCAACTCTGTTTGCACATCTGTAAAATGGAATGCAGGTCAGGGAAAGCAAGAAGTTATCTGAAGTTTCTTCTAGCCCTGACGTCCCCTTTTCTAAGGTGCCTTCCCTCTCTGACATTCTTAGAGCTAAGAATCTCTTCCATCTCTGTCACTGTGTAACTATCTCCCTCAAGCCTTGGGTCCGTGTAGTATCCACAGCTGGGTCCTTTATTCTCTGAGGGGTCACAGAGGTGTAAGTGGCCTGTCATTTAAGAGCCCTGAAATTCCCCAAAAGGACACTGAAGGCCTGGTTCTTTCACACGAGACATGTTCCATCTGTTGCTGCCCCCATGATACCCTCTCTTCTCTTTCTCCCCACCTTCATCATGAATCACCAGTGACAAGACTAAAGCCCCGGCTCTTCCAGCCTTCTGGCCAAAGGTGATTGCAGAGAAAAATAGACAAGAGGGGATACATCTCTTTTGCACTTGGTGATAGCATTTAAAGTTAATTTAAAAGACAGACACATTAACTTTTAGAAGGAAAGAACTAGGAAAGATATTGGGGCTATACAAAAAACCTGGAAGCATGTGAAGATATAGTGTTGTGATATAAATTGTTTCAATTATTTTTCACCCCCCAAAAAGCTATTGTAGACATTTTTTTACACATGCATCTTTTTCATCTTTCTTCTTGAGATACATGCCTAACACTTATTTCTGGGCCAAAGGATACATGGTTTAGTGACTTTCTGGGTAAAGTTCCAAATTGCTTTCTAGAATGGTAAGAACAAAATTTATAGCTCCACCAATGTTGTATTAGTGCACCTGCTTTCCCACAGTTCTTCCAACTTTTGTTATCCATTTTTTGGTTATCTTTGAAAATCTAATAGATTTAAAGTGGAGTAGATTTAATTTGCATTTATATATTATTTCAATTGTTTTAATTTGCATTTGTATAATTATTATTGACTTGGAGTATTTTTCATATGGCTGTTGACATCTTAGATGCCCTCCTTTGAGAACTATCTATCCATATCTTTCAACAATTTGGCATTTCACAGATAGCTCTGATTTGTTCAAAATCAAATCAATTTCTTATATAGTTTGAAAATCAAGCTTATTGGGGGTAGCTGGGTAGTTCAGTGGATTGAGAGCCAGACCTAGAGATGAGAGGTCCTAGGTTCAAATCTGGCCTCAGACACTGTGTGACCCTGGGCAAGTCACTTGACCCCCATTGCCCACCCCTACCACTCTTCTGCCTTGGAACCAATACACAGTATTGATTCCAAAATGGAAGGTAAGGGTTTAAAAAAATGAAAATCAAGCTTACTTAAAGACAACCAATTCAAAAATTTCCTCCATGGTTAATTGTTTCTCTTTTAAATTTTAGCTACATTAATTCTGTTTGTGAAAAAACTTTCCAATTTTATGTAATCAGAATTGTCTGTTTTATCCTCCCATCCTCTCTATCCATTGTTTGGTCATGAACTTTCCCCCTACGCATAGCTATAAAAAGAAATTCCTTCCTTGACTCTCTAGTTTGTTTATAATGTGAGATATCTAAGTCATATATCCATTTAGAGATCATCTTATTATGAGTTGACCAAATGAATTTTCTGCCAGGCCAATTTCCAGATTTCCCTGTCATTTTTGACTTTTATTCCTTACTTGAGTAGCTGGGTCTAATGAATATTAGGCTACTCTGTCCATTTGATTCTGCATGCTGTACACCTAGGCTACTCCAATGATTGAGCCCAAGTACAAAATTGTTTTGATGACAACTACTTTGTAGTATAGTTTGAGATGTGGTACCCTTAGGTCCTGCTTAAAAACAAACAAATAAAAAAAAACTTGCCTTCTGTCTTAGAATTGATACCAAGTATTGGTTCCAAGGTAGAAGAACAATAAGGGCTAGTTAATTGGGGTTAAGTGACTTGCCCAGGGTCACACAGCTAGGAAGTGTCTGAGGCCATATTTGAACCCAGGACCTCCCAACTCCTGTCCCGGTGCTCTATCCACTGTGCTCTCTAACTGCCCCACAGTTAATATGTTCTCAGGCTAGCAATGAAGGCCCTTTGCAATCTGGTTTGAAGTATCTCTCTCACTACTCCCCTAAAGGAACCCTCTAAGTCAGACCATTCCATCTGTCTCATGAATAAACCCAAACCTATCTTTGAGAAATCAATGTTGTAGAGTGTTAAAAACATAGAAAATCCAATTCCAAATCATAGAATGATGGGTTTAGATCTGGAAGGGACCTTAAAGACATCTAGACCAATCCTTTCATTTTAAAGATGAAGAAACTGAGGTCCAGAAAAATCAAGTGAATTATCCAAGGTCACAAAGGTAAGTCACACAAGTCTCACCTGGAATTCTCTCTCTCTGTTATATATGAGCTGAATAACTTAGGACTTCAATTCTCTTGGTGTACATTTCTTCATTTTAAAAATGAGTTGGTTGACCAGATGACTTCGAAGATCCCATTTAGTTCCAAATTCTATTGATTATTTACTAATTTTGGAAGGCCATTCTTTTCACCTATTTCCTAGAGTACACAGTAAAGAGTAGATGAAGAAAAACTGGTGATCCATTGTCAGGGGTACTGAGGCAAGTATTTCTTTATCTGGCATCAATACCAGGGAGAGCTGTATTATATATTCAAGATATAATGGAGAACTTCCCAAGAATTATTTTTATTATTTTAACCGTTACCATCTGTCAGTATCAATTCTAAGACAAAAGAACAAGCAAGAGCTTGGCAGTCAGGTTTAAGTGACTTGTCCAAAGTCACAAAGTTAGGAAGTATCTAAATCCAGATTTGAACCCAGGACCTCCTGACTCTAAGCCTGGTGTTCTATTCACAGTACTACCTAACTGCCCCTTCCTAAGAATCTATTAAAAAGGATGACAACTACTCACTTCTGGTAATTCACATGGGCACAAACAACACTCTCTGAAATGAAATCAGGACTGTCAAGGATAATATCTTGAGCAAGAAACTGAATACCAGAGGGGCACAGGTCACATATTACTCCCAGATTTTTGGCCATCAAAGACATGGATGCAGGGAAAAAAAGATACAAATTTGGGAAGTGAACAGTTGGCTAAGGAGGCATTATCTGAGAATAGGATTTCTATTTCTAGACCATGGATTATAGTATGAGCTTGACAGATACCTGGGCAATCAATCAATCAAGTAATTAATAAACATTTATTAAGCACCTACTTTGTGGCCAGAGATAGCACAAGCCTAACAGAAACTGAGAAGAGTGTATTTGCCAGTTGTTTTGAGAAAAATGATCAAAAAGTCTTCAAATTAAGAGAGGGAGGAGAAAGAGGTAGAAGACTGGTCTGTGCATTACTTCAGAGAGTAGCCACCAAAAGGGAAGAATATCAGCAGCACTTTCAGCCCAGGGTTTTGTGAATACCTTCCCTGGAGCTATATATCCTCCCCAAGGAATCCACAGCTATGTACATGAAGCCCTCATGAGAGTCTGTAGACTCCTCCCAGATTAATAGTCTTTTGTGAAGATTCAAACATCCCATAGCTAGATGGATCAAGAGCTTACTATATTCCACCCTAAACAAGATTTTTCTAGGCTTGTGCCTGACTTGGGACTTAGGAGAATCAATTCCAAAACTGAAAGGCAAATGAAAAAGAGAAGAAATTAAAAAACTAACAGCAAACTATCAAGGGGAAATTAAATAAAGATAGTAACAGAAATAAGATCGAAAATGGGAAAAAAAGAAAAGCAAGCAAAATTCTTCCCCTAAGGGGCAAAGTACTCAGGGCTGCGAGGGGCCCAAGAAATATCCTTCCTATCAGAAGGATGATGGATGCCTTGACTTGGTTTCTAGGCAATGGCAAGTGTTCTCAATGAAGAAAAAAAGAAACAAACACCTTTTCTAACTGGTAAGATCTAAGACTATAAGACGTGGCCACTTCATGGGGAATATTCATATCATTCTAAGAAGCACAGTTTGATTAACAACTTCCTTATGATCAATATCCCCAAACATCATCATTTAACTAGGCTCTCTCTGATAGCCTCAGTATTTGCACTTTTGGGGATGGGGTTTGGAGGGAGGGAAGGAAGGAAGCAAAAAGGGTGAATGAATTAAGAGAAGGAGAGAGAGGGAAAGAGAGAGAGAGAGAGAGAGAGAGAGAGAGAGAGAGAGAGAGAGAGAAAGAGAGAGAGAGAGAGAGAGAGAGAGAGAGAGAGAGAGAGAGAGAGAGAGAGCTATCCATTTCTGCCTCTGGAAGTTAAAGGACTAGATCTACAGTTCTCAAAGTATGATTTACGGACCTCTGAGGGTCCCTGAGACCCTTTCAGGGAGATCATGAGTTCAAAACTATTTTCATGATAACATAAAGACATTATTAACCTTTTAAAATACTTCTGTTTCCAGGTATATATCTATGTGAGGCCAGAACGACCAAAACAACATATCACGACAGATTGGATGCAGAAGCAGATATGAGCATCCAGCTGTCTTTTATTAAATCAGACATTAAGGAGATTTGTAGACATATGTAAAATGATAACAATTTTCTCACCAATTTTTTGAAAATATTTTTCANAAAGGAGGGAAAGAGAGAGAGAGAGAGAGAGAGAGAGAGAGAGAGAGAGAGAGAGAGAGAGAGCTATCCATTTCTGCCTCTGGAAGTTAAAGGACTAGATCTACAGTTCTCAAAGTATGATTTACGGACCTCTGAGGGTCCCTGAGACCCTTTCAGGGAGATCATGAGTTCAAAACTATTTTCATGATAACATAAAGACATTATTAACCTTTTAAAATACTTCTGTTTCCAGGTATATATCTATGTGAGGCCAGAACGACCAAAACAACATATCACGACAGATTGGATGCAGAAGCAGATATGAGCATCCAGCTGTCTTTTATTAAATCAGACATTAAGGAGATTTGTAGACATATGTAAAATGATAACAATTTTCTCACCAATTTTTTGAAAATATTTTTCATAAAAATGTGTTATGCATATTAACATCTAATGAGTATTATTTAAAAATGAATTAGTATTTTTAAAATGATCAGCTTTAATTTCTAACGTGATATGAAGCAGGTTCAGATCACCTACGTGGAGGCACCCTACTTCTGGCAGCAGACATTCTATGTTTCTCCGCAGCATGGGTGGCAACAGTTCTTTTCCGTTGGCTGAGTAGCTCGAACAGGTTGGGGTCTTTAAAACTTCTGGACTGAGATGGTCTCTCTCTCCTCATCTGCATCCAGAGAGAGAGTGAAGGTCTTCTTTATCCACAACATGAGACCCTTAAAATGACTTGGGAGCTAGAAGGAAGAACTACCTTCTCCTCCTTCCTGCCTTTCACCCTGTAGTTCTGAAAATCAACTTGGATTTTTGCTGTAGTGTTTCCTATTCCATTTGTCTCTTCTAGGCTCAGATGATGGGATCTGCCCTGGACACAGAAGCTCAAGCAATGACAATCTTGGAAGGTAGGATTTGGGGCCAAAAATGCAACCAGCTAGCTTTTGCAATGAAGCTGAGGTACCTGGGACTTAACTCAAGGGAAGCATGGGGCTTGGAACTCAGTGGGCCTTTGTTCTATAGGAACAGTGCTAAATTGTGAACTGTTTCTCCCAGAGTATAATAGTGTGTAAGGAGAGATTAAGCCCCTAGGGGTTAGGGAGAGAGTTTGTATGTTTATTATTGTTAATATTCTTTAAAAAGTCTTACCTTCTCTCTATAAATTGGTACTAAGTATTGGTTCCAAGGCAGAAGAGCAGTATGGGCTAGATAACTGATGTTGAGTGACTTGTTAGGAAGTGTCTGAGGCTAGATCTGAACCCAAGACCCCCATCTTCAGTCTGGGTCCTCTATCCACTGAGCCACTTAACTTCCCTTTTGAAGTAAATATTCCTTTGTGAAAATGGGGGGAATAGAGCAACAGGCCTTGAGTCTGGAAGACTCATCTTCTTGAGTACAAATTTGACCTCAGGCACTCACTTGCTGCATGACACTGGGCAAGTCACTTAACCTTTTTGTGGGTTGATGATTTTTAAGGGTATAAAGGGCTCCTGAGACCAAACAGCTTGAGAAATACTCAATTTATCTTGCAACATTATCAGTTCAATCACATTCACTATTCTTCTGTTTTTCATGTCTCGTAAAAGAGAAAATGCAAGGGATGAACCCAGGGCTTGAGCCTGAATCCTGGCTATGATGTACTGATGTACTGATAGTGTGATATTAGGCAAGTCACTTCACCTTACTGAACCTCAGTTTCCTCATATGTAAAATGGGGTAATAATACTTGCCCAATTTACCTCACAGAGATGAGGTGAGGAAAGGATTTTGTTAATTTTATTAGCACCATAGGACGGGAGTATCTTACTGCAGCTCAAACCTGTCATAATTCTATGGTTCTTTGTTGACAAATGGGTCAGATTCCTACCTCCTCGCTCTCTGTTCTGTCTTCATAAAGAGGAGATTCCCCTCCCTGCCATCATAGAGCCAAAGCCATTGCCTTTCATGAATTGGAAAGCAGGTTGAAATCCTAACCTTAGCCCAAGTAAGGACCAATGGACTGACCAACAGCTGCCCTGCATATTCATAAAAAGTTCTCCAAATCCTGCCCTTACATCTGGTTACTGGAAAACCTTCAAGGCAGGCTCCCTCCGCCCACACAGAGAATCGCAGATTAGATCTTCCCAGATGGAGTTCCATGGTTGCAGAGCAGCCCATCTTCCCAGTGATCACTCCGGTTGTCAAGCTTTGAAATTTTCTGGAACCCAATTAAAGTAACGGGAACAGAACAGCAATTAAAGAACATCTTTAATTTTTTTCTTTCCTTGACAAGGTCCCCATGGTAGCATGTCTGTAAATAGCCTAGAACAAAGTTGCCAAATAAATGCTCAACTGGTAAGCCAAGGAATAGTTAAGAGTAGGTGAGAGCGACAGTATGAAGGAGGGGTTATGGTCCAGCTGAGGATAAGATGTATTTTCATATAGAAATAGGGTTATTAGGAATCAATTAGTTCAACCCTCTCACTTTAGAGAGGAAGAAAATGAAGCCCAGAAAAGGTCAGTGATCATCTCAAGTTAACTAAAGCTCTCAGATAGGAAGAAGAAGCATGGCAGAAGGATACTATATTCCACTAGAATATTAAGATTTCAGTCTCGGACATCGGGCTTATCTCATTCTGTGCCTCGATTTCCCCATCTACAAAATAAGGAGTTGGATTAGATGATTGCTAGAAGATATATTTCTGTAAGAAAATTCATCTTACTACTAACTGAACCATGATTAGGTGACTGGAAATATGGTGGTACCATCCATGAAGATAGAAATATCTGTCCTCACAGAACAGGAGACTATTTCTGGGTAATACAGTTTAGTTTTAGTTTTTTTTTCTTTGCTATCGATCCACCTGTGATCCTGGGATGTATTTTCTCAAAGGAGGTGTATAAAATGGAAATAACCAACAGCAGGGGTTCAAAAAACAAAAGGAGAAAGGGAGGAATCATTTGGAAACACATGGCATAGTAGAGGAGAGCACTGAGCTTGGAGCACAGGGATATGAATTCAAATTTACTATTTTTATAATTAATCAAGTCCCTTTTCTCCTCTAGTCCTTCGTCTTCTTGTCTATAAAATGAGGAAAGTAATATTTGTTTCATCATAATCATAGGCTCAAATAAAATCATCTGTGAAAGTGTTTTTTAATCTTAAAACAATGTGAATATTCTTTACATAAGCAATTTGTAGCTTAGAAACATTTATGAAATATGTATATTTTGTAAATATTTCTAGATAGAAATATATATTTAGTAAAATGTTTATATTCAGTTACTATTGTTATTGTTATTATTATTATAATTATTATTATTATAATAGGGAGACAGAACAGCCAATGAAAAATAAGAGACAGTATTATGTGTAGGGAATAACAAGGTTAGAGTTGCTGTATCAGGTTTGTAAAGGTCTTTAAAAGCCAAATAGAGGATTTTCTATTTTATCCTGGATGTGATTGGTTGACACTAGAATTCATGTATTGGAAGGGGGATAGTTGGAAATGATGTAATCAGGAATACATTTTAAGAAAATCACATGGGCAGGATAGATTGAGTGTCTGACCTGGAGTCAGGAAGACTCATCTTCTCAAGTTCAAACTTGGACATAGAAACTTGCTAGCTGAGTGACCCTGGGCAAGTAAGTCACTTAATGCTGCTTGCCTCATTTTTCTCATCTATAAAAAGAGTTGGAGAAGGAAATGGAAAATTAGCTGTGTGACCTTGGGAAAGTCACTTTATCCTGTTTACCTCAGTTTCTTCATCTTTAAGTTGAGCTGAAGAAGGAAATGGCAAACTATTCTAGTATCTTTGCCAAGAAAACCCCAACTGGGTCCTGAAGAGTCAGACATGACCGAAAAATGAGTGAACGCCTTGGGCAGGTAAGTAGAGTAGGGGACTGGAGTGGGGAGAGATATATAGCGGGGAGACCAACCAGTAGGCTTCTGCAATAGTCCAAGTATGAGGTTGATAAAGACCTGTACCAAGGTGACAGATATGTGAGCAGAAAGAAGGGGACACACACAAGAGATGCTGTGAAGATAGAAACAAGACTTGGCAATAGATTAGATATGTGGGTGAGTGCAAAGGAAGAGGCTGGGATGACACCTAGGTTTTTACTCTTAGTAACTGGGAGACATTTATAATCATTATAATAATATACTTGATAAATGGCTAAAAGATAGGATCTTTTGGCCTATATTTTTTGGAAGAAATACAAGTCATTTACTGCCATATGAAGAAATACTTAAATTCACTAATAATTAGAGAAATGCAAAATAAAGCAACTTTCTAAGTTTCTACATTATGTCAACCAAAATGGTGAAGGGGACAAAAAAGGAAACTGATATATGTTGGAGAGTTGCATGTCATCTCCATAAGACTGTGAACTCCTTGAGAATAGAGACTCTGTGTGTATATGTGAGTACGTGTGTGCTTACTTTTCTTTGTATCCCTATTGTTTAACATAGTGCCTGTTAATATATGCTTGGGTTTTTTTAAAACCCTTACCTTCTGTCTCAGAATCAATACTGGGTATTGGTTCTAAGGCAGAAGAGTGGTAAGGGCTAGGCAATGGGGGTTAAGTGACTTGTCCAGGGTCACACAGCTGGGAATATCTGAGACCAGATTTAAACCCAGGACCTCCCATCTCTAGGCCTGGCTCTCAATCCACTGAGCCACCCAGCTGCCCCCTTAATAAATGATTGTTGACTGGCAAGTCATTGTGCAGGCCTGGCTCTGACAAGGTATGTGGCACAGAGAAAGGAATACTGTCCTGGGAATCAGAAAACCTCCCTATGACTTTGGAGAAGTAACTTCCCCTTATCTATAAAATAAATGCATTTGCCTAGATTTTCAAACTCCTTTCTAGCTCTAACATTCTTTATTCTAAGGTTCCTTCCTACTCTACTTTCTGGGTTCCAAGGGCCCTTCCAGATCTGGCATTCTGTATTCTAAAGTGCTTTCGAGCTCTGCCATTCTGTGTTCTAAGATCTCTTCTATCTCTAAAATTCTACATCCTACTTTCTTTGTTCCAAGGTTACTTTCTATGTTCTAACACTCTTTCTAGTTCTAAAAATCTAGGTTTTAAATTCTGTGTTCTAAGATTATTGTCAGCTCTGGTTGTTGTTCACTCTTAACTTTTGAAGAGCTTCAATGACATCATGGAATGATTGTCTTGCAATGAAGATGTAACTGAGGCAGAGATACACAAAGTCCTCAGCCTAAATCTCCCTTCCAGAGTCAACCAAGTCCAGTGGCAAGACAAAAATCAGATGGCGATGACCTGGGATGCAGTAGATGACCTTAGTATCTCCAGTGTCTGACCAAGCTTGAAGAACTCCACAGCACCTGCTTCCACCACCCTCGTGGTTGTTGGAACAAATTGTTCTCATCTGTCCCTTCTTCTTGGAGGAGTTTTCACATTCTTGGGGTAGATCCTCTTATCTCACTGATGGGTTCATGATCCATCCATTACCTTCAACACAGTTTAGCCCATCTGCTCAGACGGTTTACTAGGATGTTACCACAGTGTATGCTACAGCTTCTTAGAGACACAAGCAAGACCTGGATAACAGTAGAAACCAAAGGTAGATGAGCAGCCCTGGAAAGGGCTAGGAATAAATAAAACTTACCATACTGAGTGCAAAATTTTGCTCAGACATTTAATAGTATTTAATTTAATTTAATAATAATTTATGTTAATATTATATTATTATAATTACACATAATTATACTAATATATTAATTAAATTAATAATAATAACAATGTTATAATACTTAACTCTTTTGGACTCATTTTCCTCATCTGTGAAATGAGCTGGAGAAGGAAATGGCAAACCAATCTGGTGTCTTTGCCAAGAAAACTCCAAATGGGATCATGAAGAATTGAACAAAACTGAAGAGCCAGCTCTGGGAGTCTATGAATCAATTATATACATAGTGACCTTGGATTCCATTTATTGTTTAACCAATTACAAAAATAGATAAGGGAACCTTATAAAATGTTTTGCAATGTGTTTTTTTTTCCTGTGGATTAGGGAATATTTTGTAAACATCTGGATTTTTTGTATGTTTGATTGTAGATTGTATCAGGACTTCCTTTGCAGCTTTAAGATGCACTCAGATCCAGTCTTTATAAAGGGCATCACATAAGTGTCTAGGAGCTCTATGATTCACTCTTCTTTCCTTACTCCCCCGCGTAACCATGAAGTTACAAAATGTCTCAGTTTCCCAGTACCAAATTAGCCCTGGGATTTTGGATCTCAAACAAAATTTGCTTGGTGAGTGCCTAGAGCTGGATACATGGGTTCTTGTTTCTACTCTTCATCCTTCTAACTCTGTGATGTTGATAGAACAAGTTAACATCTCCTCTGAGGTTCTTTCCTTCCTTGAAAAATGAAGACGATGATGCTCACTATTTATTATTGTATGGTACCAATCTCACTTGATTCTTGGACAAATGCTGAATAAAAATGAAAGCTATAAACTATCCTATATTTGTGTAGAGGAAAAATAATAGGGATTCCAATGACCTAAGTCTGAATCACAGATCTACTCCTTGTCATCTATATGACGTTGGGGGAATCAATTTCCCTCTGGGCAGGGACGGTGAACCAGAAAATTTCTAAGTTTTTTTTTTCTACTCTAAAAATCAATGTCCTAGGTTCAAATCCAGCCTCAGACACTTCCCCACTGTGTGACCCTGGGCAAGTCACTTGACCCCCATTGCCCACCCTTACCACTTTTCCACCTAGGAGCCAATACACAGAAGTTAAGGGTTTAAAAAAAAATCAATGTCCCTATTCTATAGACGGAGACAAGGTCAGTGTTATATATGAAAAGTAACAAAAAATACTGGTTGGTTTACCCCAAGGAGCCTTAAAGTGACACAGTCAAGGTCATAGGATGTAAGAAGAGGGAATGAGCTCTGTGGTCTGGTGAAGAACTTCACATAGGGAATTTGAGGGGTCTTGAAGTTTGTCAACCATTTCAATAGGCAGAAAGGAAGGGAGGGTTAATTTCTATCTCATCCAAATTTTCCTCATCCCTTCTCTTCCACAGCAATGTGATAGATCAAAACAGTAGAAGTGGAGACTATAAAGACCTGAGTTTGAGTCTAGGTACTCCTGCTTATGACAAGTGACCTTGGGCAAGTCATTTTTCTTCCTCTGACCCTCAGTTTCCTCATCCAAGAATTTTAGATAATAATACATAAGAGAGCTAGCATGTGATGAAATAGTGGATAGATAGTCAGTAAGGCTTAGGTCTAAGTCTCACCTCTGACACGTATTGATTTTGTGATCCCAAGTAAGTCATTTAATCCCTGGATTTTCTAGGCAACTATCTTAGATTATAAATTGTGGAATTGATGAATTAGTCAACAAGTTTCTATTAAGGCTCTAATTTAGAATAAATTAGAGATGATCAATGGAGGACAGTCATTAACATTACAGGGGTCTAAGAGAGGCTTCTTGTAGAAGATAAGATTTTAATCAGAACTTGAAGGAAGATAGAGAAGCCTGGAAATGACAATGAGGAGGGACAGAATTCCAGTATTAGAAATATGCTTTAGAAAAGAGGGTTTCTTTTTAAGAGGTCCCTTCAATGATAAAATCACAGATCTAGTCACAGAACAAAATAAACCTTGTACCATCCATCTGTGGGTGGATAGGTGGTACAGTAGGTAGAGGATGAGCCTGGAGTAAGAAAGACTCTTTTTCCTGAGTTCAAATCCAATGTCAGACACTTACTAGCTGGGTGACCCTGGGCAAGTCACTTCATCCTGTTAGCTTCAGTTTCCTCATCCATAAAATGAGCTGGAGAAGGAAATGGCAAACCACTCCAGGATCTTTGCCAAGAAAACCCTAACTGGAGTCACAAAGAGTCAGACATGATTGAAAGATTAAACAATAAACAAAATCAATCCACCTGACGGGGCTGCTAAAAGGAAAGATAACAAGCCTGTAAGTACTAAAGAAATGTGAGTGATTATTATTTAATTCTAAATCTTAAAATTAATTTCAAAGTTGGCCCCATGGAATCTACATTTCTAGCATCAGAATAACTCTTTTCTTAGCTCCAGAGTTGACAATCTTGGGGGGTTAGTTAGTTAAAATACAATCCCTATTTTACAGATGCAAAGGTCAAGATTCAGAGAGGCGTTCACTATTTTAATTTCAGAAATGATCACTAAGCACTTACTATAGACATGTATGGAGCTTACCCACACGTGTAAGCATACTATCTGCAAAGCACCATACTAGGTCCCAGACCCACCATCAATCAGATAGCTAGTGATGAGTAATAGAAATGGGATTGGAACCCAGCCCCGTGTTGCTCCTGAATCCAGTGTGGCTCTTACTGCTGAAGTCTTCCCCTAACACCAGCCATGCAGTATGTACCGTCCCTCCCCTAATGGGGAAAACTCCATTTCCCTGAGGTTACAAACTTGAAGGCAACAGGCAGTAAAGAGACACAGTGGAGGAATGTGGGAATACATTTTTTTTTACTGGAAGAGATTTGGCTCTCAGTTACATGCTAAGTTCATTTTGATTGTAAATAGAGGTTTAGCTTCACTAATGGCGGGTTGGGTAATGACGCGGTAAAGAAAGGTTGCAAAAATCTGGGCTATGGATGGGGTTCTTGGCTGCCTATTAAATATGGGGCCCTTTGCTTTTATTTCTTGAGCTAGATAATAGAATAACAACAAAAGCTCCTATCTGTATGGAGCTCTTGACACTTTACAGAAAACTTTAACATACATCATCTCCTTTTGTGGGATTAGAGCATTTGAAGTTGGAAAAGACCTTTGTGGTTTCACATAGGAAGACACTGAAGCCCAGCGTAAAGGAGTGACTTGCCCAAGGTCCCTAAGTAGGTTTGGAAATGTAGGGTCAAGCATTTAAAGCTGTAAGGTCACCGATTCAAGCTCACCCCTTACACCCTGTTCTCCATTTTATAGATGAGGAAACTGAGGTCTAGAGTTTAATTGACTTGTTCAAGGTTACAGAGAAAAAGTGGCAGAGTCAAGATTTGAACCTAGGTTATCTTACTGAAAATCCAGCAATTTTTCTACTGACTCATGCACCTCACCAAAGCTCTATAAAGGAGGTATTGAAATATTATCCTCCACAAATGAGAGAAATGAGACCAGAGAAGGAAAGGGATTTACTGTAGGTCACACAGTTATATACTGGAGGGTGAAGCTGAGGAATGATCTTATGTTTATCTGATTTCAAGTTTAGTGTTCCATCTCCAACTCCAGATTCCATCTATCTTCAGATTCTACCCATGGACTCTGGGCTTCTGATTGGGAAGCACCTACCACTTCCTACATGAAATCAGACCCACCTTTGTGCTTCTCTGCCCTCTTTAGCCTGCCATGTTCATAAGTTCCAGCCTCTACCTCCCACCTGAAACTCAAGCTCCATCCATCCTGGAACTCTGATTGGTGAACATTCATCATACCTATCCTGGATCCCTATACCTCAATAGTTGCTTGCTTTCTTTAAGCTACTATGCTCTTCTACTCCAGCCTCTACTTCTAATCTAGAACTCAATCTATGAGTTCTAGCTCAATACTCAATACTAGCTCAACTCAGTAACGAGCACTCATCATTTCTAACCCATATGTAGACTCACCATGATATTTCCCAGATATCTTTATACCATTCTGCTCTTTACCCTTCTCTTCCCTTCTATCCTTGCCCTTTACTCCCTGCTTGCTAACTCTGTCTCTGAGAACAATAATCTTGGAAAAAACATGTCAGTCAATTTCTTTTTGACTCCCAACATCATCCCTGTGACTTCCCTGTCCAAATCCTTTATCTCTATTCACTACTCTCCTAAATGTGTTTCCTTTGTCTATTAAAATGTAAGGTTGGAAAATATTTATAGCCACACTCTTTCTGGTGGCAAAAAATTGGAAAATGAGGGGATGCCCTTCAATTGGGGAATGGCTAATCAAATTGTGGTATCTGTTGGTGATGGAATACTATTGTGCTGAAAGAAATAATGAACTGGAAGAATTCCATGTGAACTAGAATGACCTCCAGGAAGTGATGCAGAGTGAAAGGAGCAGAACCAGGAGAACCTTATACACAGAGACAGATACACTGTGGCACAATCAAATGTAATGGACTTCTCTACTAGCAGCACAATGACCCAGAACAATTCTGAGGGAGTTATGAGAAAGAACACTATCCATATCCAGAAGAAGAACGGTGGGAGTAGAAATACAGAAGAAAAACAATTGCTTGATCACATGGTTTGATGGAGATATGACTGGGGATGTAGACTCTAAACAATCACCTTAGTGCATTTTTCAATAATATGGAAATAAGTCTTGATAAATGATACATGTAAAACCCAGTGGAATTGTGCATTGGCTACAGGCAGGGGATTTCAGGGGAGGGAAAGAACATGAATCATGTAACCATGGAAAAATATTCTAAATTAATTAATTAAATTAAAATCTTCAATTAAAAAATGTTAGATTGGCTTAATAGTTAGGGAGCTATGCCTGGAGATGGAAAGTCCTGGGTTCAAATATGGACTTGGATACTTCCTAACTGTGTGACTCCAGGCAAGTCTCTGAACCCCTATTGCCACTTTTCTTTACCACTCTTCTGCTTTGGAACTGATATTCAGTATTGATTCAGAAGATTAGGATTAAAAAAGAGGATAGGGAATGTCTTGTTTACTTGTAATTTTCAACTTAACATTTATAGAAAGCCCTTAATAAATATTTATTCATTCATTCTTTGCACTATATCTCTGATCTAGGGCTGGAATCCCAGACATAAGTCTGCAAGTTTACTTGAGACAAGTGGAGGTTGATGAAGGAGAGGTGCTAAGTGAAAACTCTTAAGTATGAAAGTTCTTCAATGTTAATTCATAAAGGATTTGGCTGCATTAGGGGCTCTGACCTCTCCTAAGGATTTGGCTATAATCACATCTGGCATATAATACCTTTTTTCAAGTGTTTAAAGCTTGAAAAAAATTGGCAGAAAGTGAGATTGATCTCTTATCTTGCTGCACATATGGGTGTGATTTGGATTAGATTGATTAGATAGTACTAGCAAGCAGGTCCACAAAATTCCTATGGGTTCTATCAAGCCAAATCAATAAACATGCTGGAAAGGTTTTGAATTTGGGTCTAGTGAGAGCTTTAAGAACCGACTTTCAGAGAGGTCTGTTACCATTAGGATGGACACTAGATGGTGTATTATTTCACCATGGAAGTCCATGAAACAAAGAAAAGCACAAAATGACTCAGTCTTTCCATTCTGTGGTTAGGGTTTCAGGGTATTCAAAAAAGGAACAGAACTTTAATAATCCCTGAATTTTTCAAATATTGACAATAATTCATTTAACTCTCAGTACTCTTAAATATGAGATCCTTGTCCATTGACCAGCAAGTCAACATACTAACAAAAGAACAGAACCATTGTGCTACTGATATTCTTGATTTAAATAAAGCCAGAACATATAACGGAATTGCATTTAAGTGGAAAGATTGACTTGATTATATCTCTATAAGTAATAACAATAATAATCACTAACATTTATATAGTACTTGAAGACATTTGCTAAGTGCTTTAAAATATTATCTCATTTTATCCTCATAACAATAGTAGGGGGTGGGTACTATTATTATCCCCATTTTATGGATGAAGAAAGAAAGAGACTTGCCCAGGGTCACATAGCCAGAGGCTGAATTTGAACTCCTAGCTCCCTTGTTCCAAGTCCAGCATTCTGTCTACTATACAACTGAGCCACCAACAAAAGGGAACATTCTATGGTATACTTGGCCATCTTCCAGTGCCGTTTTCATAATGAGCATTTTTAGCTCACGAGCCAACATCTGCTGTAGAAGCTGAGGAGGCAGAGAATAACTACAAAGAATTAACATAAGACCATCCATATTAAATTGATGCATATTTTGTCACTCAGTGGCATCAATATGAAGGTAGTCATAGAGATAGACAGTGAACAACACAATGGAAAATATTGATCAAGGCTAAGAAATGTTTTTTAGACCACAAAGAAGTCTTAGACCATCTAAAAGTCGTGATTATTTTCTCCCAGCAGAGACCTTGAAGGCACTGGACATGGCAAGCACTGAATAACATCCTGAAAAATGGAATTGACCAAATCTTAAGAGACAGGAAATGATTGTTTAGCAATAGGGGAGTCATTTCCCAATCAACTGTTTGTATAGAGTCAGAACCTTGATTTGTTAGAGAGAAGATAAAAATCAAGGATAAATTAGAAGAAAGAATAAAAATGAGATGGCATGCCATTAAAACCGCTCTAACCTGATCCACTTAATCCAGCCACTGACACTAACAAATGGGAAATGCTTAAAGTTAAAGATAGCAACACAAACTAACCAGACATCCAGAGGCCATACTGGAAAAGAACCCAGCTTGATACTCCCCAAGACCTTGAAGCTCTTTTTCATTCTGACTATTTTTTTTGCCCTACCGATCATCAGACTTTAAACCTTTCACCTCTGCTTTCCACCAGTTTGCCCTGACAACTGTAATCAAATCAGCACTACCATTGCCTCTGAAAAGTGATTATCAGTTGGCTTCCCCATTGTCCCAGTCACCACCTAGGTGACGTCCCAGACCATAATTCCCTTTTCTGACTTTCTCTTCTCTCTCTCATTTTTGTATCTATGCTCCATGAAGGCAAGGACTGGTTTACTTTTGTATTTGCATAATGACAATTAGCACAGTACTTGTTATATAGTAAACATTTTAATAAAGAGCTTTTATGCATTCATTCATTCATTTCCTAACTAAGTTTAATCAGTGTGAATCAACTACCACTGTGATCAGGCCAAAAGAACCTAGAAACCACTTCAGCCAACAAATATTATATTTCCTTTCCAAGCATAGCAACATGGCAGCCAAAAGCAACATCAGTTGCTTGTTTATTAAAAAAAAATAGAGGAGGAGGCTGTTGTGAACAATGTTACCTCTTAAAACAACAAGAAGCAATGGAGGAAAAAAACACATTTATAGAAAACTTGAGAGACATCAATCAAATTAGATCATCTCAAGAGCATGTAAGAATAAAAGAGAAAGAACAACAAATGGAAGAAAAAGAGAAAAGATCTGCCAAGACTTGGGACCATTTCATGTTTTGTTTTTTGTAGCCCTGGCATTTAACACAATTCCTTGCAAAAGTAGACATTTATTGTGATTTTGTTGATTGCTTGATAAATCAATTAAAGGATTTAAAGATGTTTAACCAAGAAAGAGGATAGTTGAACTAGGAGCAATGAATGGAAGGACAGTGAACTCAATTTCCTCATCTGTTAAATGAAGTTATTAGATTATGTGATCTCTAAACTCCCTTCCAACTCTAAAATGCTATGTTCTCAACACTTCCTGTTCTGATGCCTTGCTCTCTATGGCTCTTTTCAACCTTGATATTAAACCCATTCTGAATTCTTTCAAATTTAAAATTCTGTTTTAATTCTGTTCTCAACTTCCAATGCTGAAAAAAAAAAGCTATTTATTATGGTTTAGGAGAGAGACTACAAGAAGACTAGTAGGAAGAAATGGGTTTGAATCCTACTTCAGACATTTAATAGTTTCTTGTCCTGGAATTAAATGTCATTAAATATGTCACCACCCTGGAGTAGACCTTTATCATTTGATACCTAGACTCATCATTTGCTGAATGGTTTCCCTGCCTCAATCTAGTCTGTCCTTCACTCAGCTACCAAATTTATGTTCCTAGAGTACAGGTCTAGCTGTTTCATTCCCTCTTTCCTATAAACTCCAGTGATTTTCTACCGCCTCCAGGATCAAATATAAAATTCTTTATTTACAACCTGGGCCTCTTCTATCTTTCCATTCTTCTGATATCTTACTTTCACCTCCTCCCTCACATATGTTGATATTCAGTGACATTCACCACCTTTCAGTCTCCATCTCCAAACTCTGGGCATTTTCACTACTTATCCTCCCCCGTGCCAGAAATTCTCTCCCTCCTCATCTCTACCTCCTGGCTTTCTTCAAGTCCCAATTAAAGAAGCCTTTCCAGATCTCCCTTAATGCTAATGCTTGCCCTCAGTTCATTAGCTCCAATATATCCTAGATATACCTTCTTTATAACTAGTGGTTTTCATGTTATCTCTCCATTAGCTGAATGATCCTTGAGAACTGGGACTGTCTTTTGCTTCTCTTTGTATCCTCAGAGCTTAGCACAGTGCTTGACATAGAATAGATGCTTAATAGTTACTGCCTTCCTGACTTAGTTATCTATATAGAGGGAATAAGATCACCTATTGCCTAGGATTGTTGTGAAAATAAATGGACCTAGAGCATATAAAATACTTTGCAAGGTGGAAAATATTCACATAAACATTTATTATTAATATTATCATTATTTTTATTATTGCAAACTGGGACAGTCTTAGCCCATCTGCAAAGGATGACTGACTGCTCTAAGGGAGACCCTTAACCTTCACATATTTATGGGAAATATGTCAGTTTTAATGGGTGGGCATCAGATCACAAGTGGTAGAAAGCCTAAGACTTTCTTCTTCTGCCCATTTGCAAACAATTTAACCGGGTGTAATGGAGATGCCAGAGTTTTAAGATGCCCAGGATAGAAAACAAATGTATGAAACTGATCCTTGAAGGAAAATAAACATCCCCATGAGTTAGACCATCTCTTTTCTTCACACAATCTGCCCCACCCCCAATTCCTCCTGTTTTTACCCACCTGAAGTCAGAGGAAAGATTTGCACACTGGTTCCCAGACCGACTTTCTTTGGATACCATTGGGTGAGGAGCCCCGACGTTCCTGAATTCATTGATTTAGAACTGGAGGTGCTCTTAGACATCATTAAGTCCAATTCCCCCATTTTACTGACTGTTTATGGTCACACAGCTAGTAAGTATGAGACAAGATTTAAACTCAGGTTTTCCTGGCCTCTACACTACCTAGATGATTTGAGAAGATCCAGGTGAGAAGATTCCTGGGCTGCGTGTGGGCAGCCTCAGGTTTCAGTCCCACCTCTCTTGCTAACATCTATGTCACTTCTTTCTTTAGGGCTTAGCTTCCTCATTTTTAAAAAGAAGGGATTCCATTTGCCCATCTTTTTGCTTCGTGTCCTTTTGTTCTAAAGTCCAAGAATGTTAGTAAATACATTGACCAACTAGAATATATTCAAAGGTGATGATCAGGAAGATGAGAAGCATCAAAAAGAAAGACCATACAACAATCAGTCCAAGGAACTGGAAATACACAGTTAGGAGAAGAGAAGGCACAGGGAGGCCATGCTGACTGTCTTCAAATGTCTGCAGGGCTGACTTATGGAACAGGTCTTGTCTAGGGGCAGCTAGGGAGCACAATGGATAAAGTTTGTAAAAACCCTTAGCACAGTATCGGTGCTTAATAAATGTTTGTTCTCCTTCCTTCACTTAATAAATTTAAAGCTGACTTTTAGAGATCATCTCATCCAGTTTCTTTATTTAATAATGGAGGAAACTGAGGCTTTTAAAAATTAAAGACTTGTCCAAGGAGGCTATGAAACTAATGATTTTGTCATTCTAGGTCAAGAATACACAGGAGCACAAGGTCTAGATCAGAAGGGACTCCTAAAGACCCCCAAATTCAACCCCTTCACCATAAAGCAGAGGAAATTAAGTCCTGAGTTGTGGCAATTACTTGTCTGAGAACATACAGATAGTCAGACTTCAAACCCAGACCCCCACACGTTGGGTTCAGTTCTTTTTGCATCTTTCAGACACTGCAGATGAGACAGAGAGTCAAAAACAACCACCTGACCCTGCCAGCAGAAGGAGCTCCCAGGACTGTCCATGCATAATCCCATGCATTGAAAACCCAAGCCAGTGTTTATGAAAACAGGGAAATAAACAGGAAAGGTTATTTGGCAGGATCCTCAGAATAAACAGGGCTTGGTGGAAGAAAAGTTAAGTCTGCCAACTGGGAAAGGGTCTGAGGACCAGCCAGGGGAGTAATGTTTACAGGGACTGAAAATGGGCATATAAAAGGGGGACAGAAAAGAATGGTAGAATGCTGAAAATGCTCTTATTAGAAGAAAATGGCAGGCTGATTGGGGGAAAAGCTCAAGGGTGGGAATCCTTAGCCTTCTCCTAAGTAGCTGTAGGGAAACCATGATGCTTTTCTGAGTCCCAATTTCCTTTCCCTGATATGAGGGGATCTTTCAGGTCCCCTCCAACTCTAATCCTCCTTTTTTAAGGATCCCTTACAACTCTGATACCCAATGAGTTTATGAGAATTAAAACTCTTTTCTGAATACCCATTCCAGCATCCTGGGACCAGACTACCACACACTAATGTTCGAGTAATAATTTTATGGCTCTAGTGCTATTCAGGAGACTCTCGGTGCTTCTAAATTGAAGGAAGATGCTCAAGGCATGTGGTAGGCCTGGGGCTGGGTTTTATTATCTGCTCTGGCTCCTGGAAATGCATCTTTCTTACCCGTTGTGCTCTGGAAGATAACCAGGGAGAGAGGGGGTCCTCTGTGGTATTTGCCAACTCACCACCTGGCTTTGATTACTTCAAGATCCAGAAATAAATGTTCTCTGCAGGTATTGCTCCGGGGAGGGAAATGTGATGTTGTACCCATTCCCTTCTCTGTCCTCCTATCCAGAAAATGGTTTCCAAAGGCTTTCTCTAGCCCACTAATTGCGCGTTGCCCGGTTTAGGCTTGTGGCTTCGTCAAGTAGATTAAGGATTTTCTCTCTCCCCCTTTTCCTCTAACAAACATCCTTTTTTCATCAAAAACTGCTATCATCCAGGCTGCAAAGAGGCATCAGCAGGGCAGGGGGAGGATTCCTTTGGCTCTTAATTGAGGGTTGCCGGAGATTTCTTAATGCATAACATCTGGGAGAAGTGCCCACTGTGTGTGTATGTATATGTGTGTCTGTCTGTGTGTCTTTGTCCCCTCCCCAAGTCCCCAGGCATTCCAGAAGAGCAGAATAGATCAGGGTGCAGGGAGCAAGGGAAAAGATGTATGACTCCAAGGGGCTGACATTGTTTGGTTGGACAATGCTTGGCTTCCATATATTCTTTATTTTTGAAAGGGGGAAGGCAAGGAGATCTTTCCTGAGGAAGCCCGAGAAGCCAGTCTTGGAGGGTTGTTTTGAACCTCAGATCATAGGAACTGGAAGGGTCTCAAAGGTCATGTTGTCTCCCATCCTCATTTTAACGGTAAAGAAAAGGAGGCCAGAGACGGGGAAATCATTTGCCCAAAGTTACTCCGCTAAATAAGGGAGTCAAGATTCAAACCCAGTTCCTCAGCTTCTAAGATCAGTTCTCTCTCCTTTACCCTGAGCTTTCATTCATGACACTCCTGTGGTTAAGGGCATAAAAACCCCATGAATTTGTAAGGTTTGCCCTTTCCGTGTTGGTTTCCATATGAATTCAGATGTGCAGGATTAACCCGATGAAGTTTACATGACACTGATTTAAAAACCACGTTCCTGGGCCTTGCAGCAAATTATGTTGGCGGGGATCTTTCATCTGAAAAAAAAAGAAGGAAAAGACTTCTTATCTGACATGTGCATTATGATAAACAGATGTGTCCTAACCCAGATAAATAAAAATGTGGCGTTCATTGCTAATGACTGCAAACTAGCCAAGAAAGTTTGCCGGCTTGTTTGTAGATGGGAATGACTGGAGATCTGGTCCCGTGTATGAAGCCACTAAATTGCATTTAAATAAGGATTGGAAACCACAGTGTCCCAGAACATCAGAAGAAGATTCATAGAATCATAGAATCTTAGCTTCTTAAAGCTAGAAAGGTCTTAAGTGATTACCACGTTCCGCCTTCCTCCTTTTACACTGAAGGACATTGAGCTGAAAAGGGTCATCAAAGGTGCCCATGCATTAAAGCTGCAGCCCAGTTCTCCAAGGTCTAGTATAATTACATCAATAGTTGGGGGAAATTCACCAATTCTGTCCAACAGACATTTTACTGGTGTTCAGTCACATCTCTTTGTGGTGACTGTATTTGGAGTTTTCTTGGCAAAGATACTGTTGCCATTTTCTTTTCTAGCTCATTTGACAAACGAGGAAACTGAGTCAAATAGAGTTAAATAACTTGCCCAGGGTCACATAACTGGTAAGTATCTGAGACTGGATTAGTCTCCCAAATATGTGATAGGTGGAGTGAGGACACAAAAATGTATGAGACTGTCCCTGCCTTCAAGGATCTAGCAGGAGAGAGAACTTCTCTGAGATGTGAATATCTAAAATAAAAATTAGAATATCATGAAGACTCAGGAGAAATGCAAGTGAAGCACTTTAGGGATTTAGAGGAGGGATCCATCACTCACTGGGTTGGAGAAGAAGGAATCCCTAGGTGATATGTCACAGAGGTGGGGGAAAGGGAAATAAAGGGAATGGGAATGGATTTCAAGGAATCAAGATGATAGAAGTCAAGGCCCAGAAGTAAGAAGGGTTTAGGGGGGATGACAAGTTTCCCAATTTGTCCATAGGGCAGAATATGTGGAGAAAAAAGGAAACCAGTAGAAGCTAAGATTAGAAAGGTAATTAGAAAGAGCCTAGGCCTTATGTTCTAAGAACAAGAGTCTGGAACTTTAAAATGGTGGCATGGGATGAGGGTTGAATTAGATAATCCCAAGTCTCTTCAAAGCACTAGGATTCAGTGATTCTTATGATTACATTGGTCAGGTAGGTAATTGGGAGCTATTGCAGGGTTTTGAGCAATGGGGCTAAACATTAAGACGAACTCCTAGAAGAGAGGAAGGGAATAGGTCCAATTAATAAAATAAACCAAGACCTCAGGGCTAGATTCTGTCAAATTAATTGACTCTTTACCCTCTTTCTGTCCTATATTTCATATCAGGCAGTACATTCTCAGTGGGCTGAGCCTATAGGATATGTACATCCTAACCCTTAACGTTGTCAGGTCAGTAGTGGGAGCCATGTCTCCTCTGTGTTCCCAAGAATCTGGTGCAGATGGTTATGGTGATTTTGCTTTTACAATTCACATGAATGACTTCTTAATACAATAAAACAATTAAGATATTAGCTGAGGCTCATAATAATTTACTGGGGAGATAAATATCTAGAATTCTAAAATGTCAGAGATGGAAGAGACTTGAGAATAGAGAATGGGAGAAATGGGGAGGAGGGGAACTTAGAACATAGAATGTCAGAGTTTGAAGGGACCCTAGAAAAGAAAATGTCGGAGATGGAAGGAAACTTAGAACAGAGGTTGTCAGAACTAGAAGGGGACTTAGAATATAGAATGTTAGCAACTGGAGATGAAATTAGAACATAGAATGTCAGAACTGGAAGGGATCTTAGAACAGGGGATATCAGAGCAAGGTGGGACCTTAGAATAGAGAATATCAGACCCAGGAGGGGATTTAGAATATAAAATGGCACGTCTTGAAGGGATCTTAGAACAGGGGATATCAGCGCAAGGTGGGAATTTGGAAAAGAGCATGTTGGAGATAGAAGGGACCTTAGAATAGAAAATATCAGAGCTAGGAGGGGATTTGGAATATAGAATGGCAGAGCTGGAAGGAACCTTAGAATAGAGAATATCAGAGCTGAGGAACATTAGAAGAGAGGATGTCAGAGATGAAAGAAATTTTAGAATGCAGAATATTAACTAGAAAGGACTTTAGGATACAGAATGTCAGAGATGGAAGGAATCTTAAAATAATATTAAGTAAAAGCCAGAAAGAGACTTTAGCACAGAAAATATCAGTGATGGGAGGTACCTTGGAATACAGAACATCAAACCTACAAGGAGCCTTAGAACACGAAATGTTCAAGTTGGAAGGGATTTTAGAAACTGGAATGTCAGAGTGGGGAGAGTCCTTGTAGTTTCCCTAGTGCTGCTCTTTCATTTTGTTATTGAGGAAACAGATTCCGAGAAGGAACTTGTTCAAACTCAGGCTGAACTCCCCATCCAGGCACCCACCATATCAGTCAACTTTCCATTCAAGGCAAAAAGCCTTGGCTATGTTCGTTGTGTCTGAGTCTCTGACCTGAGGCCCAAGGTTTCAGAAAAATGTTCCTAGATTGAAAATAAATGGGGCTCAGATAATTTGGCTCTCCAATTCTTAGTTATGTTCCATGCAGACCATTCTCCCCTTGCTTGAAATGGAACATTGGTTGTATTTATGGAACAGGAACTCATTTATTCATTCATTCATCCATTCAATTCATCATTTATTAAGCACTCATATATAGCTGTAAGTGTGTTAGACACTGAGAGATGCAAAGAGAAAATAATGCCCTCAAGTAGCTTACAGTCTACTAGAGGAAATGGTGCACTAGAAAGCAAAGGATCCAAATTAGAATATGGAAAGTGCACAAAAAGTACAAAATACTCTGAAGCCAGGACACATCACTTCTATGTAGGGGTAATCAAGAAGGAAGACTTTATGGGAAAGTTGGCATTTGAACTGGGTCTTATAAAATGAATCAGAATTGGATAATTGGATGCATGCTCTGTGTGTGTGTGTGTGTGTGTGTGTGTAGGTTCAGAATTCCAGACACAGGAATTTCTAATTTTCATTCTTATTCATGTGAATATCACAATCACTGCCATTCTCGACCTTGACAGTTTTTGAAGAAGCTTATGAGGAAAACCTCACAAAGAGACTAACTTTTTGGTTTTCTTTAATTGAATTTAATTGGAAAGACTTTAGCACCCTAAGACTACAGCCTTTTATGTACAAGTTAAAAGCAGTCAGTATCTAATTGCTGCCACCCTTCTCTCTATTTCTCTTAAATGTCCCCAAGTACTCCCCTCTCCTTTGTGGTCAACCACAATTAGATGCTCTCCTGGGGCAAGGTCCCTGTTCTATTACCTTTGTCACTCTAGAAAAAATGATTCCCATCCAATTTCATTGTCTGAATTGAAAAGGAACAGAGAAAATTTAAGAGAAATAATTGGGGGTAAGACCTTGGTTCATTTTGATCTTGCTGTTTCTGGTGGCTCGGTGGATAGAAAACTTGACTCTAAATCTGGCATTAGACAGTTACCTGTTTTGTGACCCTGGGTAAATCATTTAACCATTATCTGCCTCAGTTTCCTCATCTGTAAAATAGGGGTTATAATAATAGCTATCTCCCAGGGCTATTATGAGAATAAAATAAAATTATTTTTGTAATACTTTTTGCAAATCTTAGATTGCTAAGCTATTAATATCCTTATCACTTCTTGCATTCTCCTCTTGCCAAACTAATTCACTATCTTTAACCTATGCTTGCCAGCCTTCATGCCTTTATTTACACAGTACTTTTAACTTCAACCAAAAATCACCCACTGTTTGGGATTCACTTATTGTGTGCAGGGAACTGAGTTAGATATTGGGGAAATACAAAGTTTAGTGGAGTCGCAGTCCTTGTCTTCAATGATAACTCACTTTTGGGGGGTTGGAGGTTGGGAGAAACTAGTCTGATTTCATTAATGGAGAGAACTCCCCAGGAGGAACCTCTTTGTACCAATGGATATCAGCACCTGATCAGCACCTTATGGTCTTAATGAGTTACCTGAGACCCTGAGAGGTGGAGAGTCCCAATATGTTCTTCTCTTAGTACAGATTTCAAGCACCTCCATGTTACCTCCATTCTAAATTGGGGAATTGAAAGAAGGCTTTGAAGTGAATGACAAAATGAAAGAAAATGAATATAATATATTTGTATTTCTATTAGCATTATTGATAATGATCATCATGGCAATAACAAGGACTCTTTTTTGGATTGTTCTTGTAACTTTCAGAACCATCAAAACCCAGGTTCCAAGGTCACATGTCTAGGAAGTGTCTGCGATAGGTTTTGAACTCAAGTCATACTGACTTCCTTGGGGCGTTCTTGGGGGACTAGTACCTCTGGTGTGTGGGTTTGCCTAACCCTTTTCAGGGCTGCTCCTCTACCTTTGGTGTCCATCTCTTGCCCAACTCTCACCCAGGGTTCTAAGAAGGTGTAGTATGTACAGTGACCACATCCATCTTGGCAGGCTAAAGCAAGTTGAGGATAACCAACATCAGTATGTTTGGGAGTTGCATATGGTAGAAGAGGTGGATGAGAGCATTTTGTTCCAGAGGCCATGAAGGCAGCTGAAGCAAAAGCTTTGGAGGGCTTAGAGCCTGGTCAGCCATGGAAGATGCCAAGCTTATCCACTGCAACCTGGACCATCGCCACTTGTCTTGACCTTTGCCTTGCTAATGGACTTTCAGGACTGGAAGAGAGAGTGAGGCTGATGACTTTATGCAACTCTTTCTCACTTAAATCCAGTTCACACACAAGTTAACATATTAGTCCTCTTCATAAGACTGACTCCAAACCTTACACTCTGTCCACTATGCCACCTCACTGCTAATATGATAGCAAGTGACAATCCAAGGATTTTATAGCTATTCCTCAACTAGGAAGCTCTGATTCCTATACCTATCAGTTGATCCTTAAATATGGTAGAACCTTATTGCACATTATATACAAATTTTTATATAAGAAGATGGCCAATAATAATGCTACCATCAATAATAATCACTCACATTTTTTATTTCATTTTATTAATTAAGAATATTTTTCCATGGTTACATGATTCATGTTCTTTCCCTCCCCACCTCCAACCCCCTCCCATAGCCAATGAGCAATTCCACTGGGTTTTACATGTGTCATTGATCAAGATCTATTTCCATATTATTAATATTTGCACTAGGATGATCATTTAGAGTCTACATCCCCAATCATATCCCCTTCAAACCATATGATCAAGCAGTTGCTTTTCTTCTGTGTATTCTGCTCCCACAGTTCTATCTCTGGATGTGGATAGTGTTCTGTCTTATAAGTCCCTCAGAATTGTCCTGGATCATCACACTGCTGCTAGTAGAGAAGTCCATTACATGGACTTGATTGAATCACTCACATTTATATGGTGCTTGATTATCTAAAAATACTTTAACCCCCCATTTTATCATTCATTTGATCTTCACAATAACCTCAAGAGACAGGCAATATGCTATCATGTCCATTTTCACATATGGGTAAACTGAGGCTCAGAGGTTAGGTTTACTTCATTTTTTTCAATAGAAAAACTAATTTTCTCCAACTAAATAAACAAAAAACCACTTTTAAAGTGTAACAAAGAGATCCTCACTTTTTTTTACATTTATTAATATTCATTTTTAACATGGTTACATGATTCATGCTCCTACTTTCCCCTTCACCCCCCGCACTCCCCCCACCCATGGCCAATGCGCATTTCCACTAGTTTTGTCATGTGTCCTTGATCAAGACCAATTTCCAAATTGTTGGTGGTTGCATTGGTGTGGTAGTTTCGAGTCCACACCCTCAATCATGTCTACCCCGACCCATGCGTTCAAGCAGTTGTTTTTCTTATATGTTTCCTCTCCTGCAGTCCTTCCTCTGAATGTGGGTAGCATCTTTACCATAAATCCCTCAGAAGTGTCCTGGGTCATTGTATTGCTGCTGGTACAGAGGTCCATTACATTCAATTTTACCATAGTATATCAGTCTCTGTGTACAATGTTCTTTTGGCTCTGCTCCTTTCACTCTGCATCTGTTCCTGGAGGTCTCTCCAGTTCGCCTGGAACTTCTCCAGTTTATTATTCCTTTTAGCACAATAGTATTCCATCACCCGCATATACCACAGTTTGTTCAGCCATTCCCCAATTGAAGGACATACCCTCCTTTTCCAATTTGTTGCCACCACAAAAAGCGCAGCTATGAATATTTTCGTACAAGTCTGTTTATCTATGATCTCTTTGGGGTACAAACCCAGCAATGGTATGGCTGTGTCAAAGGGCAGGCATTCTTTTATAGCCCTTTGAGCATGATTCCAAATTGCCAGCGAGAATGGTTGGATCAGTTCACAGCTCCACCAGCAATGCATTAATGTCCCAATTTTGCCACATCCCCTCCAGCATTCATTACTTGATCCTCACTTTTTAACTCCATTTCTAGTGAGAAAAGAATTGGTCTCAAGTTTTAAAAAATATCTGATGATAAAAAGTGGTTAAAATAGCCTCAGAGAAAAAGAATTAATAATGTATACAAAAGACTTTCTTCACAACAATTCCATGGGTCAGGGTGAACGAATATGATTACCTCTGTATTATAGCTGAGAAATATCTATTGTTACCAGAAAGGTTTTACTGATACCATGGAGGGCTTGCCTCGGGGTAAGCACTAGCTGGCTTCAAGTTTTCTCTCTCATAGATACTGCTGTGTAAATCCTAGGCAAGTCATTTGCTTTCTCAGTGCCCCAGTCAGCTTTCTTGAGTTGTAAAATTGCTGACAATCTGCACTGGTAAAGGGAGTTTCCTCACCAAGGAATCCATCATAACAATGAAATCTCAAATCCAAACTAATAATAACACTGATAATAAAATATGCACATATGTGCACACACATGTGAATGGATACATAACATATATGTATGCATAAAATATATATGTAGGCATGGTGAAGCTAATGCATTTCATGTCTACATGGAAAATTGTTTTTATGCCAATAATATAACATAAAGTACAATTGATGTAAAATAGGTCATTCTTTTAGAGAGACAGTCTAAGATCATTATAATTCTGCCTAGCTTAGATGCATTATTAGTATTTTCTCTCCTCAATAAAGCTAAATACGGCTTCCAAATTGAAGAGAAAATCAAACCAATATAACATGTTAATCATTTGATGCATGCAAACTTTACCTAAAACACCAACATCTCCTTCAGCCTTTGTCATGTTACTGAGACTCCATGAGTGTAAGATTTTTAATGTACACCAAGAAAAAGTGAATCTGAAGGCTTTGAGTTTGAGTCTGAGGGTCTCACTAAAGCCAATGGGGTGAAGATAATATTCACAAAAACCTCGGTCTTCTCCAAGCAAGATCCATCAGGCGATAAACTGTATTTATTGGAAATGGACCATCATCACAGACTGAACCGTTGTCCACAGTCACCCAGACAACAGTGATCCATAAAACTTAACAATATTTTAAAGGGATATTTTGAGTCCTATTTTAAGTCTCCAAATCATTACAGCACAAATTTGTTGTTGTTGAATCAATTAGTCCTGTCTGACGTTTTGTGACCCCATTTGGGGTTTTTCTTGGCACAGATATTAGTGGTTTATCATTTCCTTCTGCAGCTCATTTAATGGATGAGGAAATTGAGGCAAACAGGGTTAGAGACTTGCCCACCGTCCCACAGCTAGTAAGTGTCTGAGGCTGGATTTGAACTCTGGCATTCCTGACTCCAGACCCTGCGCCACCTAGTTGCCAAAATGCTTTTTTATAGAGACCTACCAGAGGAGATTAAAATTACTTGGGAACATATTGTTCCTGTTGTCTGTGAGCTCCCAGAATTGTGTCAAGGAAACTTTCAATGAGCAACAGAAGATGAGTTTGCATCTCAATACTTTTATTCAACTACCAACTCCCCCCACAAGTTATTATTATTATTATTATTTTTTATTAAAACCCTTACCTTCTGTCTTGGAGTCAATACTATGTATTGACTCCTAGGTGGAAGAGTGGTAAGGGTGGGCAATGGGGGTCAAGTGACTTGCCCAGGGTCACACAGCTGGGAGGTGTCTGAGACCAGATTTGAACCCAGGACCTCCCATCTTTAGGCCTGGCTCTCAATCCACTGAGCTACCCAGCTGCACCCCCCCCCGCCCCAAAGTTATTTTGTACTTTTTAATAGTCTATAAAACACTGAACATATATTTTAAAAAAAAGATTGACAGTATAGTGACTTGTCCCAGGATTATTTTTCTCTTATTCCAGTTGAAAAAGATGAGAACAATGTGACGATAAAAGTAATAGTAGAATTTAACAAATAAATGGTACTAGAATGCAAATCATCACAGACAAAACTGTTGCCTGCCATCTCCTGGACAGAACATTGATCCATCAAAATTTAAACATGTTTTTGAAAGATTTTGCCATGCCAAAATACTCTCAACTCCCGGATTCTGTGGACTTAAAAACTATCAACATAGAACCATCAAGTAGAAGGAATTAAAATCACATAGGAATAAGACAGAGTCAAATTTTCCCCATCATCTTATCTTTTACTGCAGTGGGCCCAAGAAAGCCTTTGGTGGGACAGAGAAAAGAAGAAGCTTACATCTCACTGTTTTTATCAGATGAGAAGAATAAATCATTTGATGTCCCTGCACAATAATTTCTAGAACATTAGGAAAAAAAATAAATACAATGATGAAGTAATTATTTTTCCCACATCTATTTCCAACTGAACTCTATCAAATATAAAATAAGAAAAATAAAGTTGATAATTATGAAAGCAACTTTCATTTCTATAGCATGAAAAGCCTTCCCCATAGCAACTCTTATGAGCTAAAAAATGTATTATTATTCCCGTATGCAGGTGAGCGCATAAGCATTAAGTAACTTGCTCAGGATAACATAGTTTATAATCATTTAAGTTGGGTCTTCTGACTGTAAGACCAATACTCTTTATTTTTTTCTTAAACCCTTACCTTTCATCTTAGAATCAATATTGTGTATTGGTTCCAAGGCAGAAGAGTAGTAAGGGCTAGGTAGTGGGAATTAAGTGACTTGCCCAGGGAGACACAGCTAGGAAGTATTTGAACCCAGAACCTTCCATCTCTAAGCTTGGCTTTCAATCCACTGAACTACCTAGCTGCCCCCCAATACTCTTTCAAGCACATTTCATCGTCTAACTCCCTCGTTTTTGACATGAAGGAAGTGAAGCAGAGAGAAAGAAAATGATCCATCCCAAATTATGTGGAGAATTAATGACAAAACTCCTTACTTTTTGGCTCCCAGGACAGTCTTATTTCCATGACACCATATTGCCTCACCTTCCATTTCCTCTTAAAGGATCACAGAGTCATAACCTTACGATCTCAAGCTACTCTTATAAAAGGCTAGAAGGTAGAACGTGAGACAAAGAAAGAGACCCTCTGAGGATGGTGGTTCATACATCATTCTGACTCTATTTTAAACATTTAAATGTCATAGCTTAGTCATAAAAGGGACATAACTCTTATCGAGGCTTATGGCACTTCCAGCATGAGCATTTGGCCTCCTGCCATTTCCTATGGGAGGGAGCTAAACACAGGGGTAACAAGGGCACATCTATTTTGGACCCCCATTTCCAAACTTCTCAATATCACTGAAATCAGCTGGCATGAACAGAGGTCTTTGAGTTTCTTTCATGTAAGTGGCCGAGTGCAGCTATCAATGGAAGGCAGTCTTAGGCGAACGGAAGTCGGCACCAATAGCTTTTCAATCAGCTTTGTCATATGTATACATTATGCTGTTTGATCTTTCTGGATCCTGTATTTAGATAATATAATACACTCCTGTTATCTTTCTCCATGGTAGAAGGGACCATGAGCAGATAGCCAATGGGGCAAGATAAAATTAGCACCTCTTTGCTGGAAGATAAACATTTTCTGCAGGAAAAACGTTGATTACACTGTCAAAGCCAATGGCGGGGATATTATGGATAGATTTCCCCTTTGAGTTTTAATTCCTATTTATAATAAAAGGAAATAGCATTGGTCTGACATAGGGTGATGGTGGAAATGTATTAGCTCAGCTTGGCGTAGGGAGGGTAGCGTAATGGAACATGGGCTGGACCAAGAGCTAGGAAATCTGGATCTAAGTCCAAGCTCTTCCTTTAACGACCTGGATGACTTTGATCCATTCACTTCCTTCTCTGGACAATAGTATTTTCTCCACTGAGAAATTATATCTAGCCTTAGATGATCTCTATGGGCCCTTATGATATTCTATTTTTGAAGTTATCTCTCAACCCTGATTGTCTATTCAGTTCAATGTGATTCTAATGATCTCATGATTGTAATCTTGCTTGAAATTGTAGACAGGCCAAAGGGCGTAAAGAAGACCAATGAAAGTGGTACGTTTCGGAAAACTAAGACCTTTGAATGTTGTGTGTTGCTCAATGGTGTAGAAAATCTCTTTCATTAGTAGTATCTAACTTGGCTACCTTTAATGAAATATTTTGCCTCAGTGAGTTCCTAAAGGGTGCTCCTTGTCCTAGCCTTCAAGACCCTCCAGGATCTGGCTACCTTTTCAGCATTATATCTCCAAATCCCCTGTACACATCCTCTGAAACCAGAGTGCAGAACAGTCTATTCTGAGGAAGTTGTTGGTTGTCTCCTTTCTCTATTACAATGGTCTTGAGTCCCTAACAGCTATATATTCCTTTCATTTCTAGGAAGCCAATGACTAGTACTATAATTCTATTCAATCATTTAACATTGATTAGTTTTTTTAAACCATTACCTTATGTCTCAGAATCAATATTGTATATTGATTCCAAGGCAGAAGAGTGGTAAAGACTAGGCAATGAGAATTAAGTGACTTGGCTGGAGTTATACAACTAGAAAGAGTTTGAGCCTGTTTTGAACCCAGGACTTCCTGTCTCCTGACCTGGCTCTCAATCCACTGAGCTGTCTAGATGCGCCCATATTAATTTTTACAAGAGGATATTTACATCAAAGACGTTTCCCCTAATACCTCTAGTGCATACTCTTCTATATAGCTCATTGGCTTTTGAAGGTGAGGAAGAATTAGACTCAACTTGTCTCAGTCCCTCCATAGCATTGGTCCCACCATATTCATATCCAAAGACAGCATCTCTCCTGGATCAGTCCTCGTCTCAGTTTCTTCTGGGCATGGAATTCATAGACCTTCCTGAACATCATCCTCTTGGACCTTGAGATATCAATGTTGGTCTGTCTGTAAAACTCAGTTTGGACTTTGATTTTCACATTCTTGTGACTTGCTCTTCTAATTGTTCAAAAGCCCCAAGGATGATGATTCCACTCCCTTCAATGTATACCGTGAGTGAAGAAGTCACCAACATGGCCCCAAAAGTAAATGAGACAAAGAAATAATACTTGAAGCTAACAGGCCTTTACAAATGTCCCTACAACTAATCAAAAAGTCACCTCTTCAGCCCCAGGTTAGTCAACCTGACCCAGTTACAGAAAGCATATTCCACAGTCTCTTTCAAGGTACTTTTTATGTGCATCATCGTGATTCTCCTTGAAGTTGTTCCCTAGGTTCTTCCATGTTAAGAGATTCTATCTTCTCCATCCTGTCTTCCATGTGGAAAGGTGTCATCTTCTCCTTCACGCCCTACATATAGAAATGAAATCAGAGGTATTCTTCATATGCAACAGATTCCAATTACACTCAGAACCCATAATTTCAGAATGTAGGGTCTGTGGAACATATAAATATAAGGGTGGTGTTCCACCCCTGTTCCAATTAAGCACAAAAGGTCCGGGCAGCTATTCTGAATAAATCGATCAAAAGTATAAATTAGATGCAAAAAAGTTCTTCATTTATTTAAGAAGGATAAAAAGTGATCTTAGTCATTAGATAAAGACAGATAATCCACTCAGGGAATATCTTGTCATTAGAGAAAAGAATTAGATACACCTTTTGGGCCACAGATAAAACTAGTTTTGAATCATTCCGACAAACTTATATTCAAATCCACCTTGGAAAGGACTCCAGAAAACTCTTTCTCTCTTCTCTCCACTCTATTAACCATATGATGATTTTGCAAAATTTGCAAAATCTGAAGATCTAATGTTCCCATCATTGTAGGTAGAAGTATCTGGAAAAGCAGTGACTGATGGAAGCATCTGAATTAGATGCTGAGAGACACACCAAAGATAAACGAGATTTGCTGAAATAAGGACGTTTTAGGGAACGTGGCTTCTTAGGATAAAGGTAAGTATGGGCTATGAATTCTGAAAAAAATGGCAATTCTTGGAGTCTAGCAGAGATCTATACCCAAGGGATGAGTCCTGAGCATATTACCTAGAGGGAAAAAGAACACCTAACAAACAGGATCAGGGAATCTCCCCACCCCCTTGCCACTTAAGTTTCCTATACCTATAACTCACTACCATTTTTCTACAGATAGGAGCCCACTCTCTCTAGGGAGAGCATGATTTTTGTGTTCAAAGAAAACACACATCCCCTGTTTAGGAGTGTTTTATTTCTTTACAGAAACAATTGTCCTTCCTATATGTGCTTTGTAAAATACCATTTATAAAAACTAATTAAAAATGGTTAATAATCAATGGGAAGCACATTGATGGGAGTTTGTAAGCAGTAGTAGAAACTCTAGACTCTCAGAGTTACCCCTATAATTCTGGGTAGGAATAGTCAGCTGCCCTTTCTGAAGGGTTGGGGGAGGAACATTAAGTATCTACTATGTGCCAGGAATTGTACCAAACAATTTATAAATAATTTTTCATTTGATCCTCACAACAAGTCTGGGAGATCTATTGTTATCAATGCCATTTTATAGTTGAGAAAACTGAAGCTTCAGGGTAAAGTAACTTGCCCAGGGCCACACAGCTGGTAAATGACACAGCCAAGACTCCAGAGCTCAGGTCAAAACATTCTTTATTCTCTAACCGCTTCTGATGGCTCTCTGGGGCAGATGGTACCTATAGAGGGCAGGAGAAAACTGCAGTTTTATTTTTTAAATTGAGCTTACAGTGATAGATGTAGCATTGGGACCAGGTCTTCCTAGCTCTGGGTCCATGGTCTATCCACAATGATATGTGGCCTTCTTGGAATAATTTTTATGCTTCAATGATTCGGCACTTCCATAAAGCTATGGTTTTGTTTTGTTTTGTTTTTTATTTGTTTTTGGAACAACCATTCCCTTTTTTAGAGAAGAGAGCAGACATTTACTTAAGTAAATGATCTTAAGCAATTAATGTGGAGAATGAAAGAAAGAAAGAAAGAAAGAAAGAAAGAAAGAAAGAAAGAAAGAAAGAAAGAAAGAAAGAAGGAAGGAAGGAAGGAAGGAAGGAAGGAAGAAAATATCTTTTGGGACACACTGAATCTTTTCTTCCAGTTACTTCAAACAGCAAGAGAAGAACTTCCAGGAATTATTCTAGTGCCTCACTCTACTTAATATTCCATTTCTTGCCATTAACCTAAATGCATCCTTCACTCCAGTCATTCTAACTTAGTACCTTATCTTCCTATTCTCCCTTATCCTCTGTATTCCCTCATTCTCCCTAGTGCCTCAGATTTGTAAACTTGAAAACATAGACATAGAGATACAGGCATGTTAGAACTAAAAGGGGCTTTTAAATTATAAAGTCCAGGAGTTTCCAAATTTTATGTATTTATTTATGGTCCCTCTTTTTTGGAAAAAAAATCCCTGTTTTTAAGATGTTAAGAACAATAATAAAATTTGTAGCACTTTGTTAATTTGTTACAAAGGGTTTTTTCCTTCCTTTTTCAGGAGGTGAGAGACTAATGTTTAGTAACTTAAAAAAAATTTAATTTAAAGATAAAGCTATTTGGTTATGAATCAGGGTATCCCTCAAGTTTCATACAATGATTAGATCATAGATTTAGAGCTCTAAAGATACTAATTTTATTTTATAATGCTTTAATTAATTTGTTCCATTAAAATACCCAATTAGTTCCTTTCTCCCCTACCCCACATTAGAGAAGGCATTATTTGATAAAAATATATATCCTTATATAAAACTGTTTTATTTCTGTTCATCAGTTCTTTCTCTGGAGGTTCTTTAAACAATATTCCTTTTCCTATAGATAATGTTCTCTTGGTCCTGCTTGTTTCACTCTTCATGATTTCATGTAAGTCTTTCCAAAATTAACCTGTTCATTATTTCTTATGATACAATAGTATTTCATCATAATCATATATCACATATATCACAATTTATTTAGCCATTCCCCAATTGATAGGCATCCCTCCAACTCCCAGTTCTTTGCTATCACAAAGAGAGCCGCTATCAATATTTTTAGAACACAGATGTTCTTTTCCTTTTCCCCTGATCACCTTAGAAAAATACAACCTAATAGTGGTATTACTGGGTCAAAGAGTATATTCACAATTTCATAATTCTTTGAGCATAGTTCAATATTACTCTCCTAAATGATTGGATCAGTTCACAGTTTCAAATATTATCTTAATTGATCTTCACAACAACCCTGGGAGACAGGTGCTATGACTATCATCCCCATTTTATAGACGGGGCAACTGAAATAGACAGAAGTTTGATGACTTTGCCAGGATCACATAGCTAGTAAGTGTCTGAGGTTGGATTTTAATTGTGGTCTTCCTGAATCCAAGTCCAAATCTCTATCCACTGCACCACCTAACTATCTAGCTGGAAAAATTTAAAAACAAGATCATCAAGTCCAACCCTTTTTTTTAATTGAAGAAAAAAATGAAGTACCTAAGTGAGTAGATGACTAACCTAGGGTTAAAGGTCTAGCATATATTTGAGGCAGAATTTGAATCTAGTTCTTCACAAGTTCAGTGTTCTAGTGCCCTCTTTGTAAAGAACAACAACAAAAAAAAAAGACCAAGAGGAAGGCTTCTAATACTTGGACAGGTCATTTTTTGGAATCTGGACAAGAGGTATTCAGGATAAGAAGATGACAAAGGCTGTACATTGGAGGAAGTGTCTGGGAGGATGAGATCATAGTATGATAAAAATATGGAATAAGTGACCTTGAGCTAACCACTTCCCATCTCAGAACCTCAGTGTTCTCCTCTATAAAATGGGAATAAACCACAATGTTTACTTGCTGTGTCTGCGGTCAGAAGACCTAAATTAGAAACCTGACTCAGCTGATACTACCTGTGTGACCTTCCAGTGAATCTCTTAATCTCCCTGGGCTTCAGTTTATTCAAAGAAGGGTTAAATGAAGGATGAGAAAACTTTTAAATGTTCCTTTGTGGTTCCAAATATATGGACCTGGATGCTACTTGTCCTGTTACAATTGTGAGCTTCCTAGGCACTCCACAGGAAGACTAGGGAGATGATATTGGGACAGTGAGTATAAAGAATGAGTCCTAAATTCCCAGAAATCTGGGATTCCAGTCCTGCTATTCAGTTACCATATTAACTCTACAATCCTGACAAAGTTGTTTGACCTCTCTATGATGCTGTATCTCCATATTCTATCTGGGAAACAGAGATAATCCTGTGATCAACTCCTTGGGGATGGGAGTTAACTAAGAGTTGTAAAGTATTCTGTGACTACAAAGTGCTAAATAAATACCATTATCATCTTACCAGAAAGACTAGAATCCTTTGAGCTGACAGGACTCTTACAGATAATCTAGGTCAATCTCTGGATTTTATAGAGGAGGAAACTGAGGACCAAGAAAAGAGTAGGTGAGATGTCCACGAAGGTCACATGGGAAATTACTGGCAGGATTTAAATCAAATCTTGGGATCATAGGCTTTGTAACCAAAAGAAATCTTAGAGAATATTTTGTCCAAGGAGTCTTTATTACGAATAGGTAAAGTGAGGTCCAAGAAGGGGAAATAACTTATGAAATCTCACAACTAATCTGTTTCAAGGATAGAATGGCACTTTCTTAGACAGATCTTATGGCCCCAGATCCAAAACTATTTCTACTCTACCAGGCTGCTAAGTCAACATAATTGTGTCATTCTTTCCTAGCTTTTGTCACATTCATAGGATGCTTTCCAGTTGGTATTCTGCATTATTTCTCCCAACAACATTGTCAGGTAGGTCTGTTCCACATCCCCTTAGATTCCTAATGGGGAAACAGAATGAGGGGAGAGCTGGCAGCTTGCTGCTTGTCACATTAGCTTTGTGAGGCATGCAGAGTTAGAAGCCCGGAGCCCCCAGATCCCTTGTGTTTATTGTTCCTGCTGGCATCATTATACAACCAGTAACGCAAACGTTTTAAGTATGGGGAAAGGGCTGGATGTTGGAGAAAGTGGCAAATGAGGTCCTTCCCCATGGGGTTTCAGTCTAAACAGACAAACAGACACAACACAAACCAGAGGCTGGGTAGGGGACACACTGAAGAGAGGGTGGGTGGCCGGCCAAGTCCAGCTTTGCAGTGGGGGAGACTCTGTTAGGTCATTTGTTATGAGAACCTCACAGGGCAGCCTGTGAAAGGGCCACCTGGACTTTTCACTAAAGCTTTTGCTTGACTGGTTGGCAGAGGATAGCAGAGGCTACTCAGGCTGTCTCTATAAAATGGCAAAATTCCCCAATCTGTAGGGAAGAAGACTGCTGATTGTTCAATTCAATTTAATTCATTTTGGTTTAGTTCAGGTCAAGACAACAAGTGTTGAGAAGTATTCCATTTTAAAGGCAGACTATACAATGGGAATAATGACAAAAATGAAAGTTCTTGCCCTCAAAGAGCTTGCATTCTAAGGAACGATACATCATGTGCACAAATATAGAAATAGAAAGCAATAAAAAAAGTAATTTAAAATACATTTGATTGATCTCAAATTGAAGTCTCCCTTGGAAAAAGAACAACAACAAATCTGAAACAGAAATTGAATATGACAGTGTATGCATAGATCTGACCAAATAGTCCTACCATCCCTCTACTATGAGGAAAGGTACATGTCTAACTCTTTATTTTCTAGGACTTGAATTGCTTCCTCCTTGCTGCCCCCACTCCCAACTTGTAATTCACCTTCCTTTTACAGAATTGGTCATTTCCATTGTGGTCATGTGTGTCTCATTCTCTTGGTTCTGCTATTTTTTTCTATTGTATGAGTTTGTATAAATCTTGCCGTGTTTCTCTAATTTCCACTTAATCATCATTTCACCCACAGTAATTACATAGTAATTACATTACAGAGAGAGAAACCGCCACCTGGAAGTATCAAGGGGGAAAAAAAAAACTCTTGTAGGAGGCACCTAATAAGTGTCTGGAAATGCATTGGAGATTCTTAGAGGTAGAAGATTATATACATATAGCTGTCCAAAATCGGAATGGGCTAGCTAGTCTTGGAAATAGAAAATCACCCCTCACAAGAGGTCTTCAAAGAAAGAAAAATTTGTTGAGGATGTGATAGATGAGATTCTTGTTTAGTTATGGGTTAGCTTAGGAGCCCTCTGAAGTCTGTCCAAATGTTGAAATTCTTTAGTTCTATAAAGAGAAAAGGACTAAGATTCCCCCCAGTTCTAAATTATGATTGTAGGACTACAAATGAAAGCATCAACATGGCTATTAGCAAACACTATATATTATATATTCTATAATTACATGTAAGTATAATTTGAAAAATAAAATGTAGATACCAGGGAGTTATAAAACAGAATGACTCTGGATTCAGATTTAGAAAAACCTGAGCCTGACTCTTGGTTCTACCATCCTGTAGCTAAAGTAACTTTGGACAAGATGATTTTCCTCTTGGAACATCAGTTTCCTCTTTTATAAAATGAAGGCGATGGCAAAGTAGCATTTCAATAAAAGGGTATTTGGCTTCCAGAGGAGCAGTTTTCATTGCATCATCCCTTAATTTATGTGTCTGGTTGGGGATTCCTTCATCCAAAATGACCCAGGCAGTAGTAAATTTGATTATGAGAACCTTCTGCTGAATCACACAAGAGCAAGAATATTCTCCTTGGACATATCCATTGGCTCTAAATACTTCATTGCCTCCAACAAAACAGATCAGATAAATGGGAAGCATGATATAGCTTTTTAAAAAATTGTGCTATCAGGGGCATCTGGGTAGCTCAGTGGATTGAGATCCAGGCCTAGAGATGGGAGGTCCTGGGTTCAAATATGGCCTCAGACACTTCCTAGCTGTGTGACCTTGGGCAAGTTGGTTAAACCCCATTGCCTAGCCTTTACCACTCTTCTGCCTTGGATCCAACACATAGAAGGCAGAAAGTAAGGGTTTTTAAAAAAATTGTGCTGTTTATAATCATCCCCCCCATCCCTCTCTCTCACACACAAACCCACATCTATCAATATTTTATAATGTTAAGCCAAATTTTTAAAACTAGTTCTCTATTAATAATAATAATACCTAGAATTTACAAAGCATTTGGAGATTTACAAAGTGGTTTATAGATGTTATTTCATTTGATTCTCACAATAACCTTATGATACAGGTGCTAGTATTATTCCCGTTTTACAGATGGGAAAACTGAGGCAGGTAGTGGTCAAGTGACTTGTAGCAACTAAGTGTATGAGTTAGAATTTGGCCTCAAGATTTTTATGACACAAAGTCTGATACTCTAGCCACTGTTCCACTTAGATGTCTGAAGAGTAGATACAGGAGGAAAAAAAGTTTTTATATCCTACTGTTTCAGAAACTGAGTCATTGTTATCTGGAAGAAGTTTCATTTAAAATTATATCTGTACCCATCATTCTCTTATGCCAGCTAGGAGGCACAGTGCACAGTAGAGCCTCTTAGAATAGTATTTAAGAATCTTAGATACTATCTTGGAGTAAAAAAGATCTGAGTTTCAAATACTGATTCTGGAGTTCCTTCCAGCTGGAAATCTGTAACCCCATGATCCCTTGTCCTGCAAAAAACAGCAGGTTGCTCATGAAAATCTACACTTGTCTCTGACTCGGTCTATATACAAAACTAGAAGGCAGAACCAGGAGCAATGAGGAGAAGACGAAGAAAGAGGCAGATTTTGGCTCACTGTAAAGAATAAATTCTAAATCACTGGAGATGTCCAAAACTGGAATGGTGTACCTTGTCTCTCACATGAGGCTTTCAATGCAAGGAAAACTTGTTGAGAATGTGATAGATGGAATTCTTGTTCAGTTATGGATTGGACTAGAAGTCCCCTGAAGTCCCTCCAAATGCTGGAATTCTGAGATGCTATGAAGAGAAAAAGGACTAAGATTCTCCCCAGTTCTAAATTATGATTGTGAGACCATAAATGAAACATCCATGCAGCTGTTATCAAACCACTAACATCCTTTAATGTCTGTTAAAAGATGGAGACTTTTAGAAAATGTGTTTAGCTTTCTCAGTGCCCAGGCTGGATAAATGACTCGTCTTGACCTTGGCAGTATCCCCACTTCCAGGTAGTCACAGTGGCGTACATATCTAGGAGAGTTAATATAGCTTACAAGACCCAAGGGACATCTTTAACTCAAATGGATGCAGCGATTTTAAAACCAACTCTATGGAGTACAGTTTGATTTGAAGTAAAATAATACCCCATTTTGCTATAGCACTAGTAATAAAGATATTGATGATGATTGTAATAACAATAGTAATAATAACTAGCATTTATATAGTATTTTAAGGTTTTCAAGGCACTTTACAAATATTATCTAATTTTCCTGTTGGGGCCTCAGTTTCCTCTTTTGTAAAATGATCACAACCTATCCTCACAGCAATTGTGGAGTGCTATTATTAACCCAATTTACAGGTGATGAAACTGAGAAAGGCAAGAGAAAGTGACTTGTCAAGGATCACACTTCTGGTTAGTGTCTGAAGCTGGATTTGAATTCAGGTCTTTCTAACTCCAGGTCCAGTGTTATATCCACTGCAACCCATCTACCTCTTTCTTGTACCTTAATATATTTGATCCTCATGACAAATTGTAGGGGAGAAAGGTTATTCCCATTTTTAAAATGAGGAAACTGAGCCTCAGAGAAGTTAAAGCAACTTCTGTAAGCACATTTACATGTTGGATAAATTTTAATGCCATAACTTACCACAGAACTCAGTGATATAAGGGAATTTTTTAATGGAGCCACTCTTCTGGGTCTTGGTTTCCTTATCTACAAAATGGAGTTGGAGGAGATATACTCCAAGTTCTCTTCCCGCTTTAAAACTATGATCTCTATTTTTTCTGATGGGGACACTGAAGCCCAGTGTCTTGGCCACGATCATATAGCTAGTGGAGTGTCCAAGCTGGGGTCTTTTGACGCCAAGACTGGTACACTTTACTGTTGCCTTCTGTTACTTGACTCTCATGAAGTTCTCAACATTTGTTTTTGTATTGCAGAAGAAAGGACCATGACACAGCCAGAACAGTTTAAATGTGTTTGGGAAATATTTTATAAAACAAATAAAAATTCAATATAGATAAGGTTAATATGTGGTTTTTCATTTGCAAGAATCCTTATATACTTTTTAGTGGCCTTCTGATTCTATTTGAATTTGGTTTCATTGTGATAAAGAATGGCTGCTTAAAGAACTTGTGCTCATGTTCATGTTGTTTGGTATTTTAGGAAGTGATAAAGAGTCTGGACTAATTTCTTGAAACCGCATTGCTGAGCTTTGGATTGCATTCCTATGTAGTTTAAAGGGGTTTTAGAGCAGAGCGATAGGGAAAGACTTGGAAGAGGGGGATTAAATAATTGTAAACATTAGCCTAAGGCTCTCCTACTCATGTGACACTGAGCCAGCCCTTTTCCCATCTCTGTATCCAGCAACTCAGCTGTAAAATGTAGAGATTAGTCTAGTCAGGTCCTTCCATTCTGACATTTGTACCAACGCTCATCAACTTTTTTGATCACCCAGCCCTATCAATTAAAACATTTGTAAGCAAAGAACACTATCCACGTTCAGAGGAAGAACTGTGGGAGTAGAAACACAGAAGAAAAACAACTGCTTGAACACATGGGCTGCTGGGGATATTATTGGGGATGACGACACTAAACGATAACTCTAGTCCAACTATCAATAATATGGAAATATGTCTTGATCAATGATACATATAAAACCCAGTGGAATTGTATGTTGGCTGGGGGGAAGGGTGGGGGGAGGGAAAGAACATGAATCATGGAACCATGGAAAAATATTCTAAAAAATAAAAAAATAAAAAATTGTAAGTACATAACTCCAATATGTATAGCTAATTTATTTATAAATGATATGTATATCATTGGATGAATGATTATTTCTATTATAATATAGACAGGTAGATGGCAGAGTGGATGGAACTCTAAACTCATCTTCAGAAGTTCAAATGTGGCCTCAGATACTTATGAGCTGTGTGGCCCTGGGTAAGTCACTTTACCTTTTTCGATTTAATTCCTCATATGCAAAATGAGCTGAAGAAGAAAATGGCAAACCACCCTAGTATTTTTACCAAAAAAAACCCCAAAAACAACTCCACAAAGGAGTCACAAAGCGTTAGAAATGACTGAAAAACAACATGTAATACATAAGAAATAGATATTTCAAAAGGATGAGATAACATGAAAGAATATTTTCAAAAGAATACTTTAACTTGTGATAATTTTTAATTCATTAAATATAATTATTAATATTTTATAAAGAGCAGTGTGACTATATCTGCTTCATTATTTTTTAAAACATTGTCTTAATACTTTTGATACAAAAATTTGAAGGGCTGATTACGTGTTGAGCTTTTTTTGATACTTGGTTGTCATGGCTATTTTTTTTTAAAGAGAAGACACATCACATAGAAATATCTATCTATAGGAAAGAAGTCACCAGCTAAGCTTAATCAATCATGATACTCATTTTTCGGTAACAATCCTCAGTTTTTCAAAAGAGTTTGCAAAATTTTAATTAGTATATTTACATCTTCCTTAATGTTAATTATTTTTGCAAACTAATCAGAATTTTTTCCACAAATGGATTCAAAACCCACTTATACTCTTTAGAAAGAATTTTTAAATGAATTAGAAAATTCCATTTCTAATATTTTTATTTTATTGTTTTACCAATTGCATGTAATATTGCATTTCCACAAAGTTTTCCCAAGTTATATGATTGAATTTACTTCCTTCCCTCCTTTCCTTCTCTTCCTCCTCCTGGTGCTAGCAGGTGATTTGAGCTGGATTATACATATATTATCATTCAAAATTCATTTTCATATTGTTCATTTTTGTGAGTAATCTTATAAAAATAACCCCCCCAAACATAAACCCGAATAAACAGTTGAAAAATCATATGCTTTCGTCTGCATTTTGACTCCACTTGTTCCCTCTCTGGAGGTGGAGAGCATTCTTTAGCATAAGTCCCTTAGAATTGTCCTGGATTACTTTATTGCTGTTAATATCAAAGTCTATCACAATTGATCTTTCTATAATAGTGCAGTTACTATGTACAATGTTCTCCTGGTTCTGCTTATTTCACTCTGTATCAGTTCACGTAGGTCTTTCCAGCCCTTTCTGAAATTATCCTGTTCCTCATTCCTCATAGCACAATAGTATTCCATCACCATCATATACCACAATTTGTTAAGCCATCTCCCAATGGATGGACATTCCTTTAGTTTCCAATTCTTTGTCAGCACAAAAAGAGCTGCTATTAATAGAAATTTCCACTTCTGAAGGGAAACTTCTTACAGTTACTGCTAGTGACCATGTCATGATAATATTAGAACCCCTCAGCTTGGCTGGGGCACAGGAGGCCATTGAAGGCTGAAGAGGTCATTGGTAGGAGCTGGCAGAGCAGAGCTAGGGGTGGGTATTGAGCTCTACTGGGCAAAAGGGATAGTTCCATTTTGCTGGAGACAAGCTGGGTGGTGGAATGTGATTGTTGCTCTGATGAAATCTCCTTGGAGTCATGACATGGCATTCCAGAGAGCCTTCCCTCCCATTTTGGATATCCTTGATCTCAAAGATCAGCTTGCCCAAATGACCAGTCTCTTTGGCCCAGATGGGAGATTCTACCTCTAAGACTCAAAATGTAGAGGAAGGAAATACTGATTGGATTAGAAAAATACAGTTCTGAGATCCAGAACTCACCTTGCTACAAATCAGTTTTGTGACCATGAGAAAAGCGAACTGTCTCTCTAAGCCTCAGCCTTCTCTCATCCAATAGTAATTTGGATTTGATGACCTCTAAGGCTTCTTTCACTCTGAAATCCTATGTAAAAAGTCATATTTATATAGCACTTTTAAGTTTTGTAAAGTGTTATTTGGGAAGTCAGTAAGGTACAATTGAAATTATTTGGGGAGTGGGTAGGAGGGAGGCTGGAGCAGTTAAGTGAAGCAGTTAGGTTGGAGCAGTGAATTGAGAGCCAGGTCCAGAGATAGGAGGTCCTGGGTTCAAATATGACCTCAGACACATCCTAGATGTGTGACCTTGGCTGAGTCACTTAACCTTCATTGCCTAGCCCTTACCACTTTTGTGCCTTGTAACCAATAACACTATGTTGCATCTAGGATTGAAGGAAAGGGTTTAAAAAAAAAAGGAAATTATGCTGATAGAGTCACAGCACAAAGTTTCAAATGCAAAAATTTACTGCTGATCATAGGTACAACCTTAAGGGGAAAAAAAGCAAAATAACACCCCCCCCTCAAAAAAATCCAAGACAAAACAACAACCTCTCTGGTTTTCTTTTACTTATCTGTGAAATGAAGGGCTTGGGCCCAAAAGTATGCTGGAGTAAATTTGGACTAGTGAATCGAAATGTATTGTTTCAGAAAAACAAAACAAAACAAACCAAACAAACAAAAAAACCTCAACAACCTTACTTTCTGTTCTAGTAGTAATTCTTAAGACAGAAGTACAAGGATTAGGCAAATGGAATCAAGAGATTTGCCCAGGGTCACACAGCTAGAAAGCATCTGAGGTCACATTTGAACCCGGGTCCTCCTAACTCCAGGACTGGCATTGTATTCATTGTGCTACCTAGCTGCCCCCAACAGAAAATGATTGTTGAATTTTCAATGTAAGTATTTACATTTTGGAAATTTCCTTTACAAATTAGGACGGATTTATCATTTTATTTTGATTTATTGGCAATCTGGTGAAGCCTGCGGGCCCCCTTCTCAGAAGAATATTGTTACTTGTATTACATAAAATAAATTATGTTATAAAGAAGGCCAATTATGTTGAAATGTAGCTTTAAAAGTATTATTTTTAAAATCCTTACTTTCCATCTTAAAATTAATAGTGTATATTGCTTCCAAGGCAGGAGAGCAGTAAGAGCTAGCTGAGAGTCACATAGCTAGGAAGCATCTGAAGCTACATTTGAACCCAAGACATCCCATTTTTAGGCCTGAATTTCAATCCATTGAGCCACCTAGCTACCCACAAAAGGTAAATTTTTCAAAAAAATTCAATGATCCTAGATAAGACTACCTACTCTGTAACTCACATCAGAGAAATATCCAAAACAGTGAAAGATTAAGTAATTTTCCCATAACCACACAACTACTTGTATCAGAGGCAGGACTGGAACCCTGTGCTTCTTGGCTCCAAGGTTTAGATAAAAAGCCACCAGTAGAGTCCAGGAAGCCTGGGTTCCCAACCTGCCTCTGACATACACTAGACTGTAGGACCATGGGCAACTGAGACTTTTCTAGGCCCCCAGGCAACTCCCTAGGGCCTAAAAATTACAGTTATATTTTATTTATATTAGAGAGTTTCTACACTGACAGTTTTTAAATCCTAAATTTAAATCTCCCCTTCCCATCCTTCCCTGACAAATCATGACATCCTATGATAATCTGCTACTTCTCAGGAGCTTCAAGAGGGGAAAGACCTTAGATCCAAGTCCTGGCCACGTTTGCATGGACAGACTCATGGCATCCTAATTAGCTCTGAGGAACAGTGGAGGGGGCACTGGTAGCTACTGCCTTTGTATTCTCTGAGGGAGCTCCTATTTCACAGTGGGAGAAAGCAAACATGCCAGCGGTCACAGAGAAGAGTGGGAAGGCTGTGAAGACAATTCTCTGCCACTCACTGTCCATGGTGGGCTTTGCTCATTAACCTGTCATTTCAAATGTTTGCTAGAAGGTGAGGAAAAAGGAAAGAAAAAAAGCAAACAGGGGAAGCCACAAAACAAGCCACAAACAAACATGGGGGGGACCACAGAGCAAAGCAGGAGTCATTTGATTTCTCTAATTGCTCCCTTTCTACCATCACTTTCCCTCTGCTTTTTGCCTGTGTTGATGAACTAAGAGAGAAGCCAGAGTCTTCTTTTGATTAATGTTTTATTTACTTCATTATTTTCTAATTTCGTATAAAACATTTTAACATTCATTTTTACAATTTTGAGTTCCAAATTGTCTTCCTTTCACCCCTCCTCCTTTGATATTGATTATTTATGTGAAATCATGCAAATATTTCCACATTCACCATGTTGAAAAAGAAAACACAGAAAACAAGACAAGAAAAATAAAGTTAAATAAAAAATATGATTTAATCTATACATGGTTCATCAGATCTTTTTCTGGAGGTGGATTGCCTTTTTCATCATGGGTGCTTTGGAATTTTCTCAGATTGTTGTCTAGATCGGAGTAGCTAAGTTTTCCCTAATTGATTGAAGATGGAATTTTCTAAACACGCTTGGCTGCTAGCTCCAGAAATTTCCTGACAAAAAGCAAGTATGTTCTAGTGAATGTTAGAATCATCACTTGTACAGAGACCTCCAGGTGGCTCAATCCTGAAAACCCCAGCTATTTGCAGGGTCCTCCCAAATACAAAATATCCTAAAAAATTCTTTAACTCCTGAACTCCTTCAGCAGGCATACAGAAGATCTTCTGGGTAAGTCATTTGCAAAGAGCTCAGTGATTTCTAGAAAAAAAAAAACAAAACTACTATACAGTGAGAGGTAAGTGATGATTTGACCTGTGTCTCAGGAAAAATGATGAGACAGCATTTGGAGAAAGGAATGAATTATGGACCAGAAAAACAGAGTATTTAGGCTTCTCTGAGTTTCAGTTTACTCATTCCATAAAATGGGCACGATCTTAATGAACTACCTACCCACAGGGTTACTGTGAGAAATTGTTTTATAAACTGTACAACATCACATAAATGTCAGAAATTCTAAAATAGACAATATTAAAAATGTACTTTATGTATCAAAACAGTGTTACAAAATATAATAAAAGTGTACTTGAATGGTGGCAAAATCACAAACATCTTACATGACTTTCCTTTTGAAAAGTATTCCAGAAATGAACAATGAAACTTCACAGTTATGTATCTTAAGGAGAATATATTTTTGAAAAAAAATAAAATATTGATGTTTAAAAATGTCTATTCACTGGGATAAGTTGAAGCATATCTTGTTCCTCCTCTCAGCCTTCATTTGCTCATCAATAAAATGAGAATGTTACATTAAGTTACTGTTACAAAACAGTTGTTAATGTAACACATCCTCATTTTACAGATAAGAACCTTAACCTAACAACTTTAAAGGTTGTTAACTTAACAAGGATTTTTCTGAAAATCAAATGACATGATGAAAGTGGAATTTTAACTATTATTTTTTGACACTTTAAAGACAAATAGATGGACATAAATAGATGGATGGATAAATAGGTAGATGGATGATGGAAAGATAAATACATAGATGATGGATAGACATAAGATGATGGATAGATACTTAGATATATAGACGATGGATGGCTAAACAGATGAAAGATGGTTAGACAGTTGATGGATGAATAAATGGATAGATAGATGATGGATCTATAGATGAATAATGGATAAATGTATCTTAGAAAGATAGGGGAAGGAAGGGGAGGGAGGGAGAGAGACAGAGAGGGAGAGAGAGAAAGAGAGAGAGAGACAGAGAGGGAGAAAAAGAGACAGAGAGACAGAGAGAGAGAGAGACAGTGAGAGAGAGAGAGAGAGAGAGAGAGAGAGAGAGAGAGAGAGAGAGAGAGAGAGAGAGGTGGATATGGATATTTTTGGTCTATACTTGTGATTTCATTAGTGTTAGGAACTCCCAGGGAGGAAACACCTTTTATCATGGGGGGGGGGCACAGAAAGTTTAAGTGACTTGTACCTTGTCTGACAGCTCTGTTATGTTTTTCTTATTTGTTGCATATTTATTATAAAAACTATGTAATAGCAAAAATCTCTTCTCTTTTTTTCTCCATGGTGCTTTAAAAACAAACAATCAAGTTTCTAGTTGCCCTAAGACACCATTTAAAATAAAATATTAATCATTCAAGTAAACCGAGGTGGGCCACTTCATTTCTCTGGGATTGTTTCCCTTTATAAAATGAGGAGGTGGAAGAGGATAAAATGCGAGATCCTTTCTAGCATTCTGCTGATGATCCAGCAATTACTATTCTTCTAAGAACCAAGCATAGCTTGAGACCCAAATCAAGACAATCACAGGATTTCAAGGGAGTCAGAACCTCAGAGTTTCCAAAATGGATGGATTTTTGAAATAAGGAAAGAGAGGTCCAAAGAGATGCCGTGACCTGTTTGAGGTGGCCCAGGCTCTAAGCAGGTATGGCCCCAAATGCCAAGGTTCTCTTCCAAAAGTTAAAAACAAGCACACACACACACACAAACAAAAAAGCAACCCATAATGATCCAATTGATTTTAGGCGAATCCTTTCCCTTATAAGGTGTCAGATATTATTAGCATTTGTTATGTAACTAAAATGCTCTTAAATGGGCGGAAGACGCAAACATCTTAAAGGAGCCACCAATTATTATTATTAAAGGCACACGATTGGAAAATTCACTTCCAATATCCCATTTTAACCCAAACCCCTATAAAATGTATTTTGTCAGAATCTGCCAGAACCGTTCAGCTCTTTTCTGCCGAACACAGCGCAGCTGGTGCCTCTCGCCTAGGTCCTTTGAAACTGGGAAAGCGTAGACAAGCCTTTGAAAGCCGCCAATTTGTCCGGTTTTCCCTTGGTCTGCGGAGCCTGGCTGGGGCAGGCCCTGGTTTAAATTAGCGCCGTCCTGTCCAATCTGACAGTAGCGACATGAACCTGCGCTGTCTGAATCTGCCGCCCAGATAGGGACTCCGAGGGACTGGGAATGCCAGAGATTGTTTTCCTTCGGACCCTATGGAAGCCCACACGGTGGGGATTGTCTGCGGTGACAGCCCTAACACTTCCCAGAGCCGAGGACCCCAGTGTAGAAATGGCATTGCCCACCCTGAAAGTGAGAAGGTAAAGTTTATTTTTTGTATTTTTTTTCTTCTCTCTCTCCCATATACAGACTGTAGGAAGACCACCAAGCATGGGCTCTTTCCCCCCTTTTCTACCACGACGCACAATTCACATTTGTTAATCAAAAAAACTGCCCGAGGTCATTCACCTAGACGCTTTTTTTTTTTTTTTTTTAAACAGGAAACGGGTTTCAGATGTTTACATGTTAAAAAGTAAGGCTACTAATCTACTTAGCCATTTCATAGTCAGTCCCTGGCCAATTCTTTCTTACCTTTTTCGATTTCGGCCCTTCCAAAATGACATTAATTTTTATCCATTGAATTATTTAAAATATATTTTAAAAAAAACAAAAACTACTAACCACACAGACCTGTCTTTTCCCAAGTCACCTGTTTCTTTGAGATAGACTAAAGCCAAGTTAGAATAAATCAACCGAATTCAGCTAAGCGATGTTGTCAACAGCTTCCCAGCCATCAGATAGCCTGGGAATTCAATGCCATTAAGTGTGTTTCACTGACACACAGAGCCGTCTAAAACTGTGCCCACCAATGCACGTCTCTAGGCGTCCTGCTGGGATCTCATTATTATACCTATTGTTAAATAACCATTTTAAAAATACCTTTGCGTGGCTCTTTAGGGTTTGTGAAATTCTATTTCTGCATTTAGCCACATGGAATTCACTGTGGCCATTCTCTATATTGACATGTTAATTTCCACTTTTTTTTTTCCTTTCTGTCTCTGTTTATCAAAGAACTGATGGCTAGATTGAAAGAAACCCTTTCTTCTGTACCTGGAAGGGTTGAGTCCTCATGTTCAGAAATAACAGGGCTTCTTACCACTCTTCTGCCTTAGAACCAACACATAGTATTGATTCTAAGACAGAAGGTAAGAGTTCAAAATAAATAAATAAAGAGAAACAAGAGGGTTTCTTACCACTCTTCTGCCTTAGAACCAACACATAGTATTTATTCTAAGACAGAAGGTAAGAGCTCTAAATAAATAAATAAATAAATAAATAAAGAGAAATAAAAGGGTTTCTTACCACTCTTCTGCCTTAGAACCAATACATAGTATTGATTCTAAGAGGGAAGGTAAGGGCTTTAAAAAATACATAAATAAAAAGAAATAAGAGGGCTTTTAAAATTTTTGTGTTTGAAAATTTCTCTTTTTCATATTAACTATGGAGTTAATATAATGAGAATTTTCTTCACAGCCAGTATTCAGAAATAAGAATTTCTTTATGCTATTGTCCTTTAAAAGATTTTCTTTTTAAAAGAATCAGTTAAAAAAAATTAGTGATAAAAAAAAAGTCATTATATTCCTATGGCTCACATATTTAACAAATTATCAGTAAGACAGTCTTCTTAGTTCAAAGCTCAAATTAGCCAAATGTGCCTATATTGGGGAGGATCATATTAAAGTTTATAAGTTTAGAAAGCACTTTTAAAAAACTAGAGTGCCTTCAGAAAAAATGAACTTACTAAATAGTCAAGAGAATTGATTTTAGAGACAATATTGGGGAAAATTTTAAATCAAATCACCTTATGTCTAAATAAAAGTAAATCCAATTTTTACCAATATTTTTGTAGTCTGGGGCTTAGCCTCCCAAATTATTCATGCTAACATTTGTTGGCAAAGAAGAGGAGAACATGTTCTTCCCCGTGATTCCAGAGGAAAAAGAAAGCCAATAGCAACTCACATGGCCAACTTCCTCAAAGTGAATTTTGAAAGCAAGCCTTTTGTCAGCACCCCTGTCATCTGTTCATATAGATAATGGAATAGTGATAGAAGAAGCAACCTTAGAATTACAAAGAGCCCCAGGTTGAGAATCAGAGGACCTGGGTTTGAAGTTCCAGCTTTACCAATTTCTTACTACCTGTGTGATCTTGTGTGACTCACTATCATTTTTTGACTCCTCTGTAAGATGAGAGAGCTGGACTAGATCACCTCTGAGGTCCCTTCCAGATCTAAATCTACAATTTTAAAATGAGGACAATTTATTTGTTTGAGGTAGGGGAAAAGGAGGGAGAAAATATTAATTTTTTTAAATTTAATTTTTAAATTTAAAATTTTAAAATAATAGAACACAAATAGGAACAATTGTTTTTTTTTTTTTTTGGTTGTTGTTTTTAAAAATACCAGACTTCTCAGCAGGACTGAAGAGAGCTTTTAACTCCAGTAAAAATGGATGCTCAGCTAATTTTTAAAAACTCCTTTCAATGGAATAGACAGAAGAGATTAGCACTAAAAGCCTCTTTGAGGCAAGTTAGTACAACCTTCTCATTTTAAAATGAAACTTGGAGAAACTGAGGCTCAAAAGGGAAGTTGAAGAGAATCAACTCAATAAATTCTAAGCAGTGAACAAAAAGCATGTTAATTTTAAAACAAGCAAATCTCAACTCAGCCCCCATTTTGTAGTGTTCCTCCACCCTTGCTTTCTAGAAACCCTTATCAAATGCTAGATATTCAATGAACACAACATATCTAAGTAAAAGAGAGGATAAATGAAAACAATCCTATTTTCAAACCCTGAAAAGTGTGGCATCATTTAAAATAGCAGGAGCCAAGGCACTATAGCCAGCTCTGTGGGCGGTGGGAAGTTCTCAAATCAACATTCAAACATTCATTTTAGGTTCAGTCTCTAAGAACCTAGGGAACTATTTTTGATGAAGAAGAGATAATTTTTTTTTTTTTATAAATATTGTCCCAGAATGTTGATGGACGTTTGTTCTTAAAGTTTACACAGACAGCATCTAAAAACACTGGAGAAAAAGAGTGAACAAAAATGAATTAGTTTGAAAGATGAGCTTCCTGGCAATTCTTCTAATAGTTAATTTCCTTCTTTCTCCTGTGTATGCTGGGGACTTTTGCAAATGAAATCAATCAAATGCCCTACATCAAAACCACAACTTAAAAAAACGGGGGGGGGGGGGGGCGGGAATATTCAACTAGCAATTAAAAAAATCTTCTTGGCATATCAAACATTATAAATATGAAGATTGCCAATGGCCACAAATATATTGTAAAAATGTGTAAACCCAATGCCGAGATGTTTTCCAAATGAACACCTGGAAGGCGTAAATCAAAGAAATCGTAAACACTCTGGGTCCCAACATATGACAGGCAGGCTAGCCAGGGTAGGCTGAGCTGGACTATGCAGGAATCACAACTCATCTCCACATGGGAAGGAGAATGGCTTAACCAGGGGCCTGGCTCTGCACTAATAAATCCATTGAGAGAGAGAGAGAGAGAGAGAGAGAGAGAGAGAGAGTGTCAGAGAGACAGAGACAGAGACAGAGACAGAGATATTCCTGGCCATAGAAGTCTGGAAGCTTTCATGGAAGCTGGGATAGAAAAGAGGCCAGATTCAGTTTCCTTCTATGACTTTTCAGGAGGTTCCCAGGAACTGTTTGTTAGCGAGAGAAAGGAGTTCAATGTGTATTTAGATATCAATGCTTTTGCAATATCCAGAAGGAGTGATAAAAATCACAATTTTCCTATTTGACATTTAAAGTATATATTTTCCATAGCAGAATGCTCTCTAGATTTTACTTTGGGTACTTTATTATTTTAAAAAGAAAAATGAACAACATTCTCCCTAACAATGGCAATTAGTGGTGCCTGTTTAAAAAGTGTACCTATATTACAAATTTGTAATAACCCTTTCCCCTTGAGAGTCTAAAATGTTAATAGCTAACCATCTACTTGCTCTGTGCAATTACTATAAAAACCAAGGAAAAGATTTTGAGGGAGATCTGCTTCTTAGGATTACTTTACATCACATAAAAGTCTCAGGCTCCATCCCCACACTGTGATGCCATGCTTTTTAAAATGGCTTTTCCTTATAATTATCTGTCTAAAAGAAACCTTTTAAAAAACGATATCTTCTGGCTCTCGATAGAGACTTTAGCAACAGTGAACATAAACATCCCCAAAGCAGCCCTCTGTTAAGAGCTTTATGACTTTACATTTCACAGCCCCTGTCTCTCCCCCTCCCATCCTCATGAGTGGATGGGGAAAAAGGGAAACCTCTACCAAGAAAAATAACCCCCAAGAAATTAGACTGAGTCTCATAACCAAACGAATACCAAATGGTCCCTGATCAGAGCAAATGTTTAAATTAGTTAAGTTAAATTGGTTCTTATTGAATAAAGCTTTGTTTTGCTGGCCTCAAACAACAAGCATCTTCTAAAGGACATTTAAACTTGATATTAGGAATATATCTGCCTATATATCCTGAGGCCTTGGCTGATATTTGGGAAGGACTGAAAGCAAAGAACAGTAGGATACTGTAAAAATGCAAAATCTTCATAATAAAAGTTTTCTCTGGGAGAGCAGTCATTTATAGCTTTTAATTCCATCAAAATACATCTGTGATCTCATGCATGTCAAAGAGATTGATGATTGGAATAATTCCCATCTCATAAAGGTGGAAAATTTGTCCTCTGCTTAGACCACCACCATCACCAAAGGATAATGAAATAAAGGAATCTTAAGATAATGCTGTAACTCTGGTATTAGCCAACCACGATAATATCACTTTGTGGGTTTTTCATGTAGAGAAGTCACCAGTGTGTCACAGAGGATGTGGGCTAACCTGTGGTGTAGCCAAAAAGTTGGTGAGGCTAATCGCCCTCTAAAGGGATTTTTACAATATTCACTTGCTTATTATTTCTGCAATTCCAGATGCTTAAAGAGATAATTCATTCATGAACATATAAGTGTTCTTTGTGGCCATGCACAAGTATTCTTAGAGAACTGATTTTTTTTTGTTTGTGCATAAGCTTGACAAGTTAATTCTAAAAGCAAGGTTTTATGCTCTGAGAGCATAGGTTAAAGGCAGAAGGTTGTTGAGTCTATCCTCTTCATTTTACAGGTCTTTTCTTAGGTCAAGTCCAGTGTCTTAACCACTCCATGGTAAGTTTTGCCACCTCACCTGTGAACAAAGCAGGATGGGAGAATGGGAGGACTGAAATCTAGAAAGAAATTTGATTCTTTTCCATTTGTGTGACTTAAGACAAGTTCTTTAATTTCTATAGGCTTCAATTTCCTCATCTGAAAAATTAAAGAGCTAAATTTACTGGTTTCTAAAGTCCATTCCAACTCTTAATAAGTGATAGAGGGCTAGTTCACCCTTGAAAACTTTCAGCTCTAAATTATGAATCTTTATGAGTCTTTTTTATGAGTCTTTATGATTTTGTCCCAGATCTGGAAGAGACCTGGGCAATTCTTTTAATTCCACAACCAGGTTTTTATCAATAAGGAAACTCACTTGTGAAGTGGGTAGAGTCTAGGATTTGTACATGTATAAAAACTAGGATTTGAGGACTTTCTAAAGAATATTGTTTTTTCACTTAATGTATCTTCATGGAGGACTAACAGAATGAGTATAGGGTATCTGGAGAAGACTTCAATTCAGATCCCAGATTTCCCACTTCCTTTCTCCCAAGAGGAAAAAACTCCTGGAATTTAGAATTAGAGAAGTTCAGAATGAACCCTGTTTCTGCTATTGACTACTTACTATGACCTTGGGTGAACTGAATTTCTTTCAGTGAACTCCAGTGCTCTCATCTTTAAAATGTGATTAACCTAGACTAGGAACTTTTGCCCTGGAGCTTGATTTGAAATTTTTCTTTTGAAAACTATATTTTAATATTATTAACTTCTCTTGTAATTCAATATCTGTAAAGTGTTTTGTAAATTTTAAGGCATTATATAAGTGCTAGCAATAAATAATAATAGCTAAAACATAATGTGCTTAAATACAGTATTATTCTGAGTACATTATTCTGAGAAGGGGTCATAAACCTGAACAGATTGCCCAAGGGGTCTAGGACATGAACAAGGTCTAGAACCTCTGGTCCTGATGATCTGGACCATATCTTCCAGTGATTGATATTAAGGTCCAGTTTCCAAACACATTTGTGCTACTAACATCAACCTGGGTGATCTCTGGTAGGTTAGTTAACTTGTCAGATATTTTTAGAGGGGATAGAACAATTCAAATTTCTCAAAAGGGATCCTACATCATTTTTTGAGAATTGGAACCTAGTCTGGTGGTGTCAAACTCAAATAGGAAAGGGGACTCCTAAATCATACATAATGATAACTACCCAGAATGTTGTCTAAAAATACATCAACATTATCTGTGTTCTATTGTATTTTTATCTATCTATCTATCTATCTATCTATCTATCTATCTATCTATCTATCTATCTTAATTCCTATGCTCAGGAGTGTTGCTGCACATTTGACACCTTAGATCTAGTCCAACTTCCCACTTTATAAATTAATAACCTGAGACAAGAAGACAAATTTAAATTGGATACTTAATAGCTATCTGACCTTGAGCAAGTCACTTAACTTCTATCTGCCTCAGTTTCCCCAACTGTGAAATGGATATCATAATAACATCCGTCTTTCAGAGATGTGAGGATCAATGATATATTTATTAAGTTTTTAGGCCATTGTTTGGCACATAGTAGGCACTTAATAATTACATGTTTCCTTCCTTCGTTTCTTTTTTCTTTCCCTCCCTCCCTTATTTCCATCCTTTGTTCCTTCATTCCTTCCTTCGTTCATTCTTTTGTTCCTTCCTTCCTCATTCATTCATTCCCATTATTGGCTTTTCAGTTTACTTGGTGAAAGATTTTCTTTAGCCCAAAGCTGACCTGGAGTTGGTCCCCTGTTATGTGAATCATGAATGCCAGTGCCATGATTAGTCATTCCCCTCTCAAAAGCATCTCCAGAGGATCCCACACACTTCCTTCATAAAAACTAATCTCCTAATGGGACACTGCCTAGGAGATATGTCCCCACGTAAAACAAATTAGAAGTTTATTTTTGAAATTCTTCTTGTCTACAGATGTGCAAACCTCATTCTTGCTTGTCAAGCCACACTGGAAAATATCGTGAGGAGGCAAATAAAAATGTCAGATGGATGTGCTTGTGAGACTTAGTTGGGAGCCAAAGAACATGGGTCTAGAAAAGAAGAAGACCAGAATTCTAGCCTGGGCCATTTACTAGCTCTGTTATAATGGAGTACTTTCTGATTCACTTCTTTCACTTCTTTCTGATTCTCAGTTCCCTCATCTGTAAAGTGGGGATAGAAGTCTCTGGCCTGACAAGTTGTTGTGAGGTTCAAAAAGATAACCCCTCACTTTATAAATTTTTTTAACCCTTATCTTCTGCCTTAGAATCAATACTATGTATTATTTCCAAGGCAGAAGAGAGATAAGGGATAGGAGTTAAGTGACTTGGTTTGGTCACATAGTTGGAAGGGTCCAAGGTCTGATTTGAATCCAGGACCTCTTATCTCTAGGCTTAACTCTCAATCCACTGAACCACTTAACTAGCCCCACTTAAAAGTTTTTCCCCTTTATTTTATTCCAGTGACAAATTTACACATAACTTTTCCAAGGTTACATGATACTTCTGGTCTCCTTCCCCCTTCCTGGAGTTGACAAACAATTCCACTGGGTTATATATGTATTATCACACAAAATCTATTTCCATATTATTCATTTTTGTCAGAGAGTAATCTTATAAGATCAAAATCCCAAATCATATGCCCATACAAACAAGTGAAAAAGTCATATGTCTTCCTGGATTTCTGCTCCCACAGTTCTTTCTCTAGATGTGGATAACGCTCTTTTCATAAGTCCCTCAGAACTGTCCTGCATCATTGTATTGCCAATAGTAGCTGTCTATTACATTTGATTGTCCCACAATATTTCAGTTACTGTGTATAATGTTCTCCTGGCTCTTCTTATTTCACTCTGCATCAGGTCAGGTAGATCTTTCCAGCTCTTTCTGACATCATCCTGATCGGCATTCCTTATAGCACTTATAGCATTCTATCACCATTAGGTACCACAATTTGTTCAGCCATTCCCCAATTGAGGGATATCCCCTCTGTTTCTAATTTTTTACCACCACAACCACTTAATAGTTTTTAAAGGAAATGTATATCCATTTCTTTTTGAACCAGACTCATTACCTTATTGATGTAGGGCAATTACACTACCAAAGCAGATTACTATCAGTAGGAGGGGGGGAAGGAAGGAAGGAAGGAAGGAAGGAAGGAAGGAAGGAAGGAAGGAAGGAAGGAAGGAAGGAAGGAAGGAAGGAAGGAAGGAAGGA
>NC_058131.1:56612185-56634390 GCF_016433145.1 Gracilinanus agilis | reverse complement strand
GAGAGAGAGAGAGAGAGAGAGAGAGAGAGAGAGAGAGAGAGAGAGGAGGGAGGGATAGGAAAGAAGAAAGAGGAAAATAAGTATTAAGCACTTAAATTAGTTTTTTTAATTTTAATTAAAGGGAGGGAAGAAGAAAAATAAGTATTAAGCACCTACTATGTACAAGGCACTGAACTAAGTGCTTTATAATTATTATCTCATTTGATCCTCATTACAACTTTGGGAGGTGGGTATTATTATTATTACCCCCATTTTATAAATGATGAAATTGAAGCAGATAGAGGTAAAGTGACTTGCCCAGTGTAACACAGCTGGTTAGGTATCTGAGGCTGGGTTTGAAATCAGGTTTCCTGACTTTAGGCTCAGAGCTTTTATTCATTAGTGCTACTTAACTGACTGAAGTAGTAAGAAGCCTTGTGACCTGCCCAGAAATACAGTCAATGTGTGTTCACTGTGAAACAACCCCATGTCTTCCTGACTCTGTGGCTACTTTTCTCTCTTCCATAGGATTCACCTCTCATATTCATTATTATTCCATAATGCACTGGAGCAGGGGGAAGGATTATCAGAGCTGGATGGGAAATTTGTCCCTTGTGAGTTCAACGGTGCTTTATTTTATAGAGGGTGAAAGTGAGACCCAGAGATGGTGGGTCAATGACATTCTTGAGGCCACATGGTCTGTGCTGAGCTGATCCTGGAGTCAGGAGGATTCATCTTCATGACTCAAATCTGGTTTCAGACATCTACTAGCTGTGTGACCCTAAGAAAGTCACTTCACCCTATTTGCCTTGGTTTCCTCATCTGCTTAATGATTATTATTGATTCTGAAAGAGAAGATAAGGATTGAACAAAAAAAGTCAGTGTGTTGCATATTTGTTTCCATAGTGCTAAGAGGGCACAAAATAAATTAGAGATCATAGACAGGATCAATTTGTCAATCAATGAGTACTTGGTAAGTATTTATTATGTGCCAAGCACTGTTCTAGGTGCTGGTTGTGCAAAGAAAAAACACAAACAATCCTGGCCCTCAAAGAGCTTATATTCCGATGGGGGAGACAATGTGTGTGTGTGTGTGTGTGTGTGTGTGTGTGTGTGTACAAAATACCTTAGAATAGATGGTAAATAATCTCAGAGGGAAAAGCTTTAGTAATTAATGAAAGGGAAAGAGAAAGTGAGAGAGACAGAGACAGACAAGAGACAGGAGTAAGAATATAATAGAAAACAGAGATGATCTTAAAGCAAAAGTTATTCATAAAATTAATTAAAAAAAAAAAAGAAAATTGCTTGGGACACTGAAAGTGTAAGTGATTTGTCCATGATTCCTCCAGTAGGTGGTGGAGTTAGAATTAATGAACCCATGAATTTCTTCCTGACTCTAGAGTCAGTCCTCTATCCATTATACCAGATTTTTCTCTCACAATCAACTTTTCTACCTGTAAAATCAGTCCATATACACAAGCTAGTTATTATTACTGATGTATAATGTTGTGATTGTTTAAAGGGTTTTGATTCTCCCATCCAGAGAATCAGGTTTTCTGGAACTTAAACTCCATTTATTTATAAGAAGTGATGTTCTAAGGTGTCCCCACATCTTGTACCCCAGCTGGAGCTGCTTTCCTGATCTTTTTAGGTCCTTCCTTTGTTCAAGAATTTCTCAAGAAAAACCAATTTAAGTTCTTGTATAAAAACTTTCTAAATCTAAATTGATCAGAACAGTCAGGAGGAAATTGGCCAGAGTGCCAGACCTGCAGACCAGGAGATTTGAATTCAAGTCTGTACTTTCCAACTTATTAGTTGTATGACCACAGGCAATCTCTTAACTGTTCTGAGTCTTAGTTTACTTAACTATAAAATAGGTTTGGGATCAATGGGTTCAATAATAATAGCACCTAATTCCCAGGGTTGTTGTAATAATAAAATGAGTTGATAGTTGTAAAGTGCTTTGCAAAACTTAAAGTGCCTGATAAATGCTAGAATTATTATTATTACTTTTCATATGTCTATAGTTCTTTCCCCACACTAGCCCCATTGGGTAGATAACACAACTGTTATTTTCTCCATTTGACAGATTAAGAAACTGAGGATCAGGAAAATTTTAGTGACTTACTTAAGATCAGTTTTAATAAGTTTTAGTGCTAGGTCTTAAACCTAAGTGTCTTGACTCATAGAAAAATACTTTTTTTCCCCTATGCCATAACTTCCTTCCTATGTAAGCCTCCTTTTTTGGCTATCATTTTCTTTTTCCTTCCTTCCTTCCTTCCTTCCTTCCTTCCTTTCTTTCTTTCTTTCTTTCTTTCTTTCTTTCTTTCTTTCTTTCTCTCTCTCTTTCTTTCTTCCTTTCTTCCTGCCTTTCTTCCTTCCTTCCTTTCTCTCTTTTTCTTTCTCTTTCACTGAGACCGCTACATTAAAAATGTTCACACAGCATCCTTAACACCATTGAGCTCTCATCCTACACAATTAGAAATGAAAATGGACTTGAAGTTGAAGATATGAATCTGACTAAATAAAGATGACAATAGACATTTATATGGTACTGTTATTGGTGGTGTTGCTTATTCCTTCATTTTCAAAGAGGACAAGTGGCATCATGGGGTGATATCTTGACTTATGCATGAATTGGATCTAAGTGAGGAAGAATTGTACAAAGTAGTTAGCTTCACTATTTCTTCCAAAGTCATCTAAGTCCAGTGGCAAGACAAAAGGTAATGGCCCAGGATATAGTGGATGACCTTCGCAACTTCAGTGTCTGACTGAGCTATAAGTAGTTCACAGCACCTGTAAATTTGTAGGCAATATTAACTCCATTTGGCAGATGGAGAAACTTAGGCACTGAGAAATTAACTGATTCACTCATGGCCATACAAGCTAGAAACCATCAGAATCAGGATTCAAATTCATGTCTTCCTGATAATAAGGCCAGTATTTTGTCCGATATGCCATGTAGCTTGATCTGAAATTATATTGACTCCTTGAAAAATTAATATTCAGGAAAGATGAATGAACACAGACATATATTGAGATTTATTTAATAATATTCAATATATTTATAAATTAAATAAATATATTCAATACATAAACATACTAAAATATTACAAAGTATTCAATAAATTTATTCAATTGCAAAAAAGGATCCTGTTTATTCCAAGCTTCTAGTCAGTGAAAGTCAAGTTTATAACCCACCACATAAGATGTTCATATCAACCCTAGACCATAAATTCACCCTTTCAGAGAGCAGGGCAGTTCAAGTCAGTGCCTTTGTTCCTTGGCTCCTTTTCCTAAACAGACTCATTGAAACTAATTGAGCCCTTTTCAACTTGGAGGTTCCTGTCCCAAGAATGACTACCCTCATCCTTTAGTTGGAGCAACAAATGAACCCTCATTTCCTCCTCTATTCTTTCCAGTTCCTGATGCCTGAAAAGGCTCGGATTGTCTTGAGCTAGGGTTTGTTTGTTCTCAAGGAAGAAAAATCTCTCTGGAAATGCCAAACCTGACCTCAGTTGTGCCAAATTTAGTAAAGAAATGATGATGACAATGATGATGATGATGATGATGATGAAGGAAACAGAAAACCTGGTTCAAGGCCCTTGCCTCCATCTGTGAATTTGGGCAAGTTACTCTCTAGGCCTCAGTTTCTTTGTCTGCCATAGAAGGTCGGCTCAAAAATCTTTAAAGCCAGATTCATAAATATGACCATTTGCTGGCCATATTTTTACACTCTTTCTCTGTCCTCCAAAAAACAAATAAACAAGCAAAAATCTTTTTTTGTATTCTCCCCAGTTATATGTAGAAACAATGTTTAATATTGTTTTTCACATTTTGAAATTCAAAGTCTTTCCTTCCCTCCTTCTCTTCCCTCCTCTCTGAGTCCATGATTGATTTGAGATAGATTACAAAACAAAGCTTTTTTTTTTATAAATCCATTGCATTTACTTCATATATATTTTGCATTTACTAATCCACAAATGTGTTGTCTCCTCTCTCCCAGCAAAATGAAATCTCTTGAAGGCAGGAATTGCTTCATTTTTGTTTTGGTAGCCTCACCACATAGCATAGAACCTGCCACATAGTGCTTAAAATGCTTTTATTAAGGATTCCATAATTTCTTAGGTTGCTTCTAGTTCTAAGGAATAATGACTTCTGAATTCACACTCATTGAGTACTTTTCAGCTGACAAAGGACTCTCATCACAGTAACTCTGGGGAACAGGCAAGGATTATGATCCAGACTTATGATTTCATTATTATATGGAGCTCTCATTTGAAGCATCTTCCTCTTTTAGTGCTGATTATACCTTCTCTGTAACTTATAGTCTTAATGAGTTACCTGAAGTGGTCAAAGGATAAGTGACTTCTCCAGGGTCACAAAGTATGTACCAGAGGTTGAATATGAACCTGTATCTTATTGACTCCAAGGATGGCTCTCTTTTATATTCTTTACATTAGCAGACATGAGGAGTATTATTATTCCCATTTTATAGTGGAGGAATCGAGACCCAAAAAGCCAACATAATTTGAACAAGGTCACAGAACTAGTAAGTATTGAACCTGTTCTTTGTGATTCCTTCCATCTTTTCTGTATATCTATAAGTGATTTATTTACCTGTTGTTTCCCCCAAAAGAATGTGAGCTCCTTGAAACCAGAGACTGTTTTTGTTTTTCTTTGTATTCAGAGCGTGTAGCATCGTGTCTAGTACATGATGACTAGCACCTCTGATGTGAGGGCTTGCCAAAACCCTTTCAGGGATGCTCAACTCTCCACCTTTGGTATACACCTTTCTGTGTCATGCTCAGTGACCATATCCCAGGAAAATCATTTCAGCATATAGGTTAAATCAGGTTGAGGCCCCAAATCTGTCAGCGAGTTAGCAGGATGTCTACCCCAATCATGTGCAGACTTCCCCTGATGGAATGGGCAGATGAAAATTATTTGTTCCAAATAGCTATGAAGGTGGTCTGAAGGTGGCTAAAGCAGATGTGGCAGAGCGCTTAGAGACTGGTCAGACAAAGAAGATGCCAAGGTCATCCACTGTATCTCAGACCATCCCCAGATGGTATGGTATGACTGGATCAAAGGGCAGACAATCTTTTTTTTGTCCTGACATTGGCCTTGCATGACCCTGGAAGAGAGAATGAGACTGATAAACTGTGCAACTCTGCCTCACTGAAATATAATTCTTTTTTTAAGATAATTTTTATTTTTTTAGAAAAGTTATCATGGTTACATGATTCATGTTCTTACTTTCCCCTTCACCCCCCCCCGCCCCTGACTTCCTCCCCACCCACCTCCACCCCATAGCCAATGCACATTTCCACTGGTTTTAACTTGTGTCATCGATCAAGACTTATTTCCAAATTGTTGATAGTTGCACTGGTGTGGTAGTTTAGAGTCTACATCCCCAATCATGTCCACCCCGACCCATGCGTTCAAGCAGTTGCTTTTCTTCTGTGTTTCCACTCCTGTAGTTCTTCCTCTGAATGTGAACAGTGTTCTTTTCCATAAATCCCTCAGACTTGTCCTGGATCATTGCATTGCTGCTAGTAGAGAAGTCCATTACATTCAATTTTACCACAGTGTATCAGTTTCTGTGTACAATGTTCTTCTGGCTCTGCTCCTTTCGCTATGCATCAATTTCTGGAGGTCTTTCCAATTCACATGGAACTCCCACAGTTTATTAATCCTTTGAGCACAAAAGTATTCCATCACCAGCATAAACCACAATTTGTTCAGCCATTCCCCAATTGAAGGGTATACCTTCCTTTTCCATTTTCTTGCCACCACAAAAAGTGCTACTATAAATATTTTCGTACAAGTCTGTTTATCTATGATCTCATTAGGGTACAAACCCAACAATGGTATGGCTGGATCAAAGGGCAGACAATATTTTATAGCCCTTTGAGCATAGTTCCAAATTGCCATCCAGAATGGCTGGATCAGTTCACAACTCCACCAGCAATGCATTAATGTCTCAATTTGGTCACATCCCCTCCAACATTCATTACTCTCCCCTACTATCATTTTAGTCAATGTGTTAGGTGTGAGGTGATACCTCAGTGTTGTTTTGATTTGCATTTCTCTAATTATTAGAGATTTAGAACACTTTCTTATGTGCTTATTGATAGTTTTGATTTCTTTATTTGAAAATTGCCTATTCATGTCCCTTGCCCATTTATCAATTGGGGAATGGCTTGATTTTTTATATGATTTAATTCCTTGTATATTTGAGTAATTAGACCCCTTTCAGAGTTTTTTGTTATAAAGATTTTTTTTCCCCAATTTGTTGTTTACCTTCTGATTTTTGTTGCATTGTTTTTGTTTGTACAAAAGCTTTTTAATTTAGTATAATCGAAATCACTTATTTTAAATTTTGTAATTTTCTCTAACTCTTGCTTGGTTTTAGAATCTTTCCTTTCCCAGAGATATGACAAGTATACTATTCTGTGTTCAATTTATTTATAGTTTCCCTCTTTATATTCAGGTCATTCACCCATTCTGAATTTATCTTGGTGTAGGGTATGAGATTGAAATATAATTCTTGAGGAAGTTAAAGTATCATCTCTGCAATATCACTGGTCCTCTTCAAAATGAAGGAAAAACAACAATAAGAGATATAATAAACATTTAATAGATGTTTGTTGGTTGACTCTAATTCCAGGTATTTCCCTTCTCCATCACATAATATCTAAAAAGGAAGACCAGGATCTACCTTACCCAGACTTTGAACTGTAGAACATTCTCAATTCTCAACCTGGGTGGTTACTGTTTTAGATTCCTAAAATGATTTGAAGAGTATAGAATCCCCCTTGCATTAGATGGGTTATTTAAATTGATTAAAATGTAAGAGGGTAGCCAAGTGGTGCAGTGGATAGAGTAGTGGGTGTGGAGTCAGAAAGATTCATCTTCCTGAGTTCAAATCCAGCCTCAGACACTTACTAGAGATGTTACTCTAGGGGAATCACTTCACCCTGCATATCTTAGTTTCCTCATCTGTAAAATGAGTGGAACAAGGAAATGGCAAACTGATCCAGGGTCTCTGCCAAGAAAACCCCAAATAGGGTCATGAAGAGTTGGGTATGATTGAAAAATGACTGAACAACTGTCTCTATTGATTCAATACAGCTGACACTCATTAAGAACCTACTCTGCAACAGGCAGCTTGGAGTAGTGGATGGAGAACTGACCTCTAAGTCAGGAAGACCTGAATCCAAGTTCTACATTTGTCATATACTGTTTATATCCCTAGTCAAGACTAAATGTTCTAGATGTCTCTCTGAGACCATAAGTTGCAGGGGAAATGCTGATCTGTTTTGGGAAAAGGAAGTTTTCTCATGTGGAGTTCCCTACATCAATAAAATCACAAGTCCTATTCCCACACCTCCTCAGACATGTGTCATGTCCTGTGCTAGGGTCTGACTATGAAGGTAATGAATGAATTAAACACAAGGACAAAAATAAAAACAGACTCTGCCTTAGATTATATAGAGACTGAAAGACAAAATACTTTGGGGGAAGAGGGAAAAGGGCTAACATTTGAGGGAATTAGAAAAGGACTTGTGAAGGAGGTGGCACTTCGAACTGAACCTTCAACAGATCTTGGTGTGCCAAGAGGTAAGAGAAAGTTTCAGGTATGAGGGAGATAGCCTATGACAAAGGCGGGAAATGAGATGTTCTATATAGGGAACAACTGAATTTAATTGGAAGGTAGTCTGTGATTGGGAATACTGGAAAATCCACTTAGGAAGATGGTAAGAACTGGATTTAAAATTTAAAAGGCTTTAAATACCAAAGAGGCAAGAGGAGGCCACCAAAATGATTTGAGTAGAAGAGTGTATGATCAGACCTATGCCTTAGAAATATCAGTTTGGCAAGTGGGTGGTAGATAGATTACAGAGGGTAGAAACTGTAGGATGGCAACCCAATTAACTGGTGAGCATAGTAATACAAGTGAGAGATGATAAAGACATAAGCTAAGACAGTGACTGTAAAAGTGGAGAGAAGAAGATGCATGGATATGAGGCATGTTGGAGAGAGAGAATTAGCAATGCTTGCAAGTGATTGGATAAAGTGGGGACCAAAGAGGAGAAGAAGAAGTGGAAGGTAACTGAGGTGGGAGAAGGAGAGATTTGAGAATGACTGATGATATCTCATCTCTCTTACTAGATTGGAAGTTCTCTGAAGTCAGGGAGTACATCTTATTTCCTAAACATCTATGAGGAGAACCACCATATTGGGCTCTGGAGAAGATACAGACATATATATTATTTGAATGAATGAAGTTTATAAGGGAGCAGATTTTGACTGAGCTGAATCTATAATAGATAAACACTAGGAATGGTATAATAATATTCTTCCAGTAACTGAATAAGGAGACAGGTTAGATTGCCTTTGGTAATTATGCAGTGATTTTAAACAACTTCAAATTTTGTCATGAAAAAAGGCCCACAATTTAAAGATTAATATTCTTATTGATTGGGTGTAATTAGAAAAAAATCTTGCACCCTTGGGCTCCATCTCCCAGAATTCTGTCCTTGTCCCAAAATTCCTTTTCCCTTTTCATTTACCTGTGTCTTTACGTTATCGTTTATATAGTTCTGTAACTCCTCCCTCTCTCTTTCTTCCACATGGGTGGCATGGGTGAGCTCCCTCTTGACTCTACTTTTAGTTTCCTTTTTGCTTCAAGTTAAATTTAATAAATCTTATTAAATACAATACTTGTAGTATTTTGGATATTAATTTTAATTCTCACAGTTGTTTGTTGTCCTTTGTACTTCAAAAAGACCAAAATGACATCACAATATTGGGATTGGTGGGTACTGTGTTTACATCTGTGACTGATCAGACCAATATGAGTGCAGAAGGTTCTGCCATGGTCAGGCACATTTGAACATTTGGAATGGAAATTGTTATTATGGGAAATGTATTATTTTGTTACATGGGAAAGATTAATATTCCTTCATTAGTTTTCTAGAACAATGAGCAGCACTCTAATAAATATTACAGTAAATATATAAACTATATATCATATAAATATATAAAAAATAAAACTATAATAAATATTACAGTACCTGAAAAATTAAAACTGTATTCTACAAAGAGCAGCTAAGTAATGTGGAAGCTGGAGTACTAGATTTGAATTCAGAAGGACATGAGTTCAAATCCTGTATTGCACACTTAACTAGCTGTGTGACCGGTTAAATCACAACTTCCCTGAACCTCAATTTCCTCATCTGTATAATGGGAATAATAGTAGCACCTATCTCATAGAGTTGTTGGATCAACTGATATAATACAATAAGGTGTTTTGTAAACCTTAAAATACTATGTGGACTAGCTATCACTATAATAAAACAATAAAGATAATAATAATAACAACAACAATAATAGATAGGGACATGGTGAGCACAAGCAATCTGCTATATATAACCAATAAATTTCAAGCGGAAGAAGGGGAATTAAGAATACCAGAGGAAAAGGAAATGGATGATTATGTAGTAAGAGTTAAAAAAAAAACAACAGTGGATATCCTGAGAGCGCTGTCCATATCTATACAGTCAAGAGATTTAGGGGAAGTCCAAAGATATTTGGTGGAACTACTATGGAACTACTACTATACAAGCAGACATAGGAGCCACAAGGCCATAAGTGGGGTGCAATTTGTACCAATGAAGGAAGTGCTGACTTCCATGAGATAAAAGGTCTTACTCTTCTAACTCATACACACAGTGATGGATTGGATTCCTAGAACTAGACCGGACACATTTCCTCGTTAGAATTTTAGAGTACCACAAAGGGGAAAAAACAGGAATGTGCTGGAACTAGCTTGTACCAACTCAAGAGAGATGATTGTTAAATTTTCAACAGAGCCTTTTACACTTTGGAACTTGGCAAATGCTTCAAGGGCTTGATTTATTGTTTTCTTGATAATCTAGATTTAAGAAATGATGAAGAAAATGTTAATAAAGCGTACAAAACCTCCAAGTATGTCATATATATTTTTTTTCTGAGTGCCAATTGTACACGTAACAGAATACCACTGTGTAAGGGTTATTCTTTTCTAATGCTGTTGGCTTCAGCCGTCATTCTGTTCTATTCCCTTTCCTATTACTAACTCTTCCTATTCCTATTACTAACTTTACTATTCCTAACTACTACTGATTAATTAACTATTTAATCAATTAACATCAACTCACTTTTATAAAAGGATATTACTGTGAAGATGGGATAGAAACAGAAGTTCGACCATTTCCTGCCAATACCTAGAAGGAAGGGACATACCACTTTCAGCAGGATGGTTGGTATAGATCTCTTGTGATTTGCCATTCTGACCTTTCAAAGCTCACAAGATGAGAGCTTTTATACTAATTCGCCTAAAAAGGAAAGAACCAATACAATGATGCAAAGAACAGAGGCTTGGATTCATAGGCTACATGTTGGTTTCAGATGGTGAGGACTATGGCCTCTCCTCATCCAGAGGCTTACAATATGTCTTTCTCCTCAAATATCACCAGGGAGGAAAAGACTCACTCTGGCAGTTGGATGACTTAAAAAAAAAAACCCTTACCTTCTGTCTTAGAATTAATAATGGGTATTGGTTCTAAGGCAGAACAGTAGTAATGACTAGGAAATGGGGGTTAGGTGACTTCCCCAGGGCCACACAGCTAAGAGTGTCTATGGCCACATTTGAACCCAGGACCTCTCATCTATCTGAACCACCTAGCATCCCCCTGGTGACTGACTTTTGAAGGCTACCTGTTCCCTTCTCCCAGATTCCTTTTCACACTGGTTAGTATTCAGGAACCAGGATATCAGTACATATTCCAAATCAGGAAGAAGGGCCTTTTCATTTTTTGTTATTATGCCATCAGGTACCCCAATCTCTTCCAGATGGGGATTCCATCAGCTGATCACATTGGGCATGCTTATCAATTCATCTCCCACCACCCTCATTACAAAAATATAAAATTAAGCATTTATTTAGAGCTTACTCTGTGTCAGACTCTGTGCAAGAATTGGATGAAAGAAGAGAAAACTTCCCAGTGATCAAAGTTGTCCAACAATAGAATCATTCAGTTTAGGAGACCCTAAAACCATAGTGTCACCACCACCATCACCACCATCAGCATCATCATCACCACCACCACCACCACCACCACCACCACCACCATCATCACCATCACCACCATCACCACCATNCACCATCACCACCACCACCACCATCACCACCACCACCATCACCACCACCACCATCACCACCATCATCACCACCACCATCAGCATCATCACCACCACCACCATCATTATCCTCATCACCACCACCACCACCACCACCACCACCACCATAGTCATCATCATCATGGTAACTGGCATTTATATGGTGACTATTATGTGCTGGGTACTGTGCTAAGAATTGAAGGAAGAAGGAAGAATTATTCAACATTTGAAGCTGTTCAACTATAGAACAGTTCACCTCAGGACACCATAAAATCATAGAGTCATAAGATAATAATATTAATAATGTTAATGATAATAGCTAGTATTTATACAGCATCTACAATGTGCCAAGGACTGTGCTAAGCACTTTACAAATCTTATCTCATTTGATCCTCTCAACAACACTGGGAGGTGGGTGCTATTATCATCCTCATTTTACAGTTGAAGAAACTGAGGCAGTTAGAGTGAAGTGACTGTCCCAGGGTCACATCATCTCATACACACTAGTAAGTTTAGTGTCTGAGGCCAGATTTGAACTCAGGTCAGGCACAACATTCCATCCAAAGACGTAGAATTGGGAAGGAACCTTAGATGTAGTATAAACCCCTTCATTTTATAGATGAGGTCACTGAGGCCAAGAAAACCTCAGTGATTTATCCAAAGTCACACAGCATGCAGAACTCAGACAAAATTCAAGCTTTGGAGTTAGAAGTTGAAGTTCAATATTCTTTTCCCTACAAGTAATTCCCTATTGATGGACATGTTCAAATACCATTTGTCAGCCACTCTATGGAAGGGCTTTACTTTCCAGTTATAAGATAGACTTTCATTGCTATTATTGTTCATATGAAATTTTGACCTCATTTTTGGTTTTCTTAGCAAAAGATACTGGAGTGATTTGCCATTTCCATCTCCAATTCATTTTACAGATGAGGAAACTGAGGCATACAGGGTTAAATGACTTGCCCAGGGTCACACAGCTAAAAAGTGACTAAGGCCATATTTGAACTCAGGAAGATGAATCTTTAAATAGTATTCTATTTATCATGTCACCAACTTGCCCCTTAAATTGGGTTAGATGGCTCATTCGCACTCAGGGAATCTAAAATTTTATTTTAATTCTATCTTAATTCTATCTTATGTAGAGGAATCTCTCTAGAACACAAAAATTCAGGAGAATGTCTAATGAAAACAAGGAACATTCTTTTCCTAAGCAAGAAAACTTATCTCAATTTACTAGAATGCTAGATAAAGACACACGCCCTCTGCAGCCTACCTATTTTCCCTGTACTGTAAAAAGTTTCTTCTATCAATCATTGTTTATCATTCCATCAGCCCACAGTCTGGCTAGGCATTCAATTGCCCTTTGACTCAAGCAGAGTGTATACTAAGCTATCAGTCCTGCTCACTATCCTGACAGCAAAGAGCTCAGTAAGACCCCCTGAAAAATGTATTTTTTATCTTTGTCTATAATATGACCTGGAGAACCTATGCAACCTGAGAGCAATGAAGGCAAAATGAGAAGCATCACCAACCCAAGCTGCCTGGTACCACTGGAAACACAAACCTACTAATAAAAACTACCCTTTGGGTGGCATTTTTTTCCTAGAGGATGAGAGACATTTGATAAGATTGCAAAATGTCTACACCTAAAATACTATAGAATAGGAAAGAGCCTTAGAGAATATCTAGTTCTGGGTTTCTTTTTTAAAAAATAATATCTTATTTTTTTCCAAATTACATGTAAAAACATTTATTTTCTTTTTTAAAAAAAAAATATAAACCCTCACCTTCTGTCTTGGAGTCAATACTGTGTATTGGTTTCAAGGCAGAAGAGTGGTAAGGGCTAGGCAATGGGGTTTAAGTGACTTGCCCAGGGTCACACAGCTGGGAAGTGTCTGAGGCCAGATTTGAACCTAGGACCTCCCCTCTCTAGGCCTGGCTCTCAATCCACTGAGCTACCCAGCTTGTCCCCTGTAAAAACATTTTTAATGTTCATTTAAAAAAATTTTTGAGTGCCAAATTCTTTCCCTTCTTCCCAACCTCTGTCCCTTGCTCCTTCCCACCCATTCCTCCCTGGGACAGTAAGCAATCTGATGCAATCATATAAAACATTTTTCCATATTAGTCATTTTGGAGAAATGATCTCAAACAAAAAAAAAGGAAAAAATTGAAATACAGTATGTTTTAGTCTACATTCAGACTCCATCAGTTCTTTCTCTGAAGGAAGATATTTTTTCATTACGAGTCTCTGGGGTTGTCTTGGATCACCACATTACTGAGAACAATGAAGTCATTCATAGTTGTTCCTTAAAAAATATTGCTGTGAACAACGTTCTTCTGGTTCTGCTCACTTTACTTTGTATCAGTTCATGCCAGTCTTTCCAGGTATTTCCAGTCATCCTGCTCATCATTTCTTAAAGCACCATAGTATTGCATTAGAATCATATGACCCAATTTGTTCAGCCATTTGGACAACCCCTCAATTATAAATTATTTGCTAATAGAAAGAGTTGCTATAAATATTTGTGTATGAATAGGTTCTTTGCCCCACTTTGTTTTATCTCTTTGGAATATTGACAGAATAGGGCTATTGCTGGCTCAAAGGGTATGCACAATTTTAGAGCCCTTCAGGCATATTTCCAAATTTCTCTCCAGAATGGTTGGATCAGATCACATAGATTCAGGACTCTTAATTTGGGGTCTATGGGACCTTGGAATCCATGGATAGATTTCAGGGAGTCCATGAATTTGGAACTTTTCATATTTTGCTAATCCAGTATAATTGATTTCCTTTGTAATCCTATGTATTTCATTTTACTCATTTAAAAATATGATTCTGAGAATGGGTTCATAGCAAAACTCAGACTGCCAGAAGAGCCTTTCACACAGAAAAGTGTAAAGACTTATTTTGAGGCATGATCCACTCCTGTAATGAATCTATATTCTTTTCCATGTATTTCCTTCCCAAGGTGCAGATGACAACCCATCCATGTCTTCTTATTCTAGGCTAATCTTATTCTTTTAAAAAAAGTCTAGGTATGTTGTTTCATCAGTATAGGAGATTCCCAGGTATGGAAACTCCCTTTACCAAAGCAAGACTCCACTTCTTCTTCAACTTATATAGACTTGTATAGATGTCTAGAATGCAGGAATCTAAGTGACTTGCCTAGGGTCTCACAGATGTAAGTGTCAGAGGCAGGACTTAAATGCAGATCTTGTTGACCCTGAGGCCAGTACCTAAAGTTCTATGCCACATTGCTTTCATTTTCATCTATGTTCTCCAATAAATCTTCTAGGGAGGCACCCAATGTACTAGGAGTCTTTGGCTAGGTCCCTTGACATCGTTTGCCTTCTAGCACTTCTTTTGGTGATATCTCTCTCTTATGGCACAATTCTTCATGGGTAATTCATTGCTACTTATCTCTTATGTGCCTTTCCTCTGCCCTCTGAGTGACTAAATCTTTCATACTTTCCAGCTATTCAAAGTCCCCAAAAGATTATTGTATTGACAGTGAAAAGGTAGGCTTTTATTTCTCAGAGACACTTAAGGTCATTTTAAAAGTCCTTTGCAGTTACTCCAAGGGAATCCATTCCTCTTTCCTTTTATTCAGTTCTCAACTTATTTCATTATATCTATTCAGTGTCCATCCAAGAAAGATGTGCTGATGGACCAGTTCTATGGGATGTCCATGACAATGGGAAGCCTTTTACTACTTGATTTTTATTGGATGGATGAAATTGTTTGAATGATTATGGATTTCATTGAGGAAGCCATGTCAGCCAGTCAACAAAAATTCATTAAGTGCTGATTATATGCTAAGTATCGAGCTTAGGACTGGGGAGACAAAGTCAAAAAACAGTCTTTGCCTTCAAGAAGTTCACAGTCTAACAACATGCAAACCGCTATGTACAAATGAGACATATCCAGAATAAATTGTAAATAGTCTAGGAGGGAAGGTCCTAGAATTCCAGGGCTTGATGCAATATAATCCTTGACCATGAGTAAAGTCTACAGGAAATCCTTTGTCACTTTAGGCTCTGCACACTGGGCATCCTACATGACAATCATGAACACCTTTGGTGAATGTCTCCCTCTTTATGCCTTGACTAATACTAATAATTAGAAGGTTGCTGGACAGAATTTCCACAGTTGTTGCATCTTGCAAGAAATCCTGTAGCAAGAGGGCACTCTGCAAAATTTAAAGTACTATATAAAAGCTAGCTCTCATTATCAGCACTCTTATTGTTGTTAGAATTATAATTCTTTTAACATATAACTGAGAGATACTTTGTTGGAGTACCTTTAAAATGGCATTTTCTTTGACTGACTCATTTTTAAAGCAGGCTACCCTCAGTAAACTCTGGGATCTCATGTCTTCTGATTTTTTAATTTTAATTTTATTTTTTTTAAACCCTCACCTTCTGTCTTGGAGTCAATACTGTGTATTGGTTTCAAGGCAGAAGAGTGGTAAGGGCTAGGCAATGGGGGTCAAGTGACTTGCCCAGGGTCACACAGCCAGGAAGTGTCTGAGGTCAGATTTGAACCCAGGACCTCCCATCTCTAGGCCTGGCTCTCAATCCACTGAGCCACTCAGCTGCCCCCATTCTGAATTTTTTTTAATCAATAGTGTGAGTGTAGAATTTCATTGCTGAAAGCTTGCCTATTTCCTTTTATACATTTTCATTATGGGTGTCCTTGAGGATACATTGTTCTTATAAAGATACTGGAGAAGTGAGAAGATTCATGGATCAATAGTTTTATAGTTTCTTGATTACCTTTTACAATAATAATGTGTTCTACATTTTGGTTTCAAAACCTGTGGTAATTTCAGATATCTTAACAAGAATCTCTTGAGGGCAGCTAGGTGGCACAGTGGATAGAGAGCTAGGCTTGGAGTTGGGAGGATTTGGGTTCAAATCTGGCCTCAGACACTTCCTAGCCCTGTGATTCTAGGCAAGTCACTTAATCCTGTTTGCCTAGCCTTTACCTTTCTGCCTTAAAGTTGTTACTAAGACAGAAAATAAAGTTTGAAAAAAACAAAAAAACAAAACAATGAATCTCTTAATACCCACAAAATGGTGTCTCCCTCCTAATAAACTTCTGTATTTTTTGGATCTAGTCTAGTTACTCTTCCTACTTTCTTTTTTTAGTTCTATTTCTATTTCCTTCTGTAACATGTATTATGCTAGAATCCTAATAAGATGGCTTCATCACATTGACAAGTCTTGCCCTGTTTTTATGTCTGTTTTGTTATCTTCCATATAATTTGATCTTTAAATACTCTTAGGATGATTTGGCTTAATTGAATCTCTTACTAACTTTGTTAACTTACTTAAACTTTGCATAAGCCTTTTTTCCCTCCAGTCCTTATGGCTATTTTATGAGGTGGCATTGCTTCTGATCTTCCACTCTCCTCCTTTTTAAGGACTCAAAAATGAGCATGTATTCTAAATTGACTTTAACCTTGGCTAACATATCTCTCTACTTGGCAAGGAGATCAAGAATTTTCTGGCTGGAGGGGTTTCTAGGCTCTTTTGTTCTCTTCATTGTGAAAATTTATTTATGTTGCTTAACTGTCTTTAGGAAATTGTGGCAGTCAGTGTTAGTGACTGTTCTTTTATCCATTTCCCATAGACCAGACTAAAGTTACCTGGACTGTCTACCATCTCTCTGTCCTTTCTTCTAAGTTGGTATCAATTTTGATCTTTGCTCTAATGAGCCAATGGTATGACCATCCACATATAGCTGATTCTGATACACTCCCTAAACTACTAATGAAGATGCTTTCCATTTTGGAATATAATTAGTATAAGTTCCCAGATGGTTAAATTGAATTAAGAGATCAAAAGGGCAAGCAAAGTGTGAACCAGTCTTTAATTAATTTGGAGGTAATGAATTACTTTAAGTATTAGATGAGGACAATAATGATGCCCTACAGAAAATGTCTTGCCACTGGCTAAAGAATCACAGATCTCTGGGTCTGTGTGTAACTCAGTAGGTCAACTCAAAGACTCCTACTCTTGTAGCAAACCAGTCAAGTTGTGGTCAAACCCAGTGGGAAAATTCTCTTGAAATAGAATTGTCCTTGGGGAGAAGAACCAAATTTCTCTTCTCTTCTTTCTTCTCTACCATTGGCCAACTGAGGACCTTGTAAACTTCAAAAGGTCAATAGATCTGTAGTTAGGGTTAGGGTTAGAGCTAGTAGCAATGTCTCAGTGTGTGCATTAGATGTTGAGAGATTCATTGAAGACCAACCCGAAACACTATAGCTTCAGGAGCCTGAGAGCAATTATCCTTACATCCCAGCAGAGAGGTACATCTAAGGGAAATTTATGAGGACTCCATGATGGTAGAAAAGGACTTCCAGTTCCCAGGAGCTGTGGTTACCCTTTGGCCACATGTACTCCCTCAGTTTAAGCTTATTCTTCCCAAGGACTTTGAATGTGCCAAGAGACTATGCCCTGCTTTAAGAGAAAGATATTTCCATGACAAATATCCTTGCTAACCCTGCTTAGGAAATAATTTTCCTAAAAGCTAATTAAGACTTTCTGATAATTCACTGACAGAATATTGGCAGAAGATATTTCTCTAACAAAATATCCTTGCTGTAATTGTTTAGGAAATAACTTTCCTAAAAGCTAATTAATGCTGCCTGATAATCAATTGGCTTTGGTCTGACAGGGGCTTATGAGGGACAATATGGGAATATCCCCAACTCCTTTTCTTTTAGTACTCAGGGGTCAACATATGCACAGTGCTTTGAGAAACCTTAAAGTTCCAAAGAAATGTTGGCTCTTTTTACCAATTATCTGGGTGGCATAATGGAAAGAATACTACACCTGGAGTCAGGAAGACCAGAGTTCAAATCTTGCTTTAGAAACTTACTCTCTGTGTGACCCTAGACAAGTCCCTTAATCTCAATCTATCTCAGTTCCTTCATATGTAAAACAGGGATGATAATAGCACCTCCTTCATATAATTGTGACTGAGTACTCTTTGTCAGAGTCTTTTAAGTGTAAATTGAATGGTTATTTATTACAGAAGCTACAGCAAGAATATTCTGTTCAGTTAAAGGTTGGGCTTAATGGCTTCCAAGTTGTTTTTCAAATCTGAGATTCATGAATTCTGTAAGAACAATATTATGCATGACCTGGGTATTGGAGCTAATCAAGTGCAAAGCAAATGATGTTAAAGGCTAGAAAATGGACATTTGGCTGCTTATGTTCAAGATGGGGACAGCATGGTGGTGTATGTTATGAGAAAAAGAGCATGGTACAGTAGCAACATCACTGGGTTTAGATTTAAGGGACTTGTATTCAAATTCTCCTACCTAGGTGATTTTTGGAAAATCACAGCCTCTCCTGGTCTCTTTTCTTTTATTTACGAAATGAGGGAAGTGAACTAGATGTTTCTAAGCACCCTTTTAATTGAATTAAATTTTAATTAATTTTAATTTAAATTAAATTTTGCCTATAGTCTTTAAGATATTTGACTTTTTAGCAAAGAGCTGAATCCCATCCTAATAGCAACAAAATATAATTTCATAGACTTCAGTTACCGGTTCGATGAGATTTCTTTAATTCCTTAATTATAGCTAACATTTATTCACAAAAGATTTTGTTGGGTTTTTGAAAGGCTTGCATTGGGTACAAACAATCTCTTCCTCCAATTTTTAGGACACTTTTTCTTTAACTTTTTCTAGCCTCCTTCACTCCCTAAATGGATTGTTTACTAATAGAAGGGGAAAGGGAATAAGCATTTATATAGCACCTGCTGTGTGCCAGGCATGGTGCAAAGCACATTATTTTATAGATATCATCTCATTTGATCCTCACAACAATCCTTTGAGGTAGGTGCTATTGTAATTCCCCATTTTATAAGTAAGGAAAGTGTAGCAAACCGAGGTTAGATGACTTGTCCAGGGCTACAAAGCTGGTAAATGGGTGAGATCATATTTGAACTCTGATCTTCCTGAGTTTTTGTAGATATGTCATATTCCCCAGCCTCCTCCTAGTGGAATCTGAGCTCTTTGAGGGCATCTGCCAGGAGTAAGACATTGATTGTGCTTAGTGTACAGGAGTGAAAGTGAAAAATAATGCCTACCTCTGAGGCAAATAAGTGAATACAAGATAATTAGTCTTGGAAAATAATAACATCAGTACATCATCAATACAGTGCTTTAAGCATTCCAAACCAGATAATTCCCAGAACCACATTTTCAAAGCTAATCTCTCTTCTAAGCTCTAGTCTCCAACTGCCTATTTTTTTTCAGTCCTTTCCTTCTGTTTTAGAATCAATACTGTTTATTGGTTCCAAGATAAAAGAGTGTCAAGGACTAGGCAACAAGGGTTAAGTGACTTGCCCAGAATCACACAACAAGGAATATATGAGACCAAATTTGAACCCAGGATTTCCCATCTCTAGGCTTGGCTTTCAATCCACTGAGCCACCTAGTTGCCCTCTCCAACTGCCTATTAAACATTTATATCTGGAAGTTTTGTAGGCAGCTTAAGATTATCACATTCAAAACAAGATTAATTTTATTTCTTCCAAACTCCCCCTTTCCTGATATCTTTATTACTTTAAAAAATACATCTTCTCAAGCATCCAGGTTGACAATCTCAGCTTCTTCCTTGATTTCTCTCTCTCCCCAAATGTCCAATCAATTGTCAAACTGGGCTGTTTCTACTTTTATAACATTTCTCCTACAGCTCAAATATTATTTCATATACATCCTTTTCTCTCTACTCACACAACCCTCATCACCTCTCATCTGACCTCTTGAAACAGTCCCCAATTGTTCTCTCTGCCACAGTTCCCTTCCAGCTCTAAACCATTCTCCGGGTAAGTGTCCAGACGGTTTCTCTAAATTATAAATTTGACCATGTCTTACACTCCTTCCCCACTCAACAAGCTCCGTTGTGTCTCTGTTTCTCACATGATCAAATATAAAGCCCTCAGTATGCCATTGAAGGCTCTTTGCTGCTTGTTGCCTTCCTAGCTTTCTAATCTCTCATTTTATTCCCCTTCATACACTCTATACTTCAATGGTACTAGCCTATTTGATAGCCTCAAATACAACAATTCATCTCCTGTCTTCCTTTTATACAAGCTGTTCTGCATGCCTCTTCCTCTTCCTCTCCACTTTTCACATTCTTGACTTCTTCAAGATGAAGCTCAAATACCATCTTCTACAGTTGACCTTTCCTTTTTGAAATTTCCTCTCTTTTATTTTAAATATATCTCATCCATAGTAATTAATTTATAAGTCAATCCCCCCATTAGAATTTAATTTCTTTGAGGGCAGGAACTAATTCTGTATTTTTGCCTTTATATACCCAGTGCTTGGTGCAATTCAAGGGCACATAGTAAACACTTCATAAATGCTTATTGATTGAAGGGTCAAAGGTTCCACTGAGCTCTAATTCTTATGATTTTGTCACATTTAACTTTTCAGCATTCTCAATAACTAGTGTGCACTGTATTCTAAGTAGAAATTATTTATATTGTTAATACAAGGAAGAGGGTTACATACCCTCCCCACCATCTCAATATAACCAATTAAAGGCCATGATGAAATTTTAACTATATGGACGAGATAGTTTCTAGTTCATGAACCTCTTTGATTGGGTCAAGAAGATCACAGCTGATTAGCTAGCCAAATAAGCTCCCCATGCTCCTAGGAGATTTAAATAGCTAGATGAATTTCAGCAGTGGTTAGTCTATCAATGGGACATTCCAAGATTGGGAATTCATGTTTCCCATTCTAGAGGAATTGCTCTTGATAGGAGGTTAAAGCTTCTCTGTCTCTGCCACTTTGTCACTGCTTTATTCTGTTTCTATATTTGCCTCTGTCTCAGTCTGTCTCCCTCTTTTATTCCCTCTCTGTCTATCTCCTCATAGTGCATTTGCCAAAAGGAAAGGACAAACATTTGTAAAAGACATCAACCAAGCAGTTTTAAGAAGCATGACTCCTCATAGAATGGCAACTATGGATTCAAGAAAGAACATCCACATCATAGATCACCAGGAGTTGTAAGTCATCTATATGCCACAGGTTTCACTACCATTTTATTCTAAGTTTAAGACTATTCTCTTACCAGTCTTTGTATATCTGTGACAGATTGTGTACAAAGTTTTAAGGTGAATATTTTATACCAACTATTTTTACTATGCAATCTTAATAAATACCTCTGATAAAAGTTAATTCAATCTACTGCCTGATTGTTGATGAGAAGCTCACTAGTTGGGGCTTAGAAATGAAGATATTAGAAATTTGCCTCACCCTCAGCCCCTCCAGTTACTCCTTAAATCCTGAGAGTAAAAGTCATCTGCCCTCTCACCCATCACGTCTGGTGAGAGTTGTGTGAGTGAGCTCAGGAGAGGTGCTACAGTAAGCTTTATAACTTAAAACTACATCTAAATTTTAAGTTCCCTGAAGGAAAGAGTGCATCCTATTGGCTTTGTGCAATTTTAGGACCTTAAGAAACTTGCAGAATAAGTGCTTCTTAAATGACTAAATTTATAACCAAATCTCAGTCCTCAAAAATATAATACTGGGCTGACTTCTGAAAAATGTCACATAAATAATAAAAGTAGTTTGTGGATACTCAGTTTAGTGCTAAAAATGAGTGGGGTCAAACAATATGGTTTCTAAGTTTTCCTCTACTTCTCACATTTGAAGCACCCACTTTCAGAACTACAAGACTGTCCCTGGATAATATAAGAAAGACTTTGCCCATAGCCAGAGTATGTATACAGTTTATTAGTGGGGAAATATACTAATCTATTTGCTAAAAAAATTAAAAATGAAGAAAGAACGAAAAAAGAAACAAAGAAAGAAACAAAGAAATAAAGAAAAGGTAAGAAAGATAGAGAGGGAGGGAGGAAGGAAGGAAGAAAGGAGGGAGGGAGAGGGAAGGAGAAAGGGAGGAAGGAAGGAAGGAAGGAAGGAAGGAAGGAAGGAAGGAAGGAAGGAAGGAAGGAAGGAAGG
>NC_058131.1:56528079-56607226 GCF_016433145.1 Gracilinanus agilis | reverse complement strand
GGTCTTGATCAAGGACACATGACAAAACTAGTGGAAATGTGCATCGGCCATGGGTGGGGGAAGTGCAGGGGGGGTGGGGGCGAAGGGGATAGGAGGAGCATGAATCAGGTAACCATGTTAAAAATGTATATTAATAAATGTTAAAAAAAAAACTACAGGACATTATTTCAGAGTCTAGGAGGGACTGAATTTATTGTATTGATTTTTATGGGTTACTCTGACTATTTTGTTTACACAGTTCTGTGAGTCTTTTGCACTTTCTGCATTTTCAATGGGGGGATAAAGACTGTCCTCTAAACATTATACAAAAGTTAACTTGGATGCTTGTATGGGGAGCTGGAGATCTTCTTACCTACATTTACGGAAATCTATATTTGGAAATTTTCCTGCATAAACTAAATGGAAGCAAGAAGTCAATGAATATATAATCTTTGGAAGTCAGGAGCCCAGTTCGTATGAGTCAAAAGCTGATAGAAAAGGAATGGTCATGGATTGCATTGTTATACTTGTGAATGGGATGACTTCACCCACAAAATACAAGCAGATAGCAGAATGGATTTGAAACTAATATATAACAAAATGTCATTTACAAGAGATATCCTTATTCAATAGGACAGCTTTTCCATTTGCCATGATTTCATGAGCAATGACAATTTTTTCCAAATTTGAAGAACACTATGATTTGATTGACAGCTTCTGTTATTTGCTATAGTCAAAAATATTCAACATCCTGTGGCCAACCTGCTGATGAACCTTTCCAAATTTAGTTAGGCTCATTCTTGGACAAAAGACATATATGAACTGGGCATGAATCCAAAGTCTTTCTAGAATAATAGCAAGCCTGAGCTTCATTGATATAGTCTTTGAAGAGCTTAGAGTCACCTCCAAGCCAAGATAACCATTGGGAAAAGATCATAAGACCACCATAGAATCATAGATTTTAGAGCTACAAAGGATCTCATTTTACAGATGAAGAAACTGAGCCCAAGGGAGGGGGCATGATTATATACAGAGGTATATAGGGGTAGAGCCAGGATTTTTAAAAAATGTATATTTTTTAAAAATAGTATTTTTTTAATTTTAAAAAAAAATAGTATTAAGACTCCACATCCAGACCCCTGGATGTTATTGCTTGGCACATGGTAGGTACTTAATAAATCTTTGTTGATAAGTTAATATTAGCATCAATTTTTTAAAGTATTCATTATTTATTTTTAACATGTTTTTAGTTCCAAAATCTTTCTCTCCCTTCCTCCCACTCACCTCTACCAAACCCACTGAGAAGGCAAACAATATATCAATTATATATGTATAATAATGCAAAATGTTTCCATATTAGCTATGTCATCAAGAAAAAATGAAGAAAGTGAGAAAAATGTTTCAGTTTGCACTCAGAGATCAGTTCTTTTTCTGAAAGTGAGTAGTACTTTTCATCATGAGTTTTTTGGAATTATTTTTATTCCTTGTATTGATTAGAATAGTCATTTCTCACAGTTGTTCATCATATGCTATTACTGATTCTTACTTCACTTTGCATCTGTGCATATAGGTCTTCCCATGTTTTTCTGCAACCATCCCCCTCATCATTTTTTCTCGCACAATAGTACTCAATCACAATTATGTGCCATTCCCTAATTGATGAGTATCTCCTCAATTTCAATTCATTACCACCACAAAAAGAACTTTATGAATATTGTTTTTACATGTAAGTCCATCTCCTTTTCTTTGAAGTCTTTGGAGCACAGATTTACTAGTGGTATTGATGGATAAAAGGTTTATAGACCTTTGGGTAGAGTTCCAAATTGTTCTCCAGAGTGATTGAAAGAGTTCACAACTCTACCAATAGTTCATTAATGTACCTATTTTCCCTCATCTCTTCCAGTATTTGAATTTTTGCTAGGCGTGGGATGGCATCTCAGAATTGTTTTAATTTGCATTTCTTGAATTAGTCATATTTTAGAGCACTTTCTTCATATTACTTTAGACAGCTTTGATTTCCTGAAATTTGATTCAATTCCTTATATATTGGAGAAAAGGGTACTATATCAGAGGAACTTGCATTAAATTTTATTTTATATTGCTTCAGTTTCTTTTAGCAAAATATTTCCCTAACTGTATCCTCTAATCTGGTCTATTTTTGCTTTTGCCTTGTTTGAGATTATGATTGATATGCTAACCCTGCCATCTTCAGCCAAAGCATAATAGATTCTGTTCCATCTCCTTACTTATACTGTGTATCTTTCTATTTCTTTCTATTTCAAGGATATCTCTTGTAAATGACATTTTTTTAAATATTAGTTTCAAATACATTCTGCTATCCACTTGCATTTTGTGAGTGAGTTCATCCCATTCACAATTATGATTACTGTGTATTTCCCTACATTCTATTTTTTCTTTTTATTCTTCTCTCTCTTTTTATCCTGCCCCTTCTAAAGAGTTCATTTTGCTTCTGACTACTGCCTCTAGTCTTTCCTCATTTTTAGCATTCCCCACGTTTCCCTATCCTTTCCTTCCTATTTCCTTGTTCCCTGTTGTAAGATAGATTTCTACACCCAACTGACTTTTGTCTTGACATAGGGCTATGATAACACTGGAAGAGAGAGTGAGGTTCTGCTTCACTTAAATCCAATTAATGTACTAGTGAAGACATTACCCTATGATGTCTTTGATTCTCTTTGAAACAAAGAAAAAACAATATAAGAATGTTAAAAGCTTATTTAGTCTTTTATAACTTCTCTTTTCCTTTTTATGCTTCTCTTGAATCTTCTGTTTGAATTCTAAATTTTCTCTTTAGCTCCAATCTTTTCACCAGGAATGCTTGAAAGTCCTCTATTTCATTAAATAACCACTTTCTCCTTTGAAGAATCATACTCAGTTTTGCTGGGTAGGCTTTTCTTGGTTGTAATCCTAACTCCTTTGCCTTCTGAAATGTCATACTCCAAGATCTATGCTCCTTTAAAGTGGAGGTTGCTAAATCTTGTGTGATCCTGACTGTTGCTCCCTGATATTTGAATCATTTCTTTATGTCTGCTTCCAATATTTTTTCCTTGACATGGGAGCCCTGGAATTTAACTGTAATATTCCTGGGAGTTTTCATTTTGGGATCTCTTCTTGGAGGTGATTAGAGGATTCTTTTGATTTCTATTTTACTCTCCATCTAATATATCAAGAATTTTTCCTTGACAATTTCTTAATTAAAAAAATTATCTTTTGTCTTACTGTCTTACTAACATAGAAGAAGACAAAGGCTATCTGATAATTTTTTGAAATATGATTTCAGTGAGTACCTCTTTTCACTCTTTTGTCAATTCTTTTTAAAAACTTATTTTCTTCAATAAAATTTTGTGCCTCTTTTTACCATTAGTCCAATTCTAGTTTTTAAGATATTACTTTCTTCAGTATTTTTTGTGTCTCTTTTACCAAACTATTAGTTCTCTTTTCACAAGTTTCTTCCCTCACTCATCCCCATACCCCCCCCATATTTCCTCTACTACACATATTTCTTTAATATTCTAAGAATTTTTGTTGGGCTTCTGTCCAAGTAGCATTTTTCTATGAAGCTCAGGTTGTATTTACTTTTATATTGTTCACTTTTCTAAAATGTGTCTTGGCCTTCCCTTTATTGTAGTAGATTTTTATGGTGAAATTCTTTTATTATTGTTGATTGCTCATTTTCCCAGTCTATTTCTCAAGTTTGAACTTTATGTTAAAGGTTTTTGCTCACTTCAGAGTGGGGAGGCTCTGTCCCAAGCTTCAGGCTTTGTCATGCTGTACTTTTCAGAGCTAGTTCTAGCGGTCTGCAAGGTTTTGGTGCTTCCAAAGTGGTGTTAACCTGGGAAAAGTGTGGTCACTGCTCTCCTGGTCTACATTGTAGTCTTTACTCAGCAAAGATCCCAGCTCCTCTGCAACTACAAGTACTGGTACTTCCCTTGGCCCTGGGACTTTGATTAGGACCCTTGCTCTTTTGCAGCTGCAAATCTCCTCCACCTTGGGGTCCTGTACTCTTGTGACTGACCCCCAGCTCTCATCTGTCTGGAACTGTGATCTAGAAGTGTGTATGGGCAAGAGAATTGCCAATCAGCACCAACTATACCCAATGCCAGCAAAGGGTTCCCAATAATCTCTTTCTAACCAGTTGTCCAACCCCTTTACCACCTCTAGACTGCACTCCCAAAGTGGCTGTTTTTGCCCCTGTTGTAATTGCTTTCAAAGTCTACCACTAACGTTCCAGAGCTGAACTTTACCCCAGTGTCACAGACCTCTCTTGCCAGTGTCCTAAATAGTCTTAAACTGGAAAAATGTCTCAGTTTGGCCTTTTATTTATTGGCTCTACAGCTCCAAAATTCAATTTGAGGCATTAAGTTGTTCAGAGGGAAATGGAGTTTGGCTGAGTTGCTGACTTCAGTCCACCATTTTGGCTCCTCCCCCTAGCATTAGAATTTTAGAAATTTTGCATAAATGTTCTTTCCTCATCATTTCAACATACTTCCCTGGCCTGGCTGAGAGAGACCACCCAAGATGACCCGTGCATTTTTGCATTTGGATTTTACCTTTGGGGTGGATTTTTGTGCTCCCCAGTAAAGATAAACTGGGGCTCAGGGAGGGAGGGAGGCAGGGAGTCCAGTATCTGACTAGGTGTGACAAGGAGGTATCCTGAGGTTTTCATGAAAAGCTTGACTTCTAAGGGAAAGGGGGGGGGGTGGGTGGGAATGGAACACTTTCCGGAGGGGGTGCCTGGCAACACAAGTAGGGGCATTCTTCTGAGTCACAGGCAGGATGGTTTTGATCAGATAGAGGCCACAGCTCAGCATATTCTTTTTCATAAATACCACCAAATTACTCAAAGGTAATTGGGAAGGGAAAAGTGTCGTCTGATGTATGATTTCACCCCACCACTCTGTGCCTTGGCTCCCTGCGTGATCATCCTAGCGCCCACTCAAAAACAGTGTTGTCCGTGTTAACCAAACACCTGCCCAGTGTCCCATGGGATTAGAGTCAATTCAGTTTATAGAAGGTTCCTTTCATCTAGGGTTTTGAAAATAAATGGTACATATAGGGAAATGAAATTTTCTTTGCATGTGTGTGTCTTCTCCTGCCTCTGTCTTTCTCTCTTTTACACACACACACACACACACACACACACACACACACACACACACACACACACCCCTATTTCTTTCTCCCTGCTTCTAGCATTCTTTTTTCCTTTCTGGGTCTTCTGGAAAATGCTGTAACAGAGTTTGACTGTAACAGGAGCCAAGTTGGAAATTTGGCACACACACACACACACACACATCCCTCCTGGCTTCCACATTCTAACTTTCTGTTTCTTCTTTTCCCCCTCATCCCCCACTTTCCTTCCAGGCAATGAGACAATCTTTTAGAGAATGTTATTCTCAAAACTACTTTTTTTTTGTGGAGAAGCAGGTCCAGAGAAAGCTGCCTGGGGCAACTCCTAGTACAACTTTGATTCACTGGGGTAGGGTGGCTATTTCCCATTCCCCTAGGAACTTGTGACCCTTTCCCCTTTCCCTCCATCCCTAATAACAGTACAGGGTACCCACATGGAAAGGGAGAGGAAGTTTTCCTCTCTCTACAAAACTCAGAGGACCCAAATCTGTTTTTTGCATCCACAAAGGAGAAGGAAAGTAAGAATGTAATAATTACTGCTATGCTAAAAAGAACTTGAAAAGCCAGAGACACTCTCTAAGGAGTTATGCTCATTTCTTCTATGACTTCCATTATTTTTTGGAGCCACATGAAGGAACCTTGGCGCTTATTCTAACATATACCAAGTCAGAAGTAGAGCCACAAAATGCAAACACTAGAAGCTACCTTAGAACACAGAATGTGAGAACTAGAAGGAACCTTAGAATGGGGAATGTCAAAGCTTAGATGTTAAAGCTTAGAACACAGAATATTTTAGCTAGAAGGGACCTTAGGACACAAGTGCCAGAGCTGTAAAAGATCTTAGAATATAGAATGTCAGAGCTGGGAAGAGACTTAGAACAAAGACTATGAGGGGCAGCTAGGAAGCTCAGTGGATGGAGAGCCGGGCTTGGAGTGGGGAAGAATGAGTTGGAAGCTGATCTCAGTCACCTCCTAGGTGTGTGTGACTCTGGGTAAGTCACTTAACCCGGATTGCCTAGCCCTTACCATTCTTCCATTTTAGAATTAATACTAAGGCATAAGGTAAGGATTTAAAAACAAACAAACAAACAAAAAAAAACCAACAGAGAATGTCTGAACTGGAAGAGTTCTTAGAACACAGAACATCTGAGCTAGAAGGGACCTTAGAACACCGAATGGTAAACTCAAAGGAGTCTTAGAAGAGCAAATGTGAACAGCGAAGGAACCAAAAGACATGAGAAAGAACCATCTAACACGACATTAGAATGTAGAACATAAGAGACGGAAGGAATCTTAGAACAAGGGATGTTAGACCATAGAGACCACAGAGAATATTTAATCCAACTCCACTGTTTAATTGATAAGGAAAAAGCAGATTAGAAAAGTAAAATGATTCATTAAACATGACAGATAATTTCCTCAGCTTGGGTGGAGTTGAGACATTTCAATTGGTGACTATGTAGAAACTGACCTAATAATCCATTATATCCAGTCATCTACCCAAACTCTCTTGCCCGTCTTCTCTACTGTTGCAAATGTATTCTCTCTTCTTTCTAAAGGAATGGATATCAAATCAATATTATCATTGCTTCTAGAAAGAATGTGACAATCAACCAATCTGTGTTTTCACTCATCATCCCTGTGAGTTCTGAAACCAAAATTTCCTTCCCTCACCTCCAATCTCCTGTCATTTTCCTCTATTAGAATATAAGCTCCTTGAGGATAGGGATTATCTCGATTTTTGTATTTATACATCTAGTTCTTAAGAGATGAGCTGGCACAGAGAAAGTGTTTATTAAATGCTTTTTCATATTTTTCATATTAATTTCATGTTAATCCAGCAATCAATTAATTTCTCCTCTATTTCTATTCTCTCTTTTCCACTTTCCTCCCCTCCTCTTCTCTATTCTATTTTCTTATTCTCGTCTCTTTCCTCCTTTCCATCATTCTCCTTTCCCCTCCCCAAATGAACCAGCTCTATAGCTTTCTCTCTTTTTTTCAAACCCTTATCTTTCATCTTAAAATCAATACTGTGTATTGATTCCTAGGCAGGAGAGCAGTAAGGTTTAGGCAATGGGAGTTAAGTGACTTGACCAGGGTCACACAACCAGGAAGTGTCACAGACCGTATAGTTTTTTATTCTTTTAAATTCTCCAAATACTACATGATTAGTGCTGCCTCATGAAGTCCTATGCTGGCAATTCGACAGTAAAAATGCTGGCTCCCTTTCCTTCCCTGATATGCTATATTGTCACTTTGGCCCTCTCAAGTGCCTATCGGCAGAGGGCACAGACTGATGAGGTGACCAGGAAGCATAAACAAATCAAGGTAAATTCTGTCCTCCCTGATTCAAACTTGAAGTTCATCCCTTCACATTTAGCCCATCTTTTCCCAGTGTTTTAAGGCTATTAAAAATGTAACTTCCAGGGAAAGTAATAGAGTCTGTTTTTAGCCCAGACCTGCAATTAGGGGAATTAGTAACATGATACATCATCATCTTAGAGAACACATCTAGGAAGAAATCTGCAACCCTCTGGAAAGGCATCTTCTCCCAAGCCAGGGCAGGAGGACTGTGTGCACAGAATTTCCTTCCCTCTCTGAGAGCAAGCAACCCAAGAAGGGATTTTATGGTCCCCCACTATCAACAGCAGCCCAGGACTGAGCAGTCATAAAATTGGTCTCCCTGTGCCAGGGAATTCAGGGTCCTGTAAACAGCTGCTTTCCAGCAGTGGCCCAAACTAAAGTGTGCCCAAATACCTCATTACCAACTATGAAAGAATTCTATTGTATGTGAGTGTGTGTGTGTGTGTGTGTGTGTGTGTGTGTGTGTGCGCACATACACGCATAAACTTAGGGCTGGGGTTCTATAAGACAGAAAAGATTTGTGGGTTCCCAGGGAGTGGATTTCTGGGTTCCAGGCAAGCCAGATCTTAAGAAGTCAGCAAGCATTTATTTTAAGCTCTTAGGTAAGAACTGGGTCTACAAGAAAGTAAGAAATAGGCCTGAGGGAGAGAAAAACAAATGCTTATTAATTGAAAATAGGGACACACTATCTACAGGTATATCTGTGTGTGTGTGTGTGTGATATACATTTATATAAGCAGAAATAGCCTTGGTCCCCAAGAAGCTCATATTCTAATGATAAAGACAATATGCCAACACTGAGGAAGACTTGAGATGGATACAGAGTAGATAACAGGTACTCTGAAAGGGAAAGCCTTAGTAATTGGAAGGGATATAAATTTGGGACTATGTATTGGGATTTGGGAAGCTTTTCTGTAGTCTGAGATGATGGAATCAGATAAATTGAATAAAATTATATATATAGACTAGATAAAGTAAAGAGTCAGGAGGACTTAAATTCCAAATTTAAATCTGGCCTCAGATACTTACTGTGTGACCCTGGGCAAGTCACTTATTCCTGTTTGCCTCAGTTTCTTCATCTATCAAATGTGTAGAGGAAGGAAATGACAAACCACTCCAGTAACTCTGGCAAGAAAACCCTAGTTGGGTCACAAAGAGTTAGACAGGAGTAAAACAACTGAACAACAATAGCAGAGAGAAGGAGAAAGTGAGAGAAAGTGGGATTACCTAGTTTACCTGTATCCATCTTCAAAGGAAGAAAGATGTTTATGGAGAGGAAGAAGAAAAATAACAATGGCTTTTATTCCTATAACCCTTTAAGATTTGTGAAGCACTTTGCATATGCCATCACATTGGATCCTCACAACAATCTTGTGAGGCAAATGTTCTGATCCCTGTTTATATGTAAAGAAACTGAGACTGAGAGAGATTAAAGGTTACCAGCTAGTAAGTGCCTAGGTGGTTTTTTTAATTTTTAATTTTTATTTGTTTTAAACCTTTAACTTCTGTGTATTGGCTCATAGGTGGAAGAGTGGTAAAGGTGGGCAATGGGGGTCAAGTGACTTGCCCAAGGTCACACAACTGGGAAGTGTCTGAGGCCGGGTTTGAACCTAGGACCTCCTGTCTCTAGGCCTGACTCTCAATCCACTGAGCTACCCAGCTGCCCCACCAGGTGGTTTTTGAACCCAAGTTTTCATGACTTTTTCCCCTATGCCACCTGAGTGGAAAGAGACTTGTTTATGGCCAGAGTGGCAGAGGCTGAGCTGGAATTTAACACACATATTTTAAAGTAATAATTATAACCCAAGGTTCAAGCCTGGGTATTTGCAAAGAGCTTTACTTGCTGCTGGAGAGTATGCTTTGTTCAGTGTCTATCCAACTCTGTCTATCACACAAATACAGAGCATTGAGTAATGTTCTCTCCATTCAATGAGAACAGTGTTATGCAAATGCCCAGGTTTGAACCCTGGGTTACAATATATTAATATTTTGAATTTTCATTAGGCTTTTCAGTTTACAGAATATTTTTCTTAAAGCACTCCTTTGTGGCAGGCAATGTGAGTGTTTTTGTTCCATTTTTCAAAAGGGGAAATGGGTTCAGAGAACTTAAACAATTTGCCCAGATGTGTCAGAGTCAAGATTCAAAACTAGTTCTTCTACCACTGCATAACTCAAAGAATCAGAAAAAAAGTACTGGAATCAGAAAGGATTGTAGATGTCACATAGCTCCCTATCACCCAACTTCCTTCTTTCCCCATCTTGTGTCACAGACAAGGAGAATGAGGTCTAGTAAAGAGGAATAACTTCTTTGTCCAAGGCCACACAGCCATTTAGTGGGAGAGGTGAGGAGGTGAAAACCCTGAGAGGATAAGCATTGCCTCTCCCCCAGCAGCCCTACACCCTAGCAGAGGCTGCTGTGGGCATGGAGACATTCTCCTCTCTCTCTAGGCAACATCTGCTGGGGATGAAAGACCACACACAGAGAGGTCGAGATACTCCAGCTACCTGGAAAGACACCAGCCTGAGGCTCACAGATGTACAAAGTGATAGCTCGACCTGGAAGATACCTTGCCAACTCTCCATGTGTAACAATCCCTGGACCCCAAGGGAAACTTCTAAATCTTAAACCGCCCCCAAAAGTCAAAGATGACAACACAAAACAAAGAGATTTCAATCGTTTACTTAATATTTTGTTTCTGCATATTGAATATCCCAATAACCTTGCAAAACAAAGCCCAGAGAAACCACTAGTAAAATGGGGGATTATGTTTTCCACATTTCAGAAAACACACAAACTCGTGCACAATGAGCAGCACGCACATAGACAAACACATGTAGAGAGACATCTGAACCTCAGTTTCCTACTCTATAAAATGAGGTGGTAGGGGAAAAAGAAAAAGAGGGTTGACCCAAATTATCTGAGAGGCTCGTTCTAGTTCCAAATTCTGGAATTTCTTTCTCTCTTGGTGTTCAAAGCATATCAGAGGCTCTGAAGCAAGTACTTAAACAATATTCCCATGAGTGCCTCGGGGGGACCTACATTGACCCTCTTGGATACCCTGGACCACTTGAGCAAATAGTATTCAACCACCTGGACTTTCCAGGGGAGGCTAATAACGTACAAAGGGGTACAGCTGGATCAGAGCGCGATCAAGGCTTTTTTGCACATTAACTAGTGTAGCTTCTCTATGGGCAGCAGTGGCCAGGGGTAGGTTCCCTATTTTGAAGATGGAGAAACCACGGCACAGAGGAACTGAATAGGATATTAGTATCATAGAATGTTAAAAACTGGAAAGAATCTTTAAACACAGAATGTCAGAAATGGAAGAGACCTGAGAAATGTGTTCCACTCTCCACATTTTAAAGATGAGGAACCTTAAGTGCAAAAGAGGGGAAGGGACTTATCGAAGGTCACTTCTCAAGTCGATGTCCTAGTCAGGACTAGAATCCAGATCCTTCACCTCTTAGGCCAGGGACTTTTTCAATAACCCAACTGGCTCATCATAATTGAAGTCATGGAGTAAATGTGTATTTTTAAGGATGCCCCCTATTTCTATAGTTATTCTTATCCAACAGAGTAGGTTGGTGTCTTTTCTTCCCAGCTCTAGTTCTTGGATTCCTCTTAATGCACCTAGAGCCAAGACAGGAAATAAATCTGCACTGATTCCTCACTTACTATGTTATGCATTGTAGTAATTACTGAGGATTTAATGAAAGTGAACAAATATGGTCCCCGATCTCAAGAAGCCCATATTTTGATGTGGGAGATCACATTCAAACAATTATGTACATAAAAGATACATACAGTGTAAATGGGAGATAATCTTGGTGGGATTAACAGTACATGGAATTGAGGGACTGATAAAGTCTTCCTGCAGGAAACAGGTTTTGAGCTGAGTCTTGGATGAAGCCAGGGAAGCCAAGAGGGAGAGGAGAGGAGGGAAAGGATTCTATCCGGGGGAGATAGCTTGTGCAAAGGCGCAATGTCTGGAGATAGAGTGTTGAGATTGAGGAACAAGATGGAGGAGAGTGTCACAGCAGCTATGAGATGTTGGGGACACTTTGTAAAGGGCTTTAAAAGTCAAACAATTTTAGAGCTGATCTGAGAGGTAATGGGGAGCCACTGCAGATTAATGAGTGAAGAATGGGAATAAAGGAGATGATATGGTCAGACCTGGTCTTTAATAAGATCCTCCTTGGAAGGTCTGCAAGACTAGCCCTGCAGACCTGAAGGGGTCCAGATGGCTTGTTCGTTAAGCTCTGAATAAATGCCTCTGTTTTATTAATGTACCTGAACCCTGATCTTCAAGGTTTCCCAACTCCAGCTTGAGCTCCAGGCCACATACTTCAGGGCCTGCTGAGCCTTTCCATGAACTGACAAGTCCTTATCAGTCCTGGGAGGAGATAACACAGTCCAGTATCCATGTGTCAGGAAACAAGAAACTCCATAAAAAGTGGAGTAAGACAGAACTCTGCAATCCAATCAGGCTTTTGTCCTTAGCCATCCCAGTGTGGAAGAAATGGCATTTTATAGTTTGGAATTTTTTTTCCCCTTCTTGTTCTTTCTTAGTTGAGACCAATTTTGGATAAATAACTCACAACCGCAGAAATGTTACACCAAAGCAACAGCGCTGGGTGGCAAATTTCTCTGTTACCACAAATATCCTTTCTCCTGGAGGATCTAGATTGAAAGCATTTGGATTTGTTTGTCAGTCCCATCCTCAATCAGTCCCAGAAAGTTCCCAGGGCTCAGAGGAGACTGACATACCTATTTCTATCCTCGAATGGCTTCTGCCTATCACCAAACATATATTTCTCTCCTTTTCCCCCATTTCCCCTGTGCTTTCCCGTTTTCTTTTTTTTTAAAACAAAAAATGGAGGATTGGAGTAAAGGATGGAGATGAGGAGGGACTGGTCTCTCCTTTCTCCCCTGTGAGCTGAGGATGACTCAGTGTTAAACCTTAAGTCAGGAGATCTAGCTTTGAATCCAGCCCTGACAGCTTTCGAGCTGGATGACCAGGGGCAACGGACAAACTCTCCAAAGTTCAGGTCTGATTGTGGAGCTCATGGAGATCGTGGATTGAGAGTTCAAAGTCTCATAAGTGGTCATCTTATGACCTCCTTTTTGTACAGATGAGGAAACTGAGACCTAGTGATGTTAACTGACTTTCTCAAGGCTACACAAATGGCAATGATCATACTTGGCCTGCCTACCTCCCAGAGTTGTTAGGAAGGAATGACTTAGCAAACCTTAAAGCACCATATGAACATGGGTTTATGCTATTGTTCTTTCTCCTGCAGGGAAAGAAAGTCCAAATGGGAAACATAAATCCAAACACACGGCTTCTTGTTTCTGTTCCTCTCTTCCCAAGTCGACTCATAGATGCAACCCAAATGTTCAAACTAGCTGGGACCTTTGAACATAAAAAGTTAGCATCGTGCCCCAGCCTATCCCAAGGGCAACCTTGGGACATTGGGTCCTGGCTGCTTATATAGAAGGAGGCTTGACTTTGGTTTGGTGGAGAGACTTTGGGGAGAGAGTTTAAGAGAGTCAAGGGTGAGAGTTAAGGCATGAAGTTTATTTATTTATTTTATTTTATTTTAAACCCTTACCCTCCACCTTGGAGTCAATACTAAATATTGGTTCCAAGGCAGAAGAGTGGTAAGGGCTAGGCAATGGGGGTAAGTGATTTGTCCAGGGTCACACAACCAGGAAGTGTCTGAGGTCTGATTTGAACCCAGAACCTCCCCTCTCTGAGCCTGGCTCTCAATCCACTGAGCTACCCAGCTGCCCCCAAGGCATGGAGTTTAAGGGATAAGTTTAAGACTCCGAGGGAGCTTCAGACATGTGGAAAAAGCCTACATTCCAGCACATCCCCTGAAACTTCAGAGACAGTTAAGAGCAGACTTCCTGGGTGATATCATTCTCTCCTTGCTAGTCCCATGGCTGGTCTATAAAAAGTGGAGCAAGACAGAGCTCTGCAATCCCATCAGGCTTTTGTCCTTAGCCATCCCTGCGTGGAAGAAATGGCATTTTATAGTTTGGAATTTTTCCCTCTTCTTGTTCTTTCTTAGTTGAGACTACTTTGGCTGCTGTGTAAAGGATAGACTGAAGAAGGAAGAGAGCAGAAAAAGGAACCAGATTAAATCCACTAAAAAGCTCCTATTGTCATCTAGAGAAGAGGCGAGGATAGTCTGAGCTAGGATGGGGTAGTGTCTGTGAAAAGGGATGGATTAAAGAGATTTCATGGAGGCCGAATTGATAAGACTACAGCGCATTGAATGTGGAGGATTAGGGAGAGGGAAGAAGTGACCCAGCAGCCATCCTTTCATGAAGGCTAGTGCTGACTTTTTCTTGCCTTCCTTCTCTAATTCGTGGTTATTTCCTATGTAAGGGGGTATAGAATGTGGCGTCCCTCTACCATGCCCATAGCTGCTGTGACCGTAGAAAGCAAAGAGTAGCTAAGAGGAGTACCGAGATCTAGGGAAAGGAAAAAAAAATTGCCAAAGGTCATCTAGTAATTAATGAGAGAATCAGAACTGGAGCCTGGGTCCTGGGAGCCACTGTTTCTCTCATTACTCCACACGGTGTCCCGGTCGGTAGTTAAGACAGTTTTCCTCTTTGACCCTCAGCCTCACTTCCAGGCAGAGATATCTTTTATAAGCCTCCAGGATGCTCTCTAGCTGAAGGGAACATTTTCAGAATGACAAAGAGGTTCATAGTCTGGCAAGGAACATGGCTAATCTGTGTGCCTTTTTTATTGCTTCAAATATTTTTATTTTACTAGAGTGAAAGTAGATAAGCCAGACGATGCCTCAGATACCACAGAGAAGTATGTCCTTTCCAACCACATCAGCATCTGTGGTATTTGCTACATGTTTCTCAATTACATTAAGAGAGCTTTTAGCCAGGTTCTAAAGGCTCATTTGGCCTGCAGTTGATTGCTATAAAAACAAAAAGCCGTGTATCCAGAGACCACGTAGGGTTATCCAGCAGTTAACTGGGGTGAAAATATGTCCTGATGGAACGTGCTCATCACTCGGGAGCCCGGTGTTGCAGGCACTCAAGGCTTGGCCATGTGTCATGTCCTCATTTTGCAAGCTAACTTTAGTTCTCCAGGCAGTGTGAAGGAACTTGGCTAATCAAGGACTTAAAAGGTCAAAACTGTGCCTGGTTTTCTGAAAAGAAACCGAACGCATAGACAGAGGACAGACGTGTGATTTCTTGTTAGGCAGAGAATTCAAAGTTCAGGGAAGTATTTAGAACCATAATATCTTAGAACTGGTAGAAACCATAGATAGAACATAGAATTAAAAAACCCAGAACTTAGAATGTTAAATCTGGAAAAGAACCAACAAGAAAACATTAAAATATCTAATGCTGGAAGGAACGTTAAAGATCCATTTGTATAAGACTCTCTCCTCAATGAGCAACTAGGTAGAGCAGTGGGTAGAGTGCTGGGCTTGGAGACAGGAAGACTTACCTTCCCAAGTTGAAATATGGCCTTGGCTATGTGACCTATGATGGCAAGTCACTTTTAACCTTATTGGCCTCAGTTTCCTTATCTGTAAAATGAGCCGGAGATAGAAAAGTAAACCACTCTAGCATCTTTGTCAAGAAAACCCTAAATGGGGTCATGGAGAGTCAGATATGACTGAAAAAAACTGAGCAAAATTCTCTTCTTTGGTGGAAAGAAAATAGAACACTGAGCCATGCTGGAGTGGATTTGAATATTCTTAATTGTAAAATAAGCCAACTTGACTAGATGAGCTTTGGAGATTGAGGAATGAAACTACTTACCCTAGATCACACAGCTAGCGACCAAACTAAGACTAGAACCCAGGATCTTTGACTCCCAAGCCAGAATTCCTTCACCCCCCCCCAAAAAAAAATGAGTTGGAAAACCCTTAGAGGGCTTAAAGATCAACTATTTCATTTTATAAATGGAGAAACTGAAACCCAGAATGGGATGGCGATTTGACTGAGTCAGTCAAGACTTCAAACTTATTTAGTGAGATGATGCCAGAGGAGACTGGGTCATAAAGTTAACACACCATCCTCCCTGAGCTCTCGTCAAATGATCATGTAAGGCTCATGAAGAGTTGAAACCAGTAAAATTAGGTCAATCTACCAATCCACCATGATGAGATCATAGTGCGGTTTCCATATTGCCTTGACAGGGGTGAGAAATTAGGAGTGGTGATTTCTTGATTTGAAATCTTAGCTGCTTTCCTCAAAATATCACTATTTGGGGGGGATGGAGGTAGCCCCTTAGTAGAAGAAGCTGCTCTGCAATTTTGTCTCAAGGAATCATTAGAGCAATAAAAGATTAAGTGACTTGCCTAGAGTTGCAGAGCCACTCAAACTCAGTTCTTCCCCACTCTGAGTTAGGACTTTTATCCACTGCCTCATAACACTTTACATGGTTAAAACAAATGGCATGGAAAACTCTTCCTTTCCTTTTTTAAAAAATATTTTATATGTTATTTTTCTGAGGATTTTTTTCCCAATTAAATACCCCAGCCTGTATCTTCCACTCCCTCCCAACTCATTCTTCTGTCCCTCCAAAGGAAAAAAAAAATTCCTTCAGAAATTGTATTTCTGCTTCAGCTATTTGTTCAAAGCCATTCCAGAGGGGTGACCAGGTCTAGTAGTAGGTATAGTCAGGTCTAGAAGTTAATTGTGAGTGGCAGAGTTTATGATGAAATTAGACTGCTTAAAAAAAATAAGAGAGAATATTTAGGTTAGTCTTGTAATTTCCCAAGATACTCTCGGCTTCCTTTGCGTAGTCCTTTTAAGGGAAAGCGAACAGGCATTTGTTGAGTCCCTATGATATGGCAGACACTGTACTAAACATTTTACATATATTATCTCATTTGATCCTCATTACAGCCCCATGAAGGAGGTGTTATCATTATCTCCAATATTTTAGGAGAATAATTGAGCTTTTTCCATAGCCCAGTTTGCTATCCCCAAAAGATGTGGGAAAGAGAAAGATTTCTCTCATTTGCTCACACAATAATTACTTGTATTAAGGAAACTGAGGCAGATAGAAATAAAGCAATTGATCTAAGGTCATCCAGCTAGTAAGTTATCTGAGGCTGGATTTGAACTCAAGTCTTGACTCCAAGTCTAGCACTCTCCATTGTACCATCCAGCTGTGTCAACTTAAAACAAAAACAAAAAACTGACCTTCTGTCTTGGAATCCATACCAAGTAAGCATGGATTCTAAAACCAAAGAGTGGTAAGGGTTAGGCAGTGGGGGGAAGTGAGTTGCTCAGGGTCACACAGCTAGGAAGTGTCTGAGGCCACTGCCTCAACTTTTAAAGATATTTATATGCAGATTAGAAAAATCTGACAAAGAGAGCCATTGAAGAGCCTTCCTTATCCAGGACTTCCTGTTTTATTGAGCAGAGATATTTCAGGGTTTAAGAAAAATTATGGTGTTTAGTCCTCACATCAAGTAAATCACAATTTTTACTATGGAATCGCATACTTTCTGTCACCGATGAAAACTATAGTCCATGCCACATTTTGTGTTTGGAATTCAGGGATTTAACTCTATTCTATAGTTGAATTATGTTTATGGTATGTTCCTTGTGATCTATTTAGTGCTAAATTTCTGGTGAAAGACCTGGGTATTTTGGGGTTAGTTTTTTGTTGTTTTTTGGGGGTTTTTTTGTACATTTGATCATGACATTCTTACTCAGGATTGTTAGTGTTATCTTTTCTATGAAGAAAAAAGAATCCTCTCTTCCGAGGCAAGGTGACTAGGGAGAAAGTCCTGGCCAAGGTTGGGCTTTTAAACCTTTCTTGACCTGGCCCCTTCCTACCTCTCCAGTCTCTTTACACTTTACTGACTGTCTTTGTCCTCTGTAAACCAGTGACACCGACCTCCTTGCACTCCATCTCCTGACTTTGGGCTTTCTCTCTGGCTGTCCTCCATGCTTGGAATGATCTCTTTCCTCTTCTCTGTCTCCTGGCTTCCCAAATGCCCTTCAGATCCCAGCTAAAATGCCACCTTCTACAGGAAGCCTCTTCTGATCCCCTCTAAGGCTCGTATCTTCCCTTTGAGATCATCTCCTATCAATCCTGTAAGTAACTTATTTTTACATAATTCTTTCACACGGTGTCTGTCCCATTAGACTCTAAGCTCATCGAGGGCAGGGACCGTCTGCCTTCCTTTGTATCTCACACAGTGCTTGGCACACAGCAGGCACTTAATAATTGTTTGCCGATGACTTGGCTTAACTTGTTATTAGTTTAGGGTGTTGTGAGAAAGGTATTACATAAATATGTATTCTAGTTATTCCTGATAGGAATTCAACGAATATTTATTTTATTCCTATTACATTATACATATATGTAATTATATTTCTATATGAAAGGCAACGTATTCAGCTCTGAGGATATAAAGATAGAACCTGACCTCAAGGAACTTAAAATCTAGCATTAGAGAAAAGAAGTACATAAATAATTATGGTGTGAGTGAATGAGAGAAACCTTTCTCTTTCCCACATATTTTGGGGATCGCAAACTGGGCTATGGAAAAAGCTCAAGAACTCTCCTAAAAATAAAAAAGGAAATTCTTATGATAACTTAACCAAAGTCCTACACAAGCATACACAGGGGAGTGGCAGAGAGGAAATGAGGACCCAGGTCTCCTCACTTTGAAAGCCAGCGTCTTTTCCCCCATCCTGAGAGAGTCGTAGAGTTGGAACATCTGGAGCATCTGCATTTCTCACTTGTCATCCGAGTGTCCCGGAGCCATGAAGCCCCAGCCGAGATCTGTGTTTATGTATCTACTTTTGTTACTAAATTTTATCCTGAGGATAAAGACACCACAAACCAAGATGTATTTAAATAGATCATATGGTAACTCAAGCTCAATAGTTTATTTCACGAGGGTGAATCGAGGGTCGGAGAAAATTTCCAGGGTGAAAAACTAAAAATTCAGCAAAATAAATCAGGTAAACTAGGCATCTGTCACACATCTGAATTGACTCCTTCACTTACTACATGAGTCCTAAGGACACCATATCAGCATAGACTATAGCTAGACATCGTCCATTACAAATGTGAGCATGCTCCTGGAATGAAGTCTATAGTCTATTTTCAATATCTGGGGCTCTCTGTTATAGATTAACTCCTCAATATCACTTTATTGCATAGAAATGTACTAAGGTCGTCATCTATTAAGCTCCTCTTGCATTCAGAGACCTAATCTTTTAACTATCTCTTTTTTAGGGGGTTGACAAGGAATAGAAGTCATCTTATATGAAGCATATGCTCTGCTTTCTTTCACTTCCAGTACTGAGGGACCCCATATGTTTTTTTAAATAAAACAATCCTTCCTTTGGTCTATTTATTATGATAAATCATTATACCTGATCCATCATGCTTTTGATTTTAAATACTTTGGGTTATAGCATTTTTAGTTTCATAATAAAATCAATGGATATAAAGCATTTATTAAGCAACCACTTTGCCAGAAACTGTGCTAGACACTGAGATTATAAAGAGAAAAATGAAATGGTTCCTATCTTCAAGACGTTTGTATTTGCTTTTTTTGTGGGGTGAGGAGGAAGGAAGAGGAAATGTAGACATAGCATATTCACATAACAGCTAGCTGGCACTTATATAGCATTTTAAGGTTTCCAAAGTGCTTTAAATATGTTATCTCATTGGATTCTTGTAACACCCTTGGGAGGTGGGTGCTATTGTTATCCCCATTTTACATATGAGGAAACTGAGGTAGACAGAAGTTAGGAGACTTTCCCAGTGTCACACAGCTAGTATATGTCTGAGACCAAATTTGAACTCAGATGTCCTTGACTCCAAGTTCAATACTCTCTCTGTAACCCTACTTTGCTACCTTACGTGTATGCAGATATGAGCATATTCAAAGTAAAAACAAAAAACAAATACTAGATAACTTTAAGTTTTAGAATAAAGGAATGATCAAAGTGAGAGTATAGTCTAGTAGAAAGAGCCCAGGCGTTGACATTAGAGGACCTGAGTTTCAATTTGGAACTAAAAAATGCTACCTATGCAACTTAAGGTAAGTTAATTCCACTAACCTCAGTGTCTGCATCTATAAAATGAGGGAATTAGAATAAATTATTCCAAAAAGGATCTTAAGGTGGACCCCCACCCCATTTTTCAGTTGAGGAAACTAAGATGCAAAGGGGGCTATTAAGTGACTTATACAAGGTCAAATAGGCACTAAGAATGTGGGATAAGATTTGAACTCAGGTCTTTCTGTCTTTGAGGGCATTTCTTAGTAAAAAATTCTGTTCTTCCCAGCAGTCGTTTATAAGTAGACACGATCTGTATGATGCTATCTATCTATAAATATTCTATCTATTTATCTATCTATTTATCTGTCTATCTCTCCATCCATCCATCCATCCATCTCTCTATCCACCCATCTATCCATCTATCCATCCATCTCTCTCTATCTATATCTATTTCTATATCTATATCTAAATCTGTATATTTATACACGTGTGTATATATACCTGTCTCCCCTTTACCCCATAAAACAGGATTTTGGGTAGGAGCCCAGGAGGCTAAGTGAATGAGCACCTTGGAAAGAAGGCTGGGCCGACATTCCCCCAGAAGGCAAGGCAGAGACCCTCCAAGAAGGGTGACTCGATTCCCTTCTTAGTAAATGCCCCCAGAAAAGCTGTCCTCTTAGACTTTCCAGGAGCCCCATCCCTTTACTGCCCCCACTCTCCTTACCCCAAAGTCACATCAAGAAACTTATGTGGTTTTTCTCAAAATGACAAACTGGACAGGCAGCCCCCCAATCACCCTACTCAGTCTTGGCAATAAACTTTTCTGGTACAACAAGCTGCTTTTATGGAGACCCCAGTAAACCCCAGAGTAGACCATAAATACATCACCTACTGACTCTCTACCAGGAGGCTATGTCTGCATGATCTCAAGCCTCTAGAGCCAAAGAGGGAAAATTTCCTAGATCACACAGATGTGTGGCATTGTGAGCTTCCAGGTTCCATCTTGAATTGGCTGTGGGACCTTGGCTAAGTCACTTCCTTTTTCGAAACTTTTTCTAAGTTTTGTTCTATAAAATGAAGGGCTTGGGCTTAGAAAATCTCTAAGCCACATGTATTATAACTCTAAATCCTATAGGTTTGTGATTTTTTTTTACCTTTACACCAGCTGGAATGGATTAAATACACACTTTAGGGATAGATTGCAAGCCTCTCTTCCCTTCCTCTTTTCTACTCCCTCTTCCCTCCCAAAACAGAATCTCTGTTCCATGACTGCAGTGGTCACGTCTTAACAAAGTATCCTATTGCTCCCAGTGCCTAGCAGGATTCTTGTAATGATCTAAGGAGATGATGCCTGGCAAGCACTTTGCAAGATGCAAAGCCTACTATCAAAATACTGTATTATTTTTAAGCCACTATAAGGTGACAATGTAGATAAGAGTACTGGTCTTGGAGTCAGGAATGCCTGGGTTTAAGTCTTGCCTCAGGACCCCCACATAATTGTGTGGAAGCAAGTCACATCACCTGTGTGAAACTCTCGGTTTCCTCATCTGTAAGATAGGAATAATTATAATAGCTCCTTCAAAGTGTTGTTGTTTTCCCAATCTCTTTTAATTCTGGTGTCTTCCTTAGGTTGATTATTTCCTATTTATCCAGTATATATAAATTGTTTGTATGTATTTGTTTATCTATTGTCTCTGCCACTAGATAGTAATCTCCTTGAAGGTAGGGACTGTCTTTTGCTCTTTTTTTTATATAACTAGCACTTAACATAGTGCCTGGCACATAGTGGACACTTAATAGATGTTTCTTGATTGATCAAATTAGATATAATTTGGCTAACCTTAAAATGCCATACCAGTGTTAGATAGTATTATTATTACCCTAGGATCATGTTGGCAAAGGCATGGCATGTGCATCCCATCATACTGGAGGGGTCTACTCTGTGCCTCCTCTCCACCACACCTGAGGACAATTTTCACATTCCCTGTCCCTCTGTCCAGCAGCTGAATGCGAGCACTCCCTCCCTCCACTGTCTGGGGTTATGAGGGGGACTCACAGGCAGCTTGAAGGTGCAGTTTGGGCACACAATCTCTAAAAGGTTCACCAATGCTGCTTTAAAGGCTAAAAGACTCATTTTTCTGGGAGTACTCAAGAAATTTCCTATTGGAGTCTTTGAGTGGAATCGTAACCCTGTCATTAGTCTTTCCCTCATATCTTGTGTCCATGCTACTCCAAACTGTTGTGTGTGTAGGTGTTGAGGCTTCACACATGCATACACACAGGCATGCACACAAACACACACACACACACACACACACACACACACACACACACATATTATTTTGGCCTCATTTGAAAAAAAAAGAGCTTAGGTTATCTCTCTGAACTTGAGGAGAGCAGCCTGGAAGCTGAGCCAAACAAGCCCCATTTCTAAAATTGTTCTTCCCAAACAGTAAGCAAAAGATGGGTTTATTTTTTGATGTTTTTGTTTTTTTGGATTTTTTTTTGGTGTTTCCCCCTTCCCAGGCAGGAAGGAGCTTCCTTTTGGAAGTGTCCTGACATTGTTCTTTGTATTTCAAAAATTCCCTTCTCCTTGATGGCATCTGCAGAAGGTTCAGGATGCACGTTGGAACTGGCCACCATAAAGGGAGTGAATTGAGTAGGGCTGGATTTATGACCTTTCCTGGTGAACGTCATGCACATGCACATAAGCCATCTTCTCCCCATCCTTTTCTCAGGCTTTTTTATGTGGGTTGCCCCATCCCCCATCAGCCCATAATAGACTCAACTTAGTTATGATATGACTCCTTGGCTGATATTATTCCCATTGGGATCACTGACTTTACCTGTGCTGAAAACGTACTGCCCTCTGCCCATGCCTCAACTGCTCTCCCTCTTCACTCCCAGCTTTTGGAACTCCCTAGCACCCTTAAGCTCCTTAGGTCTCAGTTTCCTCCTGTATAAAGTGATGGGGTTGGATTAAATGACTTCCAAGGTCCCTTTTGGTTCTAAATCTACCATCCTATGACCCATATTACAGAGGAGAAAATTGACCCTTAGAGAATTTAAAAAATTTTCCCCAAGATCTCATAACTAAGATACTTTGGAAATCGATCTGGATCCTATACCTTCTGACCCTAAGAGTAATGCTTGTTCCCATCGCCAAAACATAACCTCTAAGAATTCCAAAGACTTTGAAAAAACTTGTTAAGCCAAGCCAGTTATAATTTTTTGATGTTAACCCATAGTTTAATGATCAGATCTCATGGGCTATCTTGTTAAATTACTGTCCGGTATATTTAAGTTTTATCTTCCCAGCTTGATTACAAAGGTGACATGAGGGAGGGATGCCTGGGTCTAAAATCAGCAGGTTTGGTTACCACTCTTTGCTCTGCTGCTAACTATGGAAAGGCAGACTGATCACTCTCCATCTCTAGGTTTCAGGTTTCTTCTTTGCAAAAAGTGGAGGCTGGCTCAAATGATCTCTAAGGGCCAGAGTGAAAATTAGCAGTTTTGCAGATCAGAGAAACATTTCAAAAAATGTCCCCTGGACCATTGGATAAGTAGCTTGAAAAGTGTCCTAAAATACCATTTTTAAGACAAAAAAAGTCAGTTGGCAAAAGGGAAAGACCCTGGAATACAAGGAATTTGGGTAGGGAGGACTGAAACAGTCTAGGGTGTGCTGAAGCCACCCTGAATCAGAGAAGATTGTTATATTTTCTTGGTGAGCCTTTACATCTCAAAAATCAAAAAAAGGAACTAAATCTGGGCTTGATCTATTATTTTTCTAATTTTCTAGCCTTAAGAAAGAGATGTAGAAAACGTTAATAATGCAGATTAAATTAAAAGCATATCCTCCATACATTTCTTCCCCAAGAGAGTCAGTAGTTAAACATTTACCAGCACATCCTTGGCTGGAATCCTATCTCTGATACTAAGCATATGACTTTGGGGAAACCACTTAAACCTTGGTTTCCTGAACTGTAAAATGGAGATAAGAGCATTTGTCCTACCTACCTCACAAGATTGGAGAGAAGGAATGAGCTTTGTAAATCTTGGTGATCCATTGAAATGTATTATAGTGATTTTTACCACATATTGTCTAGCTCTAAGTCTTTTTATATTTCTCTTACGTGACATTTCATCTCCTGGCTCCAATATTTGGAGTACTATATCTGGAATGCAAATCTTCCTCCCTCTTCCATGGCTTTTAATCACATCTGATTCTTCACAACTCCATTTGGGATTTTCTTGGCAAAGGTACTAGAGTGGTTTGTATTTCCTTCTCCAGCTCATTTTGCAGATGAGGAAATTAAGGCAGACATGGGCAAGTGACTTGTCCAGGGTCACTTAGCTAGTAAGTGTCTGAGGTCATATTTGAACTCATCTTCCTGATTCAAGACCCAGTCCTCTAGCCAATGCACCACCTGACTGCCCCAGTTTTTCTCATCTCTTCTTAAAACCCTTTGTTTCCTTCAAAACCCAACTTTTTTGCCACCTTCTACATGAAGCCTTTCCTGTTCCCACAGATGTTAGTGTCTTCCCCCTTTTATATTTATTTTGTTTACTTAGTTTTTTACTTGTAGTCTTCCCTGTTTAATGTAGAAAGGAATGAGAATAAGCATTTGTTAAGTGCTTACTATATTCTATGCACTGTGCTTGATCCTTTACGAATGTCTCATCAACAATCCCAAGAAATGTAGGTGCTTTTATTAATCTCATTTTATAGACAAGGAAACCAAAGCACACCGAGGTTAAGGATTTTTCCAGGGTCACATAGCAAGGAAGTGTCTCAGATCAGATTTGAACTCAAGCCTTCCCGACCCCAGACCCATCATTTTACATACGGAACCATCCAATTACTGGGCATTTCTTAGATAATCAGTAAATATCTAATATGTGCTTGACTTATTTTTATCGGCAAATAAAAAAAATCTTTTCCTTTACTAAGCTAGCACTGATATAGTGGTTTACATTTTACAAAGTGCTTTCAATATTTTATTTTTCCCTTTTTAAAATTTAGAATATTTTTCCATGATTAACATGATGCATGACCCCTCCTTCCCACTCTTTCCTCTCCCCTCCTAAAGCCGACAAGCAGTTCCACTGGTGCTTTCAATATTTTACCACATTTGATTTGAAATGCCATTATGAGTTTTACAAAGAAAAAAATAAAATCCATCTTCCGGAAGGGCAAACATTATATATAATTTCATAGTAGTTGTTATTGCTGTTCGTGGTAGTTGGTGATTGTTGTCATTCCAATTGGAAGAGGACTAAAGTGACATCAAGGGATGTCTTCAGACTTATAGGTAAGTTGAATTTAAGTGAGTCAGAGTAGTGCAGAGCCATCAGCATCATTTTCTTTTCCACGGTCCAGTGGTAAGACAAAGGTCAAGATGCCTGGTGATGACTCAGGATCAGTGGATGTCCTTGGCTTCTTCCATATCTAACCAAGCTCTAAGCACTCTATAGCACCTATTTCCTCCGTCTTCATAGACACTGGAACAAACCATTCTCAATCTGCCCTTCTCCTGGGAGAAGTCTTCCCTGTCCTTGGGATAGACACTCCACTAAATTACTGACAGGTTGAGCTCTGTTGGTTACCCTCAACCTGGTACAACTCACCTGCTCAGACAATTGATCAAGGTGGAGCCACTGGGTATTCCACAGCTTCTTAGAGCCACAAATTAGAGTTTGGTGGCAGGTAGACACCAAAGAAAGATAGCCGTCCTGAAAAGGGCTCAGTAAGCCCTTCACACAAGAGGTGCTAGTCTTCCCTAAATTCCCTAAATTTCAAAGTGTGATATAAAGAATGATGAACTTAGAGTCCAGAAAGAGGGTCCCAATCCTGGCTCTTCTATTGGCAAGCTGTGTGAGCTTTGGATCACACCTAACTTTTCAGTCCCATAAACATCCCCCAAATGAGCTGGTTTGGAGCAAACACAAGACATAAATCCCCCGGCATACGAACTTTATTTCTTTAAAATGAAGATAGCAATATTTGTACTACCTCCCTCACAGTGAGCAAAAGATCTTGTAAACCTTAAAGTGCTATAAAAATGTGATTTAATACTATTTAGCTCAGAGATTTCATTATTGAGGCTCATCGCTAGTTTTTAAATTCAACTCAGAAGACTGACATTTATTTAGCTTCATATCTTGGGCAATGATTCAGACATAGAACTGAAAAAAAAATGACATAGTCTCTGACTTCAAGACACTTAACAACTTAAGTCCAGTTCAATCCTCTCCTACCCCTGCTTGAACATTCCTTAGTCAAATGTTCCTTTTCCAGCTGGTTCCTCTCGGAGCTCATTGGTATCAACACCCAGGATTCCTGCAGTTTCTCAGCCTCTTTTCCAGGCCTCTCTGAAGGCATCATTACCGCTGGCTTTGTTTCAGGCATTTTGTAAACTGTGGAATTCCTTTCCAGGTTCATGTTCTTCAAGCTGGGTACCGGACTCCCTGAGCCCACTCTTCCCTTCCTCTGACACTTAGTCAGCCATGCCTGGACAGCAAAAGAATGTTCAGAATTCGGTCACCTTCCTGTAAGTCCCCTTCCCAATGAATCTGATTATCCAGAAGGCATGGGTGCCTTTCTAGTATCCAGTCACCAATTTGCCATTAGGCAACTAAGTACGGGAAAGAAACAAGATAAAGCAGAATAAAAATGTTAAGAGGACTGGGCTTGCAGTTCAAGTCTCTTTTCTGATATTTGCTGTATGATCTTGAATAAATAACAACCTCTCTGGGCCTCATTTCCTGGGTTAATATATAAAAGTAGAGGTTAATAATACTTTTATTACCTTCTTCAAGGGTTAAATTGCTGAGCACACAAATAATAGATATTTAATAATTGTTTATTGATCGATTGAAACTCATCAGTTTTAAAGTTTTTGTTATGATTGTCCCTTAGCAATATTTTTAGTCTCATTCGAGAGACCTTCTCATTCCTTCACCTGGACAGACATTCTTTGGCTCCCTAGGAGACATGTACCACTTAGGACTCCTATCCAACCAGGGCAAAACAAAAAAAAAAAACATTTTCTTGAATGGTGTAAGTCCCTTCTAAGTGCTCCTTGGCTGCCAGAAATGAAGCCTCATCCAATTCACTGTCAGCAGCGATAGCCAGGTCCTATTTCAGAGACAATGGTCAAAAAATTTCTCCTATTCAATTAAACCCATAAATTTAATAAGGATAGTGGCCCATCTTTGTAAAGGTCTAATTAATTAATCAATAAATATTTTTAAGGCCTCCTCTAGGCCAGACAGACAGCTATGTGGCCCAGTGGAAAGAGTGTCAGGCCTGGCGTCAAGAAGATTCATCTTCCTGAGTTCAGAGCTGGCCTCAAACTTTTAGTAGTTATGTAAACCTGAGCAAGTCGGTTAACCTTATTTGCCTTCATTTCCTCATCTGTAAAATGAGCTGGAGAAGGAAATAGTAAATCATTCCAGTATCTTTGCCAAGAAAATGGAGTCACAAGGAATCAGATACAATTTAAAGAACTGAACAACAATTACGTTACCAAGCACTGGGCTAAGTGCCAGAGATATAAAGATGAAAAAAGATAGTCTTTGTCCTCAAAAAGCTTACAGTTCATTGGGGAAAACAACACACAAAAGGAAACTGAAAAGATGAGAGGGTAGGATGATGATAAGAGAGGAGGTATTCACTGATGGAACCAGCTGGGAAATGAAGATCATTCCTTTTTTCCAAATCATCCTTTTTTAGATTTCTTAATGCTCTATGAAGATCATTCTAATTTTCTTATGTTTTTCCACCAGATCCTGAACTCATCAATTGAGACCTTTTTAGGGCAGGTGGCTCAGTTGCTCCAAGCCTCAGTTTTGTCATCTCTTAAACCGAGATGTTAACTAGCCTGTCTAATTCATAGAGCCATTTTGAGGTTCAAATGAGGTACCATGAATGATTTATGGATGTGTGCTATTAATCTTACAACTAGGAAATACAGGAAGAGATAAGCTCATCTCCCACTTCTAAGGTCCTTGTCCCTCCCACCTAAAAAGGAAAATATACAAGCCTCAATTACTCTTCAGAAACTCTCAGTTCTTCTCATAGTATAGTGGAAAGAACATTACATCAGGAGCTTTTCTTCATCTGCAAAATGAGAGAGCAAGACTAGAGGGTACCTCCTAAGTTACTTCTGTCTCTAAATCTACATTTCTATGTTTCCCCATAGGAGTTATACTCCAGACATCTCATCAATCTAAAAAGGAGTTCTGTACCCTTCTCATTCTCTTCTCTCTTCACTTAAGGCCACATTCCATAGTTACCAAAATTTGCCAGAATTTCCAAGGATCCAGATCCTTAACACTATGTGGCTAGAGGGGCCGACTGAACCAGACACTCACCATCTGGCCTTTCGGATACCATCTAGAAAGCTTTTAGATAGGATATGATCTTTAAATAAAATTAAAAAATATATATGTATATATATATATATGATTTTATAGACAACATTTAAAAAGAAAAAGTTCAATTTAAGACTATATCAACCCTCCTAAACATCTGGTTGATTAACATTGGGCACTGGATTCTTTAAGACTAGTGGTATAGCTGTGGTTGGAAATTCAAATGAAGACACAGACAAGAATGGTACAAGATGGGCAAGGCAAAGAAGGTTTATAAACTGCACCCCTAGAGGGATTAGTCACATCGAGGGAAATCTGGTATCTATCGAGTTTCCATTGTAATATCTGGAGGACTTTAGAGTATAAGATATATATATATTCTGGCACAACTGTATGAGACAGGGAAACTTACCTCTGTCTCCCCAGAGTCCAGTCTAAGCCCCCGAGATATAGCTTGGGGATATGGCAGTGTTCAAGGAGGACCAACACCTCTGAGGACTTGCTGAATCCTTTTCAGGACTGTTTAGCCACCTTTGGTGTCCGTCTTTCACCCGCTTTCACTTGTGACTCCAAGAAGCGATAGCATATGCAGTGGTTACACCCCAGTAAAGCCATCTCAGCAGAGAGGCTCAACCAAGTTGAGAATGATCTGCAGGCTTCAAACCAGTGGGTGGATTGGCGGGATGGCTATCCCAAGCATGTGAAAGCCAGCAGAACAGGCAGATGAGAATAATTTGTTGTCATCAAGGTTATCCACAGCACCCAGGCCACTGTCAGTCATGCTGACTTTTTTTTTTTTCTCTTCATTTCTTTTTTTTTTAAGTTCATTTATTTAATTGGGTAATTTAGAATATTTTTCCATAGTTACATGGTCCATATTCTTTCTCTCCTCTCCTCCCACCCCCCGCCTCCCTTAGCCAATGAGCAATTCCACTGGGTTTTACATGAATCATACTGACTTTTGTCCTGCCACTGGACATTGGTGACTCTGGAAGAGAAAGTGAGGCTTATTGATTTAATGCAACTCTGCCTCACTTACATCCAACTCATATGCAGAGCAGTCATTGGCCCTTTCCAAAAATGAAGGGCCAACACAGTTCCTTATTTGGTAATCAATCTCTCAACCTCTGGGAGGAAATGAGGTGGTAAAGCATCAAGTGGGAGGGTGTGATAAGGAAGATGGACTGCATGAGAGAGGAATCACAGCAATAGGATCCCCAGAGCTGGCAGAGCAAGAACGAAAATGATGAGTTAGAGGATCTCATTGAAACATGCTTCTTGATGTCAACCATTTTTAGAAACTGAGGCAGTGCCCCAATTGCCCTTCCCTAGTTACTATCCTGCTGACTATATAAACCAAAAGGCCATCAGAAGAGTCTAAATGGAACTTTGCCATAAAGACTTCAGATTCCTTGGTTCAATATCCATTTTGTCATCCCTGGAATTCAAGATGTCTCTGAAATGTCATTGTTCATCTTCAGACCCATTTTTTCCTTCTCCTATCTTTAAATTCTCCTTAATGTTAATCATTCTGAAGTTTAAGCATGAAAAAAAATCCCAATGGTGGAAGGATTCAATTGGATGGATAAACCCTCTATTTTGCCGTTTTACTAAGGATATTTAAGTGAGCTATTTTCAAACTGATCCACCAATGAAATGGGACCTAGTTGTAAACAAAGGTGAATTGTGCAAAAATAGAGACAAGATCAACTCTGTTAACAGTGTGAAGATGAGGAGACAGAGATCCAAAAGAGGATGGAGCTATCTCCCCTTCCAAAGGTCTTGGCTTGGTTAAATTCAGACTTTATGAACCCTTTCCTTTTCAGCTTGGGTGAAGGTAAAATTGTCCTGGCAGCTGGCATTTAACATAATTGGTGTTGATGGTCACTGAGACCACAGGGCTAAGATTGACACCCTACGCACTGCTGATTTTGGTGAAATTGTACAACTCAGATTTGACCACGAAACCAGCTGAAACATGAACAGCCCCAAACTGAGCTGTTTTGCAATGAATGCAAGACATAAATTCCCCGGTATGCCAACGTCAGAGCAGATCTGGGACCAATCCGTGTACCCAGCTGCTGATGGAAGCTTTCCAAACCACCATTGGTTGTGTCCATTTCCATCTCCAAGGGACATTCGATAGGCTTCTCCGTGCATCTCTGGCACCTCCTCATCCCCCACATCTTGTTAGTGGTCACAGAATGCTGACTTGGTGATTTAGCCGTCACCCAAGCCTCTTTTTGCTCCAGGGGTAGAGTTCTTGAGCATGAATGTCAGGAGTAAGGGGAAGGAACAGGAGATGAATGAATATGCTTGAACCAGGAAAACCTTAAATCGTAAATTCTGAGGAGAGTTGAATCTATGGCTAATTTTTTATGTGGTATTATGGGAGGGTTACACACAGATAAACACTAATAAATAAATCAGGACTGTGATGAAAGAGAGGCACCATCTCCCTGGTGGATTCTTGGCTCATCCCGCTCAAGGAGTTCAGAGGGAATTTTATTTTGACTAATCTACCTTGGATGACCTTTTCCTTTTTTTTTGTTTTGTTTTTGTTTTCAATCTGCAATATTAGCCATGTAGGGAAAATATCCAGAAGCAGAAACTACCAACACTGATACTGATTGTATGGCTTCCTCTCTTCAATTAATAGCTTCAGAAAATACCAGGGGCAACCAAAAGATTAAGTGACTTGCCCAGGGTTACACCACCTATATTCAGCAGAATCAGTACAGGAACTCAGGTCGTCCTGATTCCAAGGCAAGTTCTCTTACTTTGAGACCAGCTCTCAATTACTTTGCCATGTTACATCTCTGGATGCCCACATCTTGGTATGAATTTATGAATATATGTATATGATGGGAGGGCAGTAAAAGTAAGCCTCTGGCCTGGCTGCTCTGCCTAGAGCGTGGGTAGAGATCTTACTGCAGAGGATCACCCTTTAGTATTTATCCCATACCCTCTCCACCGCAATATGATATTTCAATTTATCTGACATCAAACACAAGTGAAATGTTTAGGTCACAGATGTATAACCTTTTAAGTAAGAAAACTTTTATAATTTTAATTATCCAATAGAAATCCTCTTACAATGTGTTAATTACCTATTATTAAAATAAAAACACATTTATATAGGGCTTTATGATTGGTAAAGCACTTTATTCAAGCAGTCAATAAATATTTAAGTGCTATGTGCCAGCCATTATGCTAAGCTTTAGAGCAGTGGTTCCCAAACTTTTTTGGCCTACCACGCTCTTTCCAGAAAAAAGTATTACTTAGCACCCCCTGTCACATACTATCACCACCCCCTTACAGTTATTCGCCACCCCCAAATGCACCTGTGGCCATCACTGCTCTCCTGGATCCTGCAGCACCCACCAGGGGGCGGTGGTGCCCACTTTGGGAATCACTGCTTTAGAGGTACAAAAAGATGCAAAAGACAGCCCCTGTCCTCAAAGAGCTCACAGTCTAATGGGGAAACAACACATTAATATAAATGTACAAACTAGCTAAATGTAGGATAAATAGGAAATAATTATAAGATGACTAAGATTAAGAAGGATTGGGAACAGTTTCTTATTTTAGAAAAAAGGGATTTTAGTTGGAATTTAAAGAAGTCAGAGTAGGGAAGGGCAGCATTCCAGTTTTTGGGGACAACCAGAGAAAATATTCATGAATCAATCAGAAGGCCAGTGTCACTGGATGGAAGTGTCCATGATGGGGAGTAAGGTGTAAGAAAACTGAAAAAGTAGCAGGGAGATAGATTATGAAGGGCTTTGTGTGCCAAACAGAGCATTTTGTATTTGCTTCTAGAGGCAATGGGGAGCTATTAGAGTATATTGAGTGGGGAAGTGATAGAAAGTGACATGGTTGAACCTATACTTTAGGAAAATCACTTTGGTGGCTGAATAGAAGATGAATTGGAGTAGGGAGAGACTTGAGGCAGGAGATTCTCTCCACACTCCATCAAGCTATTCTAATAGTCCAGATGTAATGTGATGAGGGTCTGTAACAGAGTAGGGGCAGTGTCAGAGAAGAGAAAGAGAAAATTTCAAGAGATGCTATGAAGGTGACATTGACAGACCTTGACAATGATTTGGATTTGGGGGTTTGGAGAAAATGAGGAGTTTAGGATGACAATTTGGTTGTGAGTTTGAGGGACAAAGAGGATGATATTGTCCTCTTTTGACACCAAAAAGGAAAGGTTTTGGATATACCCTATTTAGGATGTCTACTGGGCATCCAATTTGAGATGTCTGAAAGACACTTGGAGATATGAGATTGGAAATCAGCAGAAAGGTTGGGGCAAAGAGAAGTAGATTTGAGAGGATCAAAGAGAGAGATCAGAAATGTCAAAGGCTACAGAGAGGTCAAGGGGAATGAGGATTAAGACAACGCCATTGGGTTTGGCAACTAAGATATCATTGGTTACTTTGGAGAGAGCAGGTTGGGTGGACTAATGAGGTAGGAAGCCAGATTGCAAGGAGTTAACAAGAGAGTGAGAGGAAAGTGGAGGCATCTACTGCAACTGACCTGTTCAAGAAGTTTAGCTACAAAGGGTAAGAGATATAGGACAATAGTTAGGAAGAGGGAAGAATCAAATATGTAATTTTTGAAGATGAGGAAGACATGAACATGTTTGTAGGCAGTGAGGAAGGAGCTATTAGACCAAGAGAAATTGGAAATATGACAGTCAAGATGACAGAAGGGGCCCTCTATTGGAGGAGATGGGAGGGAATGAGATTAATTGATCAGATGGAGAACTTAGCCTTGATAAGGAGCAAGACCATTTCATCACATGAGACAGGGGTGAAGGAGAAGAGTGGCAGATGGTATCTGAGAAATGGGAAAGGAGGAAGAGATAAGAAGAGGAAGCTCATGGAGAATGACCACAATTTTTTCTGTAAAATATGAGACAAGGTTCTCAGCTGAGAGAGTGGAGGGAGGGAAGTCATGGGAAATTTGAAAAAGTATGAAAAGATTTGGAAGAACTACTGTGGTGAATGGGATGTTGAGTTGATGAGGGAGGTAGTAGGATTGCCTTACAGCAGTGAGGTCCCAGTTGAAGCTGTGCGACATAAATTTGTAGTGAACCCTGTCAGAATGGTGGCATGATTTTTTCCATCTTTGTTTAGCAGCACATATGTAGAAGCAAAGGCAGTTAATGATGGGATTGATTAAGGCTATTCAACAAAATGGTGGCAAAGGGGCCCCAAGACTCAAGAGAAGAAGACAGTGTTGAATTGAATTGGTTCACCAAGGGTTCAAGATGGGTAAAAAAAGGAGAGAGTGACTATTGCATAAAAGATGAGCACAGAGAGAACAAGGGACTGGAATTAATGGTGCGGATAAAAAGTAATAGATTATGGCTTAACAACGCTATTTCAGAATTCTTGTACTTCACCAAAGTAAATCTGTGGGCAATAGAGAGATCAAGGGCATGACCATCTTGGTATGTGGTTGAGATAGAATGGAGAAGTAGATGAGACATGGGTAGGTTGAAGAATTGAGTGGTTATGGTATTTGAGGAAGGATTAATAGGTGTATTGAAGTCTCCTAGTATGAGGATCAGATTGTGACTCTAATAAAATTATATTTGATTTAATAAATTAATAAAATGTTAATAAAAACAAAATCCCCCAAAGTATTATGAGACACATACCATTATTATCCCCATTTCACAGACAAGGAAGCTGAGAACCGGAGAGATTAATACAGAGTCATACAACTAAAATAATATATAAGATGGAATTCAAACTTGGATCTTTTACATTGCTCATTCTCCCAGTATAGACTTATAGACACTCCAGAGTTTTATTTCATTTTTTCCACAGGGCCCTAACTGACTTAGGTATCCAAAACCTCATGAAGAATGTGTAGGAGGTGCAAAATAGTATCTCTATTGGCTTTTTCACTCTTTTTTTTTTTCAGAAGAAATTTCCAAACGAGTTACTCTAGGTAAGGCTGTGGCCCAGGGTCTGTAAATTACTTTGCACAAAATAAAAGTCCCAGTCTGATTTCACATTGGATTGAGTTTCCAAATGAGCCAAACATTTATAAAAATGACCCAAATTGTTCAAATAAACTATACCTTTAACAAAGAATCCAGTTTACATTAGCTCTGATTCAAGTAAATGTATGCAATCACAACCCTAGCCCTTTGAAAAGCACTTTGCTCAGGAGACACTGGCCCTCCCCACCCTCTGAGTTCTCCTATTTTTGTCAAAAAGCCTCGGATAAGGGAATTTGAATGTTTTATATCCACAGACCTATTCAAACCACCAGACGTAATGCTGTTATCCTGACACAGTCCAAGTATGGGATGTACCTCAGAGCCATGCTTCAGTTTTAACACGTCAGAGCTTGAGGGACCCTTAGAACAAAGAATGCTAGAACGTGGAACAAAGGTCAGAACTAGAAGAGCCCTTAGAACATAGAATATCAGAACTAGAATGCTTTAGAAGAGCAGATATTAAGGTGAGACATGACATTAGAACACAGCATGCAAAAATGGACAGGATCTTAGAATAAGGCATGTTTGAGTAAGCAAAGGCTTACTCAACATTAGGCTGTAGAACTGGAAGGGACCTGAAACACCAAACACCAGAATGAGAAGAATTTTTAGAACATAAAACATCAGAGTTGGGGAAAACCTTAGAATATATAACATTAGAACTAGACTTTGGCTATGGGACAGGGATGAGAGAAGGGGAGGGAAAGAACATGAATCGTGTAACTATGGAAAAATATTCTAAGATAATCAAATAAAAATTTTCAAATAAAAAATAACATTAGAGCTAGAAAAGTCCTAAGAACATAGACTATACCAATCAGAAGGAGCATTGTGATCTGGTTTCAATGTGCATAAAACATTGAACAAGAACGTAGAAGACTCCAATGAGAAGTTTGTGAAGGAACACAGGTTCATTGAACCAAGGTCTACAGAAGCCATGCCTTCATCGACCACGAAACAGAGCCGTCTGTTGACATTATTTGTTGAATTTCCTTCATAATCAAATAATTAATCACTTCATTTTGGATCCACAAAGGCACGGTTGACTTCCTTTGCTCTCCCAGAATTCCCCATACAGAAAGGGACAGATATATTTGGAGATTCTCATGTATTTGATTTAAACATTCCGTAACCGTAATTGAGGGCACAAGCAAGTTCATGTGCCTAGCGGCTCTCTGAGTCACCAGTCATCCTTCAGTGACGTTCATCTATAGCAAATCCTCCAATTCTTTTTTCCCACTCAAAAGGTGACTCAAGACATAAGACTTTGACCACTTCCCTCAGGGAAAAAAAATCCACGCCCCATTATCTGACCAAGTATTTCCTAATTCTGCGCAGGACATCCATTTATCTTTGGAAGAAGCATCTTCCTCCCATTAATCAGCTGAAGAGATCCAAGGTAGGCACGCACATTCAGCCCTCCCCAGCCAGTGGTTTACTTGGTGGCCTTGGGTGAGTCAGTTAGCATTAAGAAGAAAAAAAAAAAAAGCCTAACTCTGGTTTCCTCATTGTTAAAAGGGGGAAAAGCAAACACACGAAGAGAGGTTGGCTGGACTACGCAAGCCAAGTGAAGTTAAAGTTTGAATTAAGGTATAATATAAACAGACCACCCTGCTATGCTCTGGTCACCAATACATCTGTCCTTGGCAACACTGTTCATGGCTGGTCATTGTCAAAAGTTTGTGTGGGGGGAGGGGTAAAGGGGGAGAGACGCAATTGACACCAATGACGACTCCCGCACTGCTCCTCATTTTCCCTACATTTTATACAAAAAGCCTAGAGTCCTAAAGAGGCAGAATGACTTGCTGAAAAGACTAGGATTGAAGGTCAGAAAATTTAGACTTGAGTCTCAGCTCTGGGGTTTTTTCGACTGTTAAAAAATATTACTTAGTCCCTCTGTAAAATGGGAATAAAAACTACTTTAATTAAATTATTTGAATACTTTAATAATAATACTTTTTTTAGGTTTTAATTTTTAATTTTTCCCCCCATGGTTACAGGATTCATGTTGTCTCCCTCCTCTCTTCCCTCCCCACTCCTGGAGATGACAAGCCATTCCACTGAGTTATATGTGTAAATAATAATACTTTTTAAAAAGTCTTATCTTACATCATAGAATCAATACTGTGTATTGCTTCCAAGGCAAAAGAGTGGCAAGGGGGAGGCATGGCTCTCAATCCACTGAGCCACCCAGCTACCTCCAATAACAATACTTTAATACAGACTAAAAGGATTGTAAAGCGGTGAGAAAATCATTTTGTAAACTTAAAACATGATGCAAATATGTGCTATTATTATTTCTCTTATCCTGCTTTTCCAAAGGTGAGACCCAGCATTTAGTGATCATTAGTTATTATTATTATAGAATGCTATTATAGATTATCTCAGCTTAGTATTTAAAGACCCGAAGAGGTTTTTTTGCCTGACTTTGCAGACTTATTTCGCATGACTCACATTCACTCATTCTACATTCCAGTTCCTAATTGGACAACTGGCTTTTCCTTAAACCCATCGTTTCATCTACCACCTCTGCATGTTGGCATAAATAGTGCCTCCTCCCTGAAATGCCCTCTCTCGTCATTTCTGCCTCTTAGAACACTTAGTTTCCTTCAAGGCTTATCTCACGTGTTACTACCTATGGGAAGGTTTTCCTGAATTTTTCTTTAAATTTTCCTGAATTCTGCTCATTCTAGTGCTCTTACTCTCCTCCCCACATTAGCTCTCCATTTCTTATATGTTCATACATTGAAGGTCATGTTATATAACAAAATATTAACTCTTTGAGGAGAGGGAGAGTTTTTTACCTTGTATATAGTAAGTGATTTAATAACTGTTTGTCGAATGGCATATATTACAGTGGTTCCCAAACTTTTTTGGCCTACCACCCCCTTTCCAGAAAAAAATATTACTTAGCACCCCCTGGAAATTATGAAACTATTTATTGAACTCAGAATGGAATGGAATGCAAAAAAAGTGTGGCCATCACTGCCTCCCTGGATCGCTGCAGCACCCACCAGGGGGCAGTAGCACCCACTTTGGGAATCACTGGTATATAATATAGGACTTAGTTTATGTGTTTGTTGATTAGTTTAAGAAATACTTTTAAATTTTCTTTGTTCTAAGGTATTACTCTTTGGGAGGGAGAAGGAACAATTTATTGGGAAATATAGGTGAAAACATGATATCATTTTAAAATAATAAATGCTAGTTGAATTGAATTTTATTAGGAAGTGTGACATCATGAGGAACATTCTAGACTTGAGTCAGAATAGATGCAGATTCAAATTCTGCCTTCAGTAATTATATGCCATGTAACTATAGGCAAATCATTCTATCTCCTTGGGACTTAGTTTCCTCATCTGTAAAACAGAGGTAAAGATACATCCTTGGCAGGACTATAATAGAGATCAAATTAGATAATCATAGGATCAAAGATCTAGCAATAGAAGGGACTTCTGAAGCCATCTAGTCCTAACTCCTCATTTTACACAGGTGGAAACTGAGGTCCAACAAGGTTAAGTGCTTGGCTCAGCCTCTCAGTTAGTCATCACAGAGGCAAGACTTGAACCTAAGTTCTCTGACTCCAGAGCCAATGGGTTTTCTACTGTTTCTTGCTGACTTAAATGGCTCTAAAAATGGTAGCACTGTAATTATTAAAGTAATGGCAGCTAGGTGGTGCAGTGAATAGAGAACTGGACTTGGAATTGGTCAAATTCATCTTCCTGTGTTCAAATCTGGCTTCAGACACTTCCTAGTTATGTGACCCTGGACAAGTCACTTAACGCTATTTGCCTTAATTTGTTATAAAAAGAAATGGTAAACCACGCCAGTATCTTTTACAAGAAAACCCCATAGGCTGTATGGTCCACAGGGTCTCAAAGAATCAGACATAACTGAATTAATGAACTAAGGGCAGGTAAGTGGCTCCAGGAAGATCTGAGTTCAAATCCATCCTCAAACATTTGCTAGCTGTGTGATCTTGGGCAAGTCACTTCACCCTGTTTGCCTCAGTTTCCTTATCTGTCAAATGAACTGGAGAAGGAAATGGTAAGCTAGCTGTGTGACCCTGGACAAGTCACTTAACCTTGCTTAGCTCAGTTTCTTTATCTATAAAATGAGCTGGAGAAGGAAAGGGCCAACCACTTCAATATCTTTGCCAGTAAAACCCAAAAATGGAGTCATAAAGAGTTAGATATGACTGAAAAACAAAATTAAAAACAATAAACTATATAATAATATAGAAATATGTATCATATTAGATGGATCATAATTATTCCTTTTGTCACTCTTAATCATCACAGATATAATGACTGGAGAACAGTGAATAGAGAGCTGGCTTCGTAGTCATGAAGACCTGGGTTAGGTTCAATCTCTGATGCCTCCTAGCTGCATGACCCTGGGTAAGTCCCTTAACGTCTCAGTCTTCCTCATAAGAAGTAAGGCTATACATTTCAGAGCAAGGATCAATCTGGACTGGTAGAAGGAGTCAATGCATTGGGAATTCCCTGTGCTGTTGGAATCATAGATCTGTTCCCTAAAGGATTATTGTTATTGTTATAAATCATAATAATTAATATTGGTGACAATTAATTATTAATTTATATACTCAAGAATAGTAAGATATTATTAAATTAATAAATATTATAGAATAATAAGATATTTTTGTTAAATTAATGAATATTATTATCAGGAATAATAATAGGAGATCTTAAACCTTTGGGAATGGAGTGCCATATATATTTTTAGTGTCACCTTGCTCTATTGCAATTACTCTCAATGAACCTACAGATAATGTCAGAATTAGAAAGTCTTAGAATATTAAATATTACAGTAAGAAGGTCCTTAATAGAGAGGATGCAAAACTGGAAGGGCTCTTAGAGAAATGAATACTTGAGTGAAAAAGACCTTTATATAAGCTTAAAGCCTAATATCTTTTTTTAAACTACATAAACAGTCCATTATATGCAATAGTCCAGAGAACACAGAATATAAAAAACTGTAGGATATGGAGCAGCTAGGTAGCACAGTGGATAAAGCACTAGCTCTGGAGATGAGAGAACCTGAGTTCAAATCTAGCTTCAGACACCCCCTAGCTGTGGGACCCAGGGCAAGTCACATAACCCCAATTGCCCAGCCCTTATAGATCTTCTTTCTTAGAAGTGATTCTAAGACAGAAGGCAAGAGTTTAAAAAAATTGTATGATAGTGACATGCTAGAATAATTTCTTCCTGAACCCTGTCAAAAAAAGAGATAATAATATATCAACAACAATTAAAATAGGTGACAGGTCTTTAGAACTTTTTAATTCACACACACACACACACACACACACACACACACACACACACACACACACACAATCCTTTCCATTGGTCTTCCTCATTTCTGCCAAAATCATGTGAGGTAGTCAGGGCAAGTATTATTATCTCCATTTTACAGATGGGATAACTGAAACTCAGAGAGACATCAGCTCGAACCCCAAGGACTCTTTCTAAATCCAAGCCTCTCTCCTTTCTACCACAACAGCCTTCTTGGCTATAGACCACTGGCCAGGCTATTCGTTCTCTATCCTCATCCATCTCTTTGAGATCTAACTGTGTATTTATTATTTTAGGAAGCATTTCAAGTAATAGTAAGGTTCCCTCTCTGTTTCATTTAGGGTTTTTTTTTGGGGGGGCAGGGGGTTGTCACTGACTTTTTGGCCACTTTTTTCCTTCTCCAGAAAGGAGAAAAATTGGGAAGGGAGGGAAAAAGATTTTGGAAAGTCCCAATGGAAGAGACCCCAAAACGGAAGTAATAAAATGAGAAGGCATGACATCAGGAAGAGCCAACATTGTTAATAGATTAGAACATCTTTTCCAGTAAGCAAGGCCCCTAGGCCTTCAACAATAGAGGTCAAAGGAGGTGATGTTGTAGAAAGCTGGAAACCAAGTAATGTTGGGTATTTTCCCCTCTTTTCTTTTAAAATCTTTGCAAACAACTTCACAGGATTGGATTGGCAACTATACCATTGGAGATCTTTTTAGCTCAGCTCCCAGTTGGCCTCAGATTTTGTCTCTTAAAAGGGGGTCAGAGAGTCTAGAAAAAGTAATTGTGATACAGTAAATCTACCTGCATTTTGAGGCTGAGACTGTGCTCCTAAACACTGAATTTCAGAGATGTTTCATTCTTCTACTGATGTCCACCTCTTGAAGGAAAATAGTTACAATCCCAAACTTACCTCATGTCATAGAATCAATACTGTGTATTGGTTTCAAGGCAGAAGAGCATTAAGAGTAGGTGATGAGGGGGCAGCTGGGTAGCTCAGTGGATTGAGGGCCAGTCCTAGAGACGGGAAGTCCTGGGTTCAAATCCGGCCTCAGACACTTCCCAGCTGTGTGACCCTGGGCAAGTCACTTGACCCCCATTGCCCACCCTTACCACTCTTCCACCTATGAGTCAATACACAGAAGTTAAGGGTTTAAAAAATAATAAAAAAAAAAATCTTAAAAAAAAAAAAAAAAGAGTAGGCGATGAGGGTTAAGTGACTTCCCCAGAGTCACACAGCTGGGAAGGATCTGAAGTTTGATTCAACCCCGGGACCGCCCATCTCTAGACCTGGCTCTCAATCCATTGAGCTACCTCATTGTCCCCAATCCCTTCTATTTTTTCTACCATTTTTTAATTTAAAGAGCGCATTGTATTCCTGATTTTATCAGAATCTTACAATTCCCCAATTGAGGTTAGGCAGGACATTTTGCCCATTCTAAAGATAAAGTAAATGAATGTAAAACCCAGTGGAATTGTGCATCAGCAAAGGGGCATTAGAGGGGTTTGGGGGAGAGGGAAAACATGAAACATGTAACTATGGGAAAATATTCAAAATAAAAATAAAAATGAAAAAATAAAATAAAATAAATAAAGATAAAGTAAATGAGACCCAGGGAAGCCAACAGTCTTGCCCAAGGACAACTGGTTAGTACAAGATGGAGTCACAAGAGTAGGGATGACTCACAAGATGAATGTGGCTTATTTTAAGATGAAAGAAGGCAAGGACTAATCATGCATTCATCCATTAGCAAACATCTATTAAGGAGTTTCATTGTACAATGCATTATGCTGGACCCTGACTCTGCAAGACTCACTGAGTTTACATTGTAGTAGTAACATCATCTCATCATCCATATGGATCTACTTCTATTAATTCCATTCTGGGTAATTCTTATCCGTGTCTTTCTAGAGAACTTCTATTAAAGAACCACTTAATAATGGATTGGGGGGCTTTCCTTGCTTCTTTGCAGAAGCTCCTCCAGATCCCAGAGCTTAAAGGGACGTTAGGGGTCCTCTAGTCCAATGGCATAATTATATAATTGAGATAACTGAGTCCCAGAGAATTAAACTTTTTTTTTTCTTCTAAAGCAACACAGGTCCAGGACTTGAATCCAGGTCTCTGATTCCAGTAAGGTTTGGTCCTTAAGTCAGGAAGACTTCTTCTAGAGTTCAAAGCCAGCCTCAGATACTTACAAGAAGTGTGACTTTAGGCAAGTTACTACACTTCTATTTGTCTCAATTTCCTCAATTGTAATGGGAATGATAAGGCAGATAGGTAGCACAGTAGATAGAGCACCAGACCCAGAGTGAGGAAGACCCAGGTTCGAATCTGGCCTCGAACACTTACTAGCAACATAACTTTGGGCAAGTTACTTAACTCTTTTTGCCTCAGTTTCTTTAGCTGTAAAATGAGCTAGAAAAGGAAATGCAAACCACTCGGGTATCCTTGTCAAGGGAACCTCAAATGAAGTCACCATGAGTTGGACACATCTGAAAAATGACTGACCAACCTCTTCTGATTTCAAATGCATCACTCTTTCAAATGACCAGTTCCGTCTCCCATGTACCTGATGCAGAACTCCATCTGTGGAGTTATTGATCCTCACTCTGCCTAGGACCAGCCTACCTCCTTTTCCCAGCATCCATCCTCTTCAATGATGGCTTTGGCTTCACTGATTTTTTTGTGAGTCATCACTGATAATAGACTAAAGCTGATTTACAGTGGCCGGGAATCCTTCCATTATTTTTGGGATTGCTGACAGATAAGATTTTTCTAAGATCAAGATGTTAGATGATATGAAGATAACATTTTCAAATATTGCCCTGGGTAAATCAGGCAGCATTGACCAAAGCCCTGATTTCTTCATCATCTGATGATGATTAATAATTAAATGTAATATAATAATATTATAATTGTATAATGATATAACTATAAATATTATTAAGTATACTATAAATAATATAAATATTAAAAATAATAATTATTATATGAGGGGCAACTAGGTGGCTCAGTGGATAGAGAGCCAAGCCTAGAGACAGGAAGTCCTGGGTTCAAATGTGGTCTCAGCTGCAGTGATCCAGAGGAGCGGTTATGGCCACAGGTGCATTTATCTTTCCTATTAATTGCTATTAAAATTTTAAAAATTAATTTTCAGGGGTGCTAAGTAATTTTTTCTGGAAAGGGGGCGGTAGGCCAAAAAAGTTTGGGAACCACTGCTTCAGATCTTACTGCTCTTCTGCTTTGGAACCAATACGTAGCAATGATTCTAAGATGGAAAGAAATGGTTTAATATATGTCAATATATTACAATTATGTATATAATTGATCAATTATTAAATATAACATATATTTAATTATTGGGTGCATTTTAATATATAATATATACATATATGTATATACACAAACTGAAGAATATTGGTATTCATCAAATATTTTGTGGTAAACTTCAGCCTGAAGATAAGACTTATACATAACTATAATACAAAATAAAAGATAGTGAACAAATAATAATAATAATAATAATGGTGACAGATGACATGTATATAGCATTTTAGGGTTTGCAAATTATTTCATATACATGATTTCATTTGATTCTTACAAAAATCCTGTGAAATAGGTGCTTTCCTTATCCCCATTTCACAGATGAGGAAAGTTACACTCAGAGAGATTAACTTGTCGTTGGGCAGTCAATCATTAATAGCAACTTAATCAATCAAGTATTAAATAATAACAATGACAATAATAGCTACCATTTCCATAGCACTCACTATGTGCTGGGCACTGTGCAGAGTACCATGCTTAGAGCATATCTTATATCTTAATAAAATACTTTCTGACCGATCAATTAAATTCAGGTGTTGTTATTGTTTTTGTTGAGTGGCCATTTCAGACTCTTTGTGATCCAATTTGAGGTTTCCTTGGCAAAGATACTGGAGAGGTTTGCCATCTCTTTCTCCAGCTCATTTGATAGATGAGGAAACTGTGGTAAACAGGAGTAAGTGACTTGCTCAGGGTCCTACAGCTAGTAAATGTCTGAGGCTGAGACAAGTCTTCCTAAATCCAAGCCTGAAGCTCTATCCATTGTGCCACTTTGCTGCCCTAGTGGTGTGCGATTTTCTTCTCCAGTGGATTAAGGCAAGCAGAAACTAAGTGACTTACCAGGGTCACATAGCTAGGAAGTGTCTGAGACCAGATCTGAGTTCAGGAAGATGAGTCTTCCTAACTTTAGGACCAGCACTCTAGCCACTGGGCCACCTCGCTGCCCCCCAAATTCAGGTACTGAGTAGTAGAATGAGAATCTGAACTCAGGACTTCTGGCTCCAGAGACTATTATCAAGTGAAATACTATGTAAAGTGCTTTGGAATCCTTAAAAGTACTGTTGTCATTGTGCTGCCGCTGTGATGCAGAGAATGAAGTCCCAGGAGGTTCAAGGACTTGCCCAGAGCCTCACAGCATCCAAGGCATGAGATCAGACAGGGCAGAGGTCTCTCCAGAAGGTTTTAGATGGAGTGTGGTTGGCAAGAGGACGGTCTAGGTGGCCCTTTCAGGTTCCTTCCAGCCCAAGAATTTTATGGTAGAGCAGATTAAACTGGCATTTCCCAACTGGTAGGCGCTGGGGAGTAAAGAGTTAACAATGGAGGAGCAGCTCTGGGTCCAGGAGAGATGGAAGAGGCCAGTGCCTGACTCTGAGCAGTGGCAGCTCCCATAGATGCTGACAGGACCAAAGAGAGCCGGAGGGAGCTCAGAAGGACTTCGAGATGGAGGAAGTCACTGAAGTGTGTAAAGCCTTGGGGAAAGCACGAGTGAACATGGAAGCTGGTGGAGCATGAGTAACCCCATTAATGTCTCCTAAGGCAGGGTAAGACTGGAATGGAGTTCCTTAAATAATGACAGACCCAAAGACAGCGAAGCACACAAATGAAAAGCTCTCATCCTTACAGTAAGAGGAGGTGGAGAGGTCTGGAGGACTGGGGTTCAAATCTGATTTCAGACACTTCCTGGCAAGTCACTTAGCCCTGATTGCTCAATCCCTTGCCATTTTTCTATCTTAGAATTGATTCTAAGACAGAAGTTAAGGAGAGACAGAGACAGACAGAGAGACAGAGAGACAGAGAAAGAGAGACAGAGAGACAGAGTGACAGACAGAGTGACAGAGAGACAGAGAAAGAGAGACAGAGTGACATACAGAGAGACAGAGAGCGACAGAAAGACAAAGGGAGAGAGGGAGAGAGCACGCTGACCTAAGAACCAGGACTTAGGTTCAAATCTCTCCTTTGATACATACTAGATGTGAGACCCTAGGCAAGTAAAATGAACTTCTCTGTTCTCCCAGAAACTCTCTAAGCCTAAATTGCAGAGAAGGCACCCACCTGCATTAGTAGAAGGAATTTCCTCCCACTGCTGAAATAATAGATCTAGTTGTTATCCTTAGTAACCAGCATTTGATCACACTTTAAAGTTCAGAGAGCTCCCGCTGTACAATGTCTCATTGGAGTCCCACAACAATCCAGTGTCATGGACACTATTATCTCCATTTTACAGATCAGGAAACTATGGCTCATTTATGAAGAAAACATAGCTAAGAAAGACCCAGTCACAACAGAGTTCCAGAGGCTGCGTTTGAACTGGGGTCTAATATTCTTTCTGCTATGCCAAACTGTATTGCTAAAGGATTTTCCTCACTACTACTCGGTGGGGATGGGAGAGGACAATTAAATTCTACCCACTTTGCAGTCGAAGGAAGACTCCTGGGTGACAGGAAATGACTCACTCAGGCTCACATGGGCTGGAATTGAGATTCAAACCCAGGTTTTCCAACTCCCATCCAGTTCAAAACTACATTTCGGCATCAGATCAAAATTTGGGAATGTGCTTTTTTTCTATTCACTCTATTCTTTGAAGTTTCCAAGATCTTCTGACTCTTTCATGAACGTGTATGAGTGAGATGATAGGGAGGCAGCCTGGAAGCCCTATTTTACAGAATGGAACCTAAGGCTCAAAGAAAAGACTTGTCCAGGGTCATATAACTTATTAGTGGGGAAGTCTGGACTCTAACTTTTGTCACTTAATAGCTAAGCAACTATGGACCTCTTTAAACCCTCTTTATGATAGTGATACTGATTAGTGCATCACTTTCTTATGATCTTTCAAGGATTTTGGTTGTTGTACAGAATAGAAACAGAATGTAGAGCTGGAAGAAACCTGAGAGAAACCTGGTTAACCCTTCTCTTTTTTCTGTGGGAAGAAACAGTTAAAGATGGGAACTGATCAGCCAAAGGTCACCTGGGTAATCCAATGGTAGAATTGGAATTCACTCTTCCTCTATGAAACACTTCCCTACTAATGAAGTGAAACATTGGAAGACTGTGCTGGATCCTAGAACAGATACAAAGTTGGCAGAAGATACAATCTGCCCTCCAAAAGGTTATAGTAAGCACAAAATATGAACATGGATTATTGTAATACCAGCTAGCATTTCTATATTGATTTAGGGTTCAGGAAGTACTTTTCAAGTATTACCTCAGGGGATCATTACAGCCCTAATCCTAATTCCTTATTATCCCTGTTTTACAGATGAAGAGACTGAGAAAGTCTGAGGTTTAATGACTTTCCCAAGGTCACACAGCTACTAAGTGACTGAGGCTAGAATTTATCTTGGGTCTTTCTAATTCCTTGTTCTACTTGCCATCTAGCTGCCAGTTAGAGAATAATATAACAAAAGCAATATGAAATGCTTTTATAGATATCTATAATACACCATGACAATTCATGAGTTGCTTTATTTAGTTTCTATATTATCCCCAAACTGGCTGAATAGAAAGATGGACTAAGAAAAAGGAAAAAGGGAAAATCCATTTTTTAAATGTTTGTTGCCATTCAGTCCTGTATCATTCTTTGTGACCCCAATTTTCTTGGCAAAGATACCAGAGTGGTTTGCCATTTCCTCCTCTAGTTTGTTTGACAAATGAGGAAACCAAGGCAAACTCGATGACTTGCCCAGGGTCACCCAGATGATAAGTGTCTGAGGCTACATTTAAACTCATGCAAGTTGAGTCTTCCTGACTCAATGTTAAATATTTACACATTATATTATATATCAGACATCATTGGGCAGCAATGCCATATTGGGTAATACTACTATTTGGGACATCAAAGTTCTAAACCAGGGCTGTCCCTAGCTAATTCACATCCCTGGGCAATTAGCCCTCCTCCAAGCCTCAATTTCCTCATCTGCAAAAATGAGAGGATTGGATTAAAACACTTCTAATACTCCATTGTTGACCTTCACTGTTCTCCAGTCCCTCCCAACTTCTCCATTCGATGATTTCCTGTCGGCAATGAAAGATTCTCCTTCTCTTCCTTGGAGGAAAAGTCTGAATATCCCTGAATGACACAGCTGCATCTATTTTAGTTTACGCAGAACCACAGAGGGCCCCCCCTCTGCTGAGTGAGGTTGTTTGTGCCAAGAAGTTTTATAAATATTAGGAAACACTAACCGATTCCACGTGGATAAATTAGTACTTCCTTTCCTCTTTATACAACGCATTAAACAACTCGTTATCATAGATATGGCAATATGCGGAGCAGGAATACATTTTTAGATGCTTGCATCATTGATAAAACACTGTGGTGGCCTCTGCTAAGGCATTTAGTTATACTGGGTGGTTTGGGGCTTTGTCACACAATCTCCATCCTTGGCTGAGGTTTTGTTTTTCCCATAAACAGAATCACCTTCTGTCTTTTACAAAAGCCTGAGAATATCACATATTTGAATTACACTGTGCCATATAATGTGGAGAATCATCTGTGTCTCATAGAATTGATGGGAGGAAGGGACTTCCAGACCCTGTTGGAAATTTTCTTGGCAGAGATGCTGGAGTGGTTTTCCATTTCCTTCTGCAGCTTATTTTACAGATGAGGAAACTGAGGCAAATAGGGTGAAGAGACTTGCTCATGGTCCCACAGTCAGGAAGTATTTGAGACTAGATTTGAATTCAGGAAGATGAGTCTTCCTGACTCCAAGCTCAGGGCTCTATCCACTGTACCACCTAGCTTCCCTCTCAATAATAAGAACAATAATAATAAGAGCTGATATTGATGTTGGACTTTAAGGTTGCCATCTTGTTTGATCCTTACAACAGCTTGATGAATGAGAGAGATGAAATGATTTGCCCTGGAGTCACGTGGGCAGTAAATGCCTGAGGGGGAATTCTAAAAATATATTTTTATATGGATTCTAAGTCTATAATTCTATTTACAATAGAAGTTCTACCTGTGTGACCGTGAGCAAGGGTGACTAGACAGCTCCTGCCCTCCCTTGCAGTTCTGGCCAATCTTCTATTCTTTACAAGGATTTTGTTTTTCACTTCTTTTCCAGTGGTGAGAAGAGGCAGAGAGAAACAGAGGCAGATAGAAACAGAAACAGAAAGAGATGGAGATGGAGAGAGAGAGTTAGAGAGACAGAGAAACAGAGACAGAGACAGACAAAGACAAAGACAGAGACACAGGGAGAGAGAGACAGAGGCAAAGAAACAGAGACAGAGAGAGGCAGAGAGAGAAATCAATTTTTGTTCTTTGAAAAGAAAATTTTAAATCCAATACCTACACACACACACACACACACACACACACACATACACTCTCTGGTTCATGAAGAAATAAGGCAGGATTCTCTATTGGAAACTGTATATAGGTCATCCAATGATCTCAAGCTTTACCTTAATGTCAATATCCATCTCATTAATATCAATATTCTTCCATCAGTGTTCTGTGATTTCAAATCTAGGAGCATCATCAGCTTAGGGAATAAAAAATCAACATTACAAGCAAGCAATAAAGAGCTGAAAAGTGGGCATAAGTAGAAAGTAGGCTACCGTACCACATTGACTTGTAAACAAGAAAAGATGCCAATGACATAATTGAGGATAGGTATGACCAGAGAGAATGGATTTACCAGTTAGGAACAATGAGAAGCAACCCATGGACATCACAAGTGTTGCACTGATAAGCTTCAATATTTCAGGATTCTGTGATTTATGTCAATATTAAGAGTCCCCTCCAGCAAAGCAGATACAATCCTTTGATCCCTTACTAAGCAGTCAGTTTTTTTTTTAACCTTTATCTTCTGTCTTAGAATCAATACTATTTATTGTTTCCAAGGCAGAAGAGCCATAAGGCCTAGGCAATGGGAGCTAAATGACTTGCCCAGGTAATTTAATAGTTTAAATAGCTAAGAAGTGTCTTTGGGCAGATTTGAACCCAGGACCTCCCATCTCTAGGTCTGAGCCACCTAGTTGCCCCCACATATTTATAACATCATATTATTATATTTCTATTACATTTATTTTATCATATCATTATATACTTATAATTATTATGTTAATTTATTTAGTTATAATTAATTATATGATGAAGAAATCAGGACTTGGGTCAATGCTGACTGATTTATCCAAGGCAATATATGAAAATGTATCTTATTGTGGAAGGGCTGTCAGCTTCACCAATAATGGAAGCTCCCACTACAATGAGATGACAGTCATGCAAATATCAGGAATCATAGATTTTTTGAACTGGAAGAAAATGTAAAGATTGACCAATAAGCAAAACATTAAATGTCAACTTTATACTAAACACTATTTTAGTTGTAGGGGACACAAAGACCATGAAACCAGTTCCTGCCATCAGATAACTTGCATTCTGTCAAAGAAACAACACATATGTCCCTAAGCATATTCAAAATCATACAAGGCAATTTGGGAGGGGTAAACTAGAAGGGATCATGAGGAGACTTCGTATAAAAGGTATTCCTAAAGCTGAACTTTGAAGGAAACTTAAGATTCTAAGAGATAAGAATGAGGCAATAGCATTTATTCAAACTGTAGTTTTGCAGAGCAGAAAGCTGAGGGACTAAGGGGGAAAAGTGGTTTCCCTAAGGCCATATAACTAGTTAGTGTCCAGGCTAGAACAGAAGTTTCCTCCATTATATCAGGGAGAATTACTGTGTATTCCCGTGGCTGGGATCTGAGTCAGAGACACCATCCAGTCTGCTCCTCTTTGCATTTTCTATGCTCTTGGGAATCCCAATAAACATCTTCCTTTTTAACAGAATTTGGTTAATTCATGAAGGGGAGAAGGGTCCTTTTCAGGAGTACATAGCCTGTCCATCTGTGGGGATGAGGTAGATAGGTTGATTGGCCACCTCTTCATTAGCCATCACCAATTAAAGATGAATTAGGATGGTTAAGGAAGGGACTGAATAATGAGCTTCTAAAAATCTATTTATGAGGCCGCCTGATGTAGCTTGGGTTGTCCCTGATTGCAAGAGAGCCATAGAGACTTATATCACTCTATTGGTTACAATGTAGGTCTAACCAATAAAACTGATATCATCAAGGTAATTTTAATAAAATTCTTGAGATAATTTTTTTAAATTTTATTTTTTTTTAATTTTAAACCCTTAACTTCTGTGTATTGACTTATAGGTGGAAGATTGGTAAGGGTAGGCAATGGGGGTCAAGTGACTTGCCCAGGGTCACACAGCTGGGAAGTGTCTGAGGCCGGATTTGAACCTAGGATCTCCCTCTCTAGACCTGGCTCTCAATCCACTGAGCTACCCAGCTGCCCCCCATCGAGATAATTTTAATCATCACATTTTCCTGAAATTTTTGCAGTGTTTTCTGGTATTTTACATAGGTATACCTAACTCTCCTAATAAAAGCATTTCCAAATGTTGGATCATGTAGCTGCTATCCTTACATGGGGGCCAGCTAAGAAAAAAAATTTGGGGGGCAGGAAGAAAGGGGAAAGATGATTAATAATGAATCAGTAAACCCTGACCAACATTGAATTCTAATGTTTTATTTACCTTACTTGTAAATTATATAGCAGTTCAGAAAACTCTAAAAATTAGTGATTAAAAATTAGTTATCACTATTCCAATAACAGCCAAATTCTGCTCTCAGAACTCAAGGAGGGGAATCATGACTTTATTGCTTCCCTCTTCTATACACTATTTATTTGCCAACCTGCCAGTCAAACTAGTGACCATCGAGAAAGAGAGAGAGAGAGAGAGAGAGAGAGAGAGAGAGAGAGAGAGAGACAGAGAGAGAGAGAATTGCTGAAAGGCAGAGGATTAAATAAGAGGAAAATAATGCTTGTGTTTGATATATGAGTAAGTTTTGGTAAAATATTTTTTCTTGTATTTTTTTTTGTTACAAAGGAAGGTTTGCTGGATACAGGTTGTAGGAAAGGGTATATTCATAAATCAATAGGATATGAAAGCAAATATATTGATGAAATTTAAAAAGCAAATTTCAGTAAAACGATTTCAACCTAAAAGAGCAACTTTTTTAGTGTTTGATCAAATTCTTAGTTGATAGGACTAAAAAAATAGGCCTTAGACACCTCAATTCCTCTCACCCAATTTCTCTCCATTCACCCTTCTTAAATGAAGTAACTAAATGGTATACATGGAGACTAAGTACCCACAATACAGAATCTAAAAGAAGGCTTCAAACAGAGTGTGGCTGGACAAATTGGATACTGTATTCAAAATACCATAACAGATATCTGTAACTTCCACTTACTTTATTATATTTCTTCAACATTTAAGTTGTCTTCTAAATTAATTTGAAAATGTCTGACATCTGAATATTTTTATAGGTCACCATTTTGATTCCATATAGCAAGATGGCCCTTGAATGGAACTGTTCTATCTTAAGATAAACCATCCCTTAAGATCATAGAAAGAGCTCAAAGGAACCTAAAGTGAATCTAATCCAATCCCTACATTTTACAGATTAAGAAATCAAGGTAGAAAGAAGTTGAAATGATTTACCTAAGGTCAACAAATAGTAAGTGGTTGAACTGGGAATCTTATATTTGAACCTTGGTCCTAGGTATTGGACCCAGTGATCTGTTTACTGATCTTTACTGTTCCTAATGACTGGATTTCCTTATATTGTATTAGAAAATGTATTTTAATCTCCTTTAATAGTGATGAGTCACAGAATATTAAAAGTAGAGAGAATCTTATGGAAAACATAACCCAACCCTTCCAATGTGAGGAAGAAGAAACAGAAATTCAGAGATGCTGGGCTATGACCAGAGTCTCAGAACTACAATTTCAGGTCTTCTGTTTCAGAATTCAATGTTCTTTCTACTATCCCACACTGTCCTCTTGCTGAAGAAAGACTCTTTTTCTGTAACAAACAGCCAAGTTTAGACTTGTGATGTACCAGTTACACTAAAAGAAAAAAAAATACTTTCAGAAGATTTTAATTAGTGTGGGTTAGCAGAGAGGATACTGCAAATGGATTCAGGAGAGATCCTGACACTAACATTGATTAGTTGGGTTTTTGAAGCAAGTCCTTCCCCTTTCTGGGCTTCAGTTTTCTCATCTGTAAAAGGATATAGTTGTTTAGTTACTCCATTTCCCAATATAGCCTAATGAAGAATCCAAAATATTCTATACTCTAATTTTTTTCTCTAAGCAATATCTATTAAAAATAAATTAAGAGGCAGCTGGGTAGCTCAGTGGATTGAGAGTCAGGCCTAGAGACGGGAGGTCCTAGATTCAAATCCAGCCTCAGACACTTCCCAGCTGTGTGACCCTGGGCAAGTCACTTGACCCCCATTGCCCACCCTTACCACTCTTCCACCTAGGAGCCAATACACAGCAGTTAAGGGTTTAAGAAAAATAAAAAAAATAAATTAAAAGAACATTCATTCCTTCTTTTTCTTTATTTTTATTCCTTCTTTTTAAAATAATATTTATTTTCCCAATTATATATAAAAACAATTTAAAACATTTATTTTCTAAAATTTTGAGTTCCAAATTCTCTCCTTCCTTCCTTCTGCCACTGCCTTCCCCTAAGATAGTAAATAATATGATGTATGTTATACACGTGTGATCAGAATTTAAATTTCTTAATGACAATAAGTATTTTCTTTTTGAGTTACGTATTAACACCAAACACAATGCCAGCGAAATCAAGGCATTAAGTAAAAGCTTGTCATATTAAACTGAGTTACCACATGCCATCAAATAGGTACTCTTAGCCAAATGTGATAGTCCTTGTAAAAGTGCTTAGCACAGAGTAGGCACTTAATATATGCTTATTTCCTTCTCGATTGAATTTTCTGCATTCTTTAATTAGAATAATATTCCTGGTTAATCTAAAAATTTATTCTGGGTAAAAAAATGCTAGTCTCAAGCATTCATTCATTCATTCATTCATTCTTAGGGCAGTTAGGGGGCAGCTAGGGGGTAGATAGAGTGCCAGGTCTGGAGTCAGAAAGAGTTCTCTTTCTGAGTTCAAATATGACCCCAGATACTTCCTAGAGGTTGACCTTGGGTAATCACTCCACCCTGTTTGCCTCAGTTTCCTCTTCTGTCAAATGATCTGGAGAAAAAAATGGTAAACCACTCTAGAATCTTTGCCAAATAGGTTACAAAGAGTCAGACATGACTAAAAAGTAAATGAGTAACAATTTCCTTCCTTCAGAGTCTGTATCTATACAGGACTAGTCAATTAAGGAGAAAGTTCACTTTAAGTGATCCTAATCTAGTCAGATAAACTGCCTTTCCCCTACAAAGCCATTTCCCTTTTCATTGCTGGATTTTGAGGTCCTGAATTATCTACACAATTCTGTGCTTCTTTGTTTCATTTTGAATAGATACAGGGATTGTCTTCAAGTCTTTGATAATGCCATGATGTACTAAGAAGAGCAGAAAACTGAGTTTTCAGTAGGATGAATTAGATCATCATAGAGGATTATTCAGTACAAGATCCTATCTTACCTTCATATCCACATTGGCTAAAATCCTTCAGGTAGGAAAAAAAATAAAAAACAACATTTGATTTTGAGCCACAATTGGCTGTTTTGTGCCCAGGATGAATAACAAAAAAATTTTTTTATAGTAAACAAGGTAAAAAGATCCTTTCAGATGCTTTTGAGAAGATAGTGAGCTTGGCTTACTAGTTGGGAGAAGAACTCACCTTATATCATCCACTGGAAAGGATTTTGAAAGGAACAAGAGGGTCATCTGGAAGCTTCCTGTTTTAAGTAATTATTCTTACTAATTAGGTGCTAAACTAAGTGGTTTCTATACTGCTAAAGGATTTATAAAGTGCTGCCAGAACCTTCTACAAGGAGGTATCCTGAGACAAAGCTCTGATTACCCCACCCTGGTTATGACTCTAAATGAAAGGGAATATCAACTATGGAATATTAAATTGGGTATTTTGACTTATAATTAGCTGGCCAGCTCAAACATGTATACATGCACACATACACACACACACACACACACACACACTCACCCACTCACTCACATCCACATCTGTCAATTCAGCAAATCTGATTTCCTTCTAAATAATAGCTGAGTTAATTGTATCAGACCAACTTGATAAGCAGCCTTGTAGGAGAAGAACTTAACAAATTGAGTTTATGTCCATCTTACACAAACCAATAAGCTACAGGTCATAACTCAACATGTGGTACAGATGTTACTTCCATCATCTAACTTGAAAACTTAATTTCATTTCGTTTATTTAAACACAGAGAGAAAAATGTTATTTGTTTATAAACACAACTAGCTAAAAAAAGATGTTATTTATCCTTTAAATCCAGTCTATCTCCACATTTCCTCAAAGGCCTATATTTAGACTTTTAATTTTTAAAAACAATTATAAATTAAGTATGGAGTGGAATATTTTTCCACAGAATGCTGAAAGTACAGATTGCATTAAACACAAATGCTTTGAGATTTCCAGGATCTGGGATTTCACTGGTTTTACTCCTTCCTCAGATGCAAATAATTTCTAGTCTACCACCAGCTTCTACTATCTATCTATCTATCTATCTATCTATCTATCTATCTATCTATCTATCTATCTATCTATCTATCTATCTATCTATCTAAGGAACCAGGTCTCGGTTCCAGACCAGGTTACTTCCTACTAAATAATTTTTTTCCATAACAGAGAGTCTTAGGTTTTAGTTTTGATTTTTTGGTCAGTGTAATCTCTTTGTTTGAACTCATCTTCCTGGCCATTTCCAAACCATGTTTCACATGCTTTACTCCTTTCTAAGTCTAAAATGAAAATCTAAGTTCCTTGAGGGGAGGCACAGTCTTACTTCTTTGTATTGTAGCCCTAGAACTTCACATAGTGCCTTGCACATAATAAGTGCTTAGCAAATGTTTTCTCATCAGCCTTGTTATGGATTATATTTGTACTGTGATATGCATTTGATAAGGTATTTCTACATATGTTTTCCAAAGAAGCAGAATGGCAGGGCAAGGTAAAATAGGACAAGAAATATTATCTTCATTTTGCTCATCCTGAAATTAAAATTCAGAGGAGCCAAATGCCCAGAGCTTAGCACAATGCCTGGCCCATTTCAGGCACTTGATAAAAGGTAGTTGACAGATTAATGTGCCCAAGATCCCATTCCTGGCAAGTGACAGGGTGAGAATTGAAAACCTTCTAACCCTTAGTTTCATGAGATTTAATTCACATGATTCCCCCTCAGGCACCCTTTGTTCCAGCCAAACTAAACTATAAACTAGTAGCCACTTGAGTTGGATATTCTATCTTCTTCCTCTATGCTATCCTACCAGCCCCCTCAGGTGCACACCTGCAGCACACTCTCCCCAGGTATAAGTGTACTCTCCTTTCTTGAATTACTTTATATCAGGCTTATTCATGGATATGGATATGTTGTATTGTTTCCCAACCTCAGTAGAATGCAAGATCCTTAAGGTCAGGGATTATGGTATTTTGTCTTATATTAAAATCCCTGAATCTAATATGCTGTCTTTCACATACTAAGCAGATAGTTGCTGAATATTTGTTGAATTGGTTTGAATTTCCTAGATCACCAAAACTCACAGTCTCTGTATTTATGGATTCATCTCTAAGGCATTTGACACGCTTTGCAAACTGTATTCATATTATTAAATTTGAGGTATTTTATGAGGCCATGCCAACTATGTCTATTTGCATAGAGAAGTCAGTGATGTTCCAGACTGTAGAACTCATTCAACTACTGTGGAGGTGAGAGAACATTGAGAAATAGACCCTCTGTGTCCACGGGATAATCCTGACCTCCTGATCTGCTTGGAAAACTGCTCCTTCCCTCAAGATCACACTCCCCAGTCTTCAGGGGGTTTGATGAGATCATTTCTACTATCATCCTTGCAGATTTGCATGACCTGTTTATGGAGAGGCAAATATTTAAGGTAGAAGCTCAAGTTTTCTTTTAATTAAACTTTCTGGATCTCAGTTTCCTCATCTGTAAAATGGGCCTCTATGATAATTTATAGCCCCAAGTATATGATCCTATGAACCGGTTTCCCCTGGATCATGCAACTGGTCCTTGGTCAAAGATCTTACCTATATCAAAGAGGCTAAAGGAAGAACCCAGATGTGCAAAAAGACCTATAACAGTACTCTTTGGTGGTAGGGGGAAAAAAAGTGGATGCTCATCAATGAGACAAGGGCTGAAGAGTGAGGTTTATAGATATAATGGCATATTATTGAACCTTTCAAAATGACAAATAACATGGATTTGGAGAAGCTTTGGAAGTCTTATATGCACTGATCTAGAGGGAAATGAGTAGACCTAATAAAGCAATGTATATGAAGATTATAATATAGCAAAAACAATCAACAATGACAGATTTCAGAACTCCCATCAACTTAAGACACTCATACACTATTGGTGGAACTGTGAACTGATTCAATCATTTTGGAGAGCAATTTGGAATTATGCCCAGAGAGTTATAAAATTGTGTATGCCCTCAGACTCAGCAATATTATTGCTGGACTGTTTCCCAAGGAGATCAGGGAAAAAAGAAAAGAACTTACACGATCCAAAATATTTATAACAACTCTCTTTGTTGTGGCAAAGAACTGGAAATCAAGGGAATATCCATTAGTTAAGTAATAGCTAAACAAATTGTGGTATATACTTGTGGTGGAATACTACTGTGCTGTAAGAAACAATGCACAGGCTAAGTTTTTAAAATTTTGGAAACATTTACATGAAATAATGAACAATGAAGTCAGTAGAACCAAGAGAATACTATACACAGATTTAATACTCAAAGACTAACTTGTAAATGTTCACCTCTAGAAAATGAACTGAAAAATGGAAACACAAAAAACAATCTGTGTGTGTGTGTGTGTGTGTGTGTGTGAGAGAGAGAGAGAGAGAGAGAGAGAGAGAGAGAGAGAGAGAGAGGGGAATGGACTAGAGGAGAAAATGAAATAAAATTTCAGATATGGTCATGACTGGTTTAACATGACTATGCAGAATTTTTACAATGGAGAGCTTCTGCTAGGGGGAGGAGGAAGTTTAGAGATTAGTGATAGAGTTGAAAAAAATTTAGAAGAAAGACCATCAACTATGAAATTATGTATTGCATGAACAAACTTGTATATTCTGTATCAGACTATTTACTACCTCTGGAAGGCAGAGAAGGAGGGAGGGAAGAGAATCTGAATCTGTTTTCTGACACAAAATGTCAGAAAGCAGTTATCAAAAATTGTTTCTACATGCAATAGAAAAAAAATTTTAAGTTAAAAAAATAAGTTAAACCAATAAATAAGTAAAATTAAAAAACAAAAGAGCATTAATGAACACTGAAAAATATTCAGAAGAAAAAAGGAAGTTTAGATAGAACTTAATATATGCTTAATATTAAACTCAATATAATAATTATAAACTTAGTATATAATGATATATGATAGATTATATATAATACAAATAATATAATATTAATATAATCTTAACTTAATATATTCTTTTTCTAGATAAATTACATAACAAATTCAATGCAATCCTCTTTGTTTTTTCTTTATATATTGGAATGTTTATACTCATGCATTATAATTTTTAAAAATGGAAAAAATAAAGAATAAACTTTAGAGTATTAAAAAAAAACCTCTATACAGTGTTGTGCATCTTGCAGGTACTAAAAACATGTTTCCTAAATTGAATTTGGAATAAAACAATGGTCAATTAGTGGAAAGTTTACTGGATTTCTTGTCAGAAGAACTAGGCTCAAATCTAACTTCACTGTTATGCTTAACTCTTTATTTTTGGGGAAATCATTTAATAACTAATAACCTATAATTTCCGTTACCTGTAAAATGGGAGCTCTGGACTCAATGACCTATAAGGTATCATCTAGTCCTAATTATACTATCCTATTATTTCCTAAATGTGGTATATGATTCTTCTGAGGTGTTCTCATTGAAGGAGGCACCACAAAAAAGGCACTTATATCAAGAGGGTTGAATTTCTTCCTTTCTTCTCTCCTGCTTCCCTTCCTCTTTTCCTCTCTCCCTTTCTTTTTTCCTTCCCTCCCTTCCTTCCTCCTTCTCTCCCTCCTTTCCTTCTTCTTTTTCTCCTTCCCTTCTTCCCTTTCTTCCTTTCTCAAATATTTTGTTTCCATGTAGTACTATGATAAGTTATAGGATTATAGAATCATAGGAATCCTGAAGTGTGCAAGCTAGGGGGAAGTATAGAGATCACAAAATGCAAACTCCTTATTTTATAGAAAAAAAAAAAAAAAAGACTAAGACCCAGAAAGGAAAGTGACTTGTCTGAAGTTACATGTGCAGTAAGTGGTAGAATTCCTATTTAGGCCCAAGTCCTTAGATTTGGATTTGAGTCTTCTGTCCACTGCATCCTGTTCTTGAGACCTAGCTCCTACTCTCTAGGACTTCACAGTCTAGTTCTGGGTAGGACTGGGGGGAGGCAGGAGATACTTGCATCTGAAAATTTCAGTAAGTACACAAGACAGTAACATAGTATGAACTATATGCTGAAACAATGGGATGAAAAGACTTCCTATGGGGGAAAAAAGGGGGTAGAAGAGGGGGTGTATGTGGATGTTGAGCTGCTTCTACCATTCAGCTCAATTGAACAAACATTTATTAATGACCTAATAAATGCAACAGGATTGGAGTTATTTCTTGTGGGATGGAGAGGATAGGGATGGGATAGTCCAGAGTCTGGGATTTAATCAAAGTAAGGAACTCTCAATGTGGAGTCTCTCCCATCCACTGAAAATTAGAGCGCAATATAAAGATTTGGAAATCACTTTCATAAATGAAATCCTAAAAGATGATGAGATCACCAAGGGAAAGAGTCTGAGCTGAGACAAAAAAGAAGACCTAAACAATGTCACAGGAGATATCCACATTTCTAGCAAAGGGGGTAGAAAAAGAATTAATCTGGGGGAAAATAATGGTCAAATAGAGAAGAAAACAATTTGTTGTCAAAATGGCTAGCTTTGAATCCTGGCTCAGCTATTTACTAGTGAAGTCATCTAAGCATTTTAGATCTTAGTTTCCATATCTATAAAATGGAAGGACTGGACCCAATGTCTTTTAAGGTCTCTTCTTGTCTTAAATCTATGATTCTATAATTTCAGCAAGAGAGACTGAAAAGAAGTAGTCCAATAGAAAGGAGGAGAATTTCTAGAGAGTAGTATCATAGGAGTTGATGAAGAGAGAGTTCTTAGGTTGAAATCGAAAGTTTCCAAGAGATTGAGGAGAATAAGAACTAAGAAAAAAACACTGGATTGAGAGCAGTTATTCCATTATTGGCCACTTTGGAGGGAGCAGCCTTGATCCAGTGGTGAAATCAGAAGCTAGGCTGTATGGAGCTGAGAAGTGAGTGCAAAGTGAGGAAGCAAAATCTCTGAGACAAAAAAACTCCAGGAGCTTGGCAGTCTAGTATAATAATTAAAATACTGGAAGCGATATTTATTCATTCACTCATTCATTTGTTAGTTCTTGTATTTGTTTGTTTATTTCAAGAGACCTGGGCATGATTATAGGCAATAAGAAAGCCTCCCATTTCTGTAGCTTTTTAAAGTTCACAGACATTTTCTTCACGACTCCCCTTTGAGGAAGACAAGGCTTAAGCAATGGGGCTCTCATTTTGTAGGTGAGTAAATTGAGGTTCAATGAATGCAAGGGGCTTGCTTAGGATCCCAAGGTTAGAAAATTGGAAAGCTTGGATTTGAAGCCAGGTTCTTTCTCTCATACCACTTGATAGGATTTAAATACATTGAAAAGAGAGATTTGGGCAGAGGAAGCTTATCCAACATAATCACATTTCAGACAACTTTGGTTGGGTTTAATTTAATTTATAAAATTCCCAGGTGTGAAATTTTATATGTCTAGCTAAGGATTCTTCATTTGGGGTTCATGACCTTGGTTTTATATATACATACATACATATTTATGTATATATGTATGCATAGATAGATACCTTTCTATCAATATTATTGGTTTCCTTTGTAATCCTAAATATTTTGTTTTAAGTAAATTTGACTGGTATCTTTATGGAAATTTTCTCTTATATCCTTTCTCCTCTCTCCTTCCTATGCATTTTATCTTATGCTCTTAAAATTTTCATTCTGAAGTGACTATGAGTTTTGCAAACCTCCAAAGGAATTTGTGATTCAAAAATGTTTAAGGATCCCTTGTCTAAAGGTGGCTCAGTGAATAAAAAACCAGGTCTGAACATGGGGGAATTTGGGTTCAAGTCTGCCTTCAGACACTTTGTAGTTGTGTGACCCTGAACAAGTCACTTCACCCCAATTGTCTAGCCCATACCACTCTCCTGTCATGTTACTGATACTTTATGTGGATTCTAAGACAGGAAGTAAGGGTTTAAAAAAGAAAAAGGAAAAAAAACAACAACCTTGGTCCAGATCCGCAGTTGCATTTGATTTTTAAATCTCCTTCTCTTATACATGGACCATCTTGCCACACTAGACTCAAGATTTCTCGAAAGCAGTGATCATTTCTTATTTATGTAGGGGAGTGAGTGCCAATTTTTTTTAATTTTTATTTTTAAATATTTTCCATGTTTCCATGATTCATTTCCTTTTCCTCCCCACCCCCCCAGAGCCAACAAGCAATTCCACTAGGTTGTACAAATGTTATCACTTGATACCTATTTCCATATTATTTATTTTTGCTATAGGGCTGTCTTTTAAAGCCTAAACCCCAAATCCCATTCCCATATATACCTATGATAAGTATTGTCATATGTTTTTCTCCTGAATTTCTACAGTGAGTGATAATTTTATTTCATTTTATTTTTTAAATGTTTATCTTTATTTTATTCCAATAACAAATTTACACATTAGTTTTCCAAAGTTACATGATTCATGTCGTCTCCCTCCCCTTTTCCCTCCCTCCTCCCAGAGTTGACAAGCAATTCTACTGGGTTTTACATATATTATCGTGAGTGTCAATTGTAGAGTAAACAGCCCTGTGTTCTAATCCTGGCTCTGTATGCAACCTGGAAAAAACGACTTCCCCATCATGGATCTCACTCGTTTCATAGAATCATACATCTAGATTTAGAAGGAACCTTAGAGGTTATCTAGTTCAACTCCTTACTTTTGTTGAGGAATGGGACCCAGAAAGGTTCATTGACTTGTCCACAGTTCCACAGGTAGAGGCAAGATTTGAACTCAGGTTCTGTGACTACAAATTTAGCACTTCTCTTCTCCTTAACATGAAGGAGTCAGACTAGATAACTTCTAAGGTCTCTTCCAGACTGAAACCCTATGATTTTAGAGCTTCTCCAGTGACCAACATAGTCATCTAATCAATGTTTGTTGAAATGAACAAATCATTGACAAAATCTGTGCCTTTAAGCCTGTGCCAAAGACCAAGGGTCTCCCATACTCTCAGCCTCTTTGAGCATGCACACAATCATTCCATTCCTTCTCCTCCTGTCAGAAATGGCCCGTGGAGCCCTCCCCCCCCCTCCCCAGGAGCGTGACATCGCACAGACAGCTCTTCCTTAGGCACCGGGCCACACATGGCCAGCTCTGCTTCTCCTAAGGTGGTCCGCGGTCATGTACAAACGCACACAGCGCTCAGCCGCCTCTGGCCGATCCCCGGCTCTTCCCAGCACTTGGCCCACAGGGCGACACGAAGTCGATTCTGTTTAGCCGAGATGTTTAACCTTGTCTGTTCCTGACTCGTCCCCTCGGGCTGGCGGATCTGATCTTCTCTGAGCTGATCCATCTTATCTCCCCTGATTCTCGACACCGCATTTACCCAAATGGTCCTCAGATCCCTCCTCAATCTTTTTGCATGTTGCAATGGCAGCTTGGTGTCATCAAGGCTGTGTGATGAAAAACAAGTAGTAGGGGACCTGGTTTTTGTTTGTTTGTTTGTTTTGTTTGTTTTGTATTTTAATCCTGGCCCAGCTAGCTACTTGGGAGATGACTTTGGGCAATTCCCATTACTTTCCAGAATTTAAGCTTCTGAATTTTCTGCAAAAAAAAAGGGGGGGGGGAATTTAGAATGGGAATCCCTCAGAGGTCCACTCCATCATTTGTAAAATGAAGAAACTGAGCACTCTGGCCATGCCCAAAACTACATAGACACTAGTGGTAAGAGAAGCAGCTAGGTGACCTGAATTCAAATCTGGCCTCAGATATTTAATAGTTTTGTGACCTTGGGCAAGTCACTTAACTTCTGTTTGCCTTAATCTATCTAAAAAGGAAATGGCAAATCACTCCAGGATCTTTGCCCAGAAAACTGCCTGAGCAGTATGGTCCACAGGGTCAGGAAGAGTCACATAACAGGATGACAGAATGGTGATAAATAAATAGTTAAATCAGGATGGGAAACCAGGTCCACTGATTTCTAAGGCTCTCAGTTTACCCATAGTGTAAATCCCTGCCTTACCTACCTCATGTGACTTTTACAAGGATTAAATGAAATAATGTATGTGGAAACATGTGGAAACTGTAAAACATTAGAGGTTAATATTGCTGTTATACGAAGTAGTGTGGTATTATGGATAGAATGTTGAGCAAGGAGACTGGAAAACCTGAGTTTAAATCTAGCATTGGACACTTACTAGATATGTGAGTCTGGGCAAGTCACTTGTTTGACTCAATTTGCTCAGATGTAAAATGGAGATGATAATAGTACTCAATTTCTCCCAGGATTGTTATAAGAATCAACTGAGTTAATAACTTGTAAAATGTGTAACACAGAGCCTGGCACAGAGTAGGAAGTTATTTTTTGTTTCCTTCGTTCCCTAGCCAAATCACTAACCCTCTGTGAGACTCAGTTTCCTTAGCTGTAAAATGGAGATAATAAAAATACTTCCCTCATAGAGTTGTTTTGAGGATCAAATTAAATCATGCATCTTTTGCAGGAGAGACTAATGAACTATTCTTGGGTTTTATTACTACTAAAATGTTTCTATCCAGGCTGCTAACCTGACTCCTAGAATCACCTGACACAGCCCTGAAGGTGGATATTTCCCATATCCACCTGCATTTAATTTTCTTTTTAAAAGCATTCTTGATTTGTAAATGAAGCTCAGATCTCTGGTTGTAAAGAATACCTAGAATGCTTTGTTACATGGGAAGGAAAAAGCTAGAGGGGAAATTTAAGCAATGAAAAAAATAAGAGGTGCCCATGTGTATTTTTTTTAAATCATAAAAAAATAGCTGAAAATAATTCATCCTCTCTTTATACTCAATGAGTTCGGTCTACTGAATTGTGAGAAAGGCATTTTGTGACTAATGTTTGGAGGTAATGGGAAAGCAGAATCTAATCACACACTGTTGGTGATACCATGATTTGGATTAACCATTCAGGAAAACAACCAATCCTGCCCTTTATCCTAGTAATACTTGTCTTAGTCATGCTCCACAAGGAGATCAAAGTCATCAAGTCATCTCTCTCTCCCTCTCTCTCTCCCCCTTTCTCCCCCTCTCTCTTTCTTTCTCTCTCACCTATTCTATTTGTCTATCCATCTATCCATCTATCCATCCATCCATCCATCCATCCATCCATCCATCCATCCACCCATCTCTCTCTCTCTCTCTCTCTCTCTCTCTCTCTCTCTCTCTCTCTCTCTCTTTCTATCTCCATCCATGTATCATCTAAATCAATCTATTTATCTATCTATCCTATCTGTTTCATCTGTCTATCCATCCATCTATCTTTCTAGATATCTTTCTTTATATGCATACATACATATAGGTAGAGTATATATGTATATACTTATATATGCACACATATATACATACAGTACTATTTTTTAGTAGCAAAAAATAAACAAAACAGAAACAATATGAGTGTTCAGTTGGAACAGTTGAACAACTAAATTGTGACCTATCATGTGATGAAAAATCCTAACTTAAGACAGATGGATATGAAGAATCCAGAGGAACTTGGAATAACTTATATAGACTGATTCAGAAAGAAGTAAGCAAAAGGAGGAGAGAAATGGACATGACAGCAGAAAAGAAAAAGAAAAGCTCAGGGGCAGCTGGGTAGCTCAGTGGTTTGAGAGCCAGGCCCAAAGATGGGAGATCTTTGGTTCAAATTTGGCCTCAGACACTTTCTAGCTATGTGACCTCATTGTCTAGTGATTACTTCTCTTCTGCCTTGGAACCAATACCTAACATTGATTCTAAGATGGAAGATAAGGGTTGTTGTTTTTTTTTTTTTTTTAAAGAAAAGAAAACAACTTGGAAAAGACTTCAGAACTCTTTTATCAATGTATTAACCAACAAAGACTTCAGATGACCAGTGACAAAGCATGACTCTCACCTCTCAGCAGAACAGTATGTATAAACTACAGGTATAGAATGAGACATTTTTAGACATAGTCAATGCATTGATTTGTGTTGCTTGACAGAGTAGATTCTAAATGGAATGTAGGAGGAGAAATTGAGAAATGGCAATGATTTTTTTTTAATAGAAAAGAGCACAAGAAAATCATTTATATGTGTATATATATGCACTTTGGGGGTAAATTTTAAAACACTATAGAACTAAGTATTGTGTAACTAATTGGTAAATACTTGAACAAATATCATTTTCAAGAACAATAATAATTATAGAAAGAATGTAGATCTCACAATCAGGAGACAGATTCTAATCCTGTCTTGGCCACTCATCAGCTATGTGGCTTTGTGTGAATCACTTCGTCTTCTTTAGACCTCAGAGATCATTTAATGTTAGGATTTAGAATTACTTATTAGTCTGATCCAATCCCTTAATTTTTCTGATGACAAAAACTACTTCTCTAGAGAGGAGGGCAAGTGACTTGCTCGAGATCACAAGCCTTTCATTTATCAAAAAGGAAATAAAGGTCTCTTTCAGTTCTAACTTTCTATGAGTTTTTAAATTAAGTAGCCCTCCCCAAAGGCAGCTTTATGTTGTATGAGCATGTTCTTTTATATGATGCTCAGCCTTTAACTTTTCCTTACCCAGATACAGACCAAAAGTCTGTGCTTTGACATGGAGTCACTGAGCATGTCATTGATTTCATATACAGAGTGGATTCAATTTGAGAGATTTTTTGTTGTCTGTTGTTTTTTTATCTGTGATGTAGAGAAACGAGTACTAATTTTGGTGTTGGGAAAGACCCAAGTTCAAATTTTGACTCTGTCATTTAAAATGGTGGCCCAATAGTACATGGATCTGGGTTCAAATCTCAACTGTCACTAATTATCAGCATGATCTGGGACAAATCACTTAACTTCTCTCAGCTTCAATTTCCTCATTTGTAAAATAAGGGGGATTGGGGTAGATGACCTCTCAGGTTCCCTTTAGCTCTAAACATATCATCTGTGATCTATGGTTCTTCATCAGGCCTAGAGATAAGAGGTTCTGGATTCAAAATTGGCCTCAGATACTTCCCAGCTATATAAACCTGGGCAAGCCATAACTCCTATTGCCTAGCCTTTACCAGTCTTCTCTTTGGAACTAATACACAGTATTGATCCTAAGACAGAAAGTTGAGAGAGAGAGAGAGAGAGAGAGAGAGAGAGAGAGAGAGAGAGAGAGAGCAAGCATTGGGTCCAAATCCTTCATGTTACAGAAGAGCAAACTGAGGGTCCTACAAGAGAGGAAGTTGCTTGTCTAAGGTCTCTCTCATATATAAGTGAAGGAAGTAGGATTTGAATTCAGGTTCTCTTACTCCAAATGTACAATACTTTGCCCAGTGTCATTCCTTAGTGCATAGAGTTCTTTACAAAGCATCAGTCCAGGCATCATCCTACTTTCATTTCCATCCTACTTTCCACCAAATCCATATATAAATTCATCCTGTAGGCATCAGCCTTTCCTTCACTCCATGTCACAGAGCAGACACAAATATACATCCTAAAAAACAGCCATTCTTTTACACGCACACCATTGAATACATGTGAGCGTGAGCATGCACACACACATTCACACACATATACACACCAGACATGCGTGCATATTTTTATTGCAGTGGTTAGGAACATGAACAACGTTTCTACTAGCACTCAGCGCTGGCGATTTATGAACCTGGTCTGTTTGAGCAAAAGGGGAGGGGGGCTGTTGGAGCTTGAGGAGGGAAGAGGTTAGAAGGTGCTGGAGAAAGGATGGGAGAGAAAATGGCCTATAAATTGTTTGCCTTGATTTATACAGGACTCCATTTACAAGCCATTTGTTTGAGAGCTTCACTCACTCATTAGACCTCTCTCTCTCTCTCTCTCTCTCTCTCTCTCTCTCTCTCTCTCTCTCCCTCTTCTCTCTTTTTCTCCTCCTTCTTCTCTCCTTCCTCTCTTTCTCTATCTGTTTTCTCTCTCTATCTTTTTCTCCCTTCACTTTTTCTCTTCCCTGCTCTCTTTGTCTTTCTTTGACTCTGTCTCTCAGAATTTCTCTCTGTCTCTGTCTCCCTCGGCTAGTTTCTAGCATTCCTTTCATTTTTCTTCTTTTCATCTTTGTCTATTTCATTCCATCTGTGTACCTCTATGGCTTTCTCCATCTCTCTGTTACTCCCCCTCTTTTGGACTTTCTGATTTTGCCTCTCTTTCTTCTCTTTGTCTTTCTGGGCTGCTCCCCATCTCTATCTCTTTCTCCATCAGCCTATCTCTTCTCTTCCTGCCTCTCTTTTTCTTCATCCTTATCTCTCTCTCCTTTTGTCTGTATCTTTCCTTCCCTGTGTCTAGATAGCTTCTTCTCTGTCTCTTTTTCTTCACGTCTGTCTCGGCTTCTCTCTTTCTCTCTGTCACTGTCTCTGTCTCTCTGGTCCTGAGTAAGGCCAGCTGGAAGGAGACAGCGATCAGAGTTCAGTTGGTGCAGACAGAACTAAAGTAAACAGACTTGGTCATTGAGCAGGCAGTTAGTAGCCTTTGGACAGATGAGCAGAGCTGGTGGAGGACCACACACACAAAGCCCCTCCAGACCACACAGGGACCAGACTGCCCTAATTCTGCATTCGCACACACGAGCACATACCTACATATGACACTCCTCCTCCTCCCCTTACCAGGGGGCCCAGATGCCTCTGGGCCAGAGGGCTTTGGGAGCAGCCTGCCTCTCAGCCCCACCGCTGGAAATATTTCCTGCCTGTCACAAACCCCTCTAGCCCACTGCTCCTCCATGGCTCCCTTCTGTGCCACAATGAGTGGAACTCCAGTGCCAGGCCCATGGAAAGCCGTGGCCTGGGTCAAGCTGCACATTCCTCTGGAGACAACCCATCCTGAAAAGTGCCACTGTTTCCCGCCACCGCTAATGAAGTGATCTCTTCCACTCGGTTCAAAGGAAACTCAGACCTTTCGGCAAGGATCTGGCTGCAGATCTTTCCCAAGGCACAGCTCAGCATCCAAAGGCCTGCCATATTCTAATGTGGTCACATTCCCTGGGAGCAAATGTCAGCCCAAAGGGAAAAGGGTCCAGGAAAACCTTTTAATGCGCTCCAATCCTCACACTCTCATAAAAACAAGTTCTGTCCATTCTCTCCCACCCTTTCCTTCAACTGGACAGCCCAGCAGGGCTCGTCATCTAGCTGGAAAGATTTAATTAGCCATTGTTCCTCGGACACGGCTCCGGGTCCCTTTTCAAGTGTGTGCCAGGACAGAGCCCCCACCCCATGGGAGATATTTGCTTTCCATCGGGGGCTTCAGTGGTTCCCATCCTTTGCCCCCAACCAAACAGCCAGAGAGTCTCATAAAGGATTTCAAGGGGCCCCGCCATGCTTTCTCTTCTTCCCTCCAAGCCTCATTAATGAGGGGTTGATCAGATAGCATCCTTCCCTCCTGACCAAAGTTGGGGGGGAGGCAGCTGTTTTTGGCTGGGGGCCCAAGGCTGGGAAATCAAGCCCACACCTCAGCTCCCCCTTCTCCGACTCCTACGAGTTGATGCTCTTATCATATAAAGAAGTTGTCTCCTGGGCGACAGGAGGTCAGCGTGAGGAGACAACTCTCAATCACTGTGACACCCCCAGACTACTGCTCAGACTGGGAGTCGGCCTCCCTCCGCTAGCCCCTCACCAGCTGCAGGGGCTCAGCTCACAGCAGGGCGTGTGGCTGACTCGGGGCCATACATCTTCATTAGGCTGGTTTATTTGGGGAGGTGAGCAATGGGGGGCTGTCATGGTGGAGAGAAGGCTTGATCTATGAGGAGGTTTTCTTTGAAAACCTCCTTCCAGTGACGTTTACCCTGATGGAAAGACGGAAGCCTAACCGGCCACTCTGGCTGCCCAAACAGCTTTGTTCCCATAAAGGGGGGCCATCCCTATGCTCCTGGGGTACCAGGGACTGATGCCATCTCTTATTTCCACTCTTTGGACTATGATGTCATATTTCTCATCTTTCTCGATGAGATCCAGATAGAAACAGTCCTGGGACAAAGCCCTGGCGTGCTGCTCTGCTTTGATATGTCATGTTCTTTAGACTATTTGCACAGGTGAAGAAGATAACTGCTTTAATAAAAGCATTAGGATATGGCCTCAGACACTTCCCAGCTGTGTGACCCTGGGCAAGTCACTTGACCCCCATTGCCTACCCTTACCACTCTTCCACCTATGAGTCAATGCACAGAAGTTAAGGGTTTAAAATTAAAAAAAAAAAAGCATTAGGGTATAAGCTCATCTAATTATTTTTATTTTACCATGAAATAATTTAATTTGTATTATATGTAAAATTTTAATTTGCATTATATATTATATTAATGTTATTATAAACATCACATGTTTATTATATATATAATTTTATTGTCATGTAATAATTTAATAAGTAAAATGAGTAAATAAAATATAAAATAGTAGTAAATAAAATATAAAACATAAATAAAATAAAATCATATCTCTTTGAAAAAGTTAAGTAATATTTTATTTTTCCCAATTACATATAAAAACAATTTTAACATTCGCTTTGTAACATTCTGACTTCCCAGATCTCTCCCTCCCTCTCTCCTTTCTCTCCTTCCTCCCTGAAACAGGAAGCAATTTGATATGGGTTGTACCCGTGCTATCATGAAAAACATATTTCCATAAAGAAAATATCCCTATGGCATTTAGCAGCTCTTTCTTCTGAGTGCTGGTAGTTTAAGAATGATTGTTCTGATTTACTGGTCATAATTAGTGATATTAAGATAGTACTTTAATAGCCTTGTGCGGTACTGGTTTAAGAATTTTTATCCCAATTTACTGATAATAATTCATAATACTAATGTGGTGCTTTAAAGTTTACAGAACTGTACATATCTTATCTTACTTGGTCTTCCCAAAACCCTCTGATCTTCTGCAGGCATTATTAGCACTTCCATTTTTCAGAAGAGGAGACTAAGGGGGCAGCTGGGCAGCTCTGTGAATTGAGGGTCAGGACTAGAGACTGGAAGTCCTAGGTTCAAATCTGGCCTCAAACACTTCCTAGCTGTGTGATGTGGATTTTACAATTAATATTTGATAACCCCGAAGTATAATATTTATAAAGATTTATTAACATTTAACTAGAGAGCTAGAGAACACAGGGAACATTCCCCACTTACCTCACATGGAAGAGAGAACGAGGGCAACAAAGACAGGTCACCACTCAATTCACGTGAAAGAGAGAGGGCATGGCAGAGCAAACCCAAACCATATACAGACCGTGTAACCACGCACCTATACCAAAGGCAAAAGGAATTGTGGGTAATACAAAAAGGAATTTTGGGCAATGCAGTTCCAGAGGTTCAAGATTTTCTAACTATACAGTGACCTTGGACAAGTCACTTAACCCCATTGTCTCGCCCTTATCACTCTTCTGCCTTGGAACCAATACAGAGAATATTGATTCTAAGGTGGAAGATGAGGGTTCAAAAAAAAAAAAGAGAGGATCCTGAGGGTCAGATCATTTAGGGATTTGTACATGATCACACAAGTAATAAGAGTCAGGGCTAGGGTTTAAAGCCAAGTCTTGGTTGACTTTTGGGCACTCTCTTCGATCCACCTTCCTGCCTCTCACAGGGAAACAGAATCAGGGAGAAGCAAGATGGATTTGCCCATAGCCAGCACCATTGATTCTTTGCTACTATTTCTTTGAAAATAACATTGAATGAGAATGCCTGTGTCCGATGTCTCAAACCAACGTGCTTCCATCTATCCTCCATCCATCTAGGTGCCTCCCACTCTTCAGAGTCCAATTCGGTTCCCACCAGCCAGCCGCCACTGACAAAGCCATTTGGGCTTCCTTTCCTCTACAGTACCACAGTGTTTGCCATTAGTGCAGTGCTCAGTGTTCTGTATCATGTGTTGTTTACGACACCGAAATCTTGCCTCATCAATTGAATCATGAGCTCGTGGAATGCAAAGTCCGTGTCTTCTGTGTCTCTGCACTCCTGTGGTACCGCATAGAGCCCCTTGAGCTCACATGCAGAGTGCCAAGGAAATGTGTACTGAGGGGTCAATGGATTTTCACACTCGGCTTCCCTGTATTTGAACCTTAGCCTTTACGTTTCTGGGTCTAAACTTGACCTGTTCTTGGAGCTCATTCAGCCCTGATTGTCCACCGGGGAGGCATTATCATCGACTTCTGAGGGAAGCCCTCCATGATTTTACTTGTGAAAAGTCGGAATCTACTTCTGACCTATTCACGCAATCACAGAGAGCCCACCAGACACCTCTTCTGAATCAATGGAAAGGATAAACTAGATTTGAAGAGATTCTTAATAATGAGAGGATTCTAGTGCTTGAACCATTGGAAACAAGCAAATGATGCCATATAGGGAACATTTCATGATTGGCTGAATCATTTATACTTCTGAGTGTTGAAGAATGTTTGTTCCCTTAAAGGAGAAAGATTCCTTCTTTTCCATAATAATATCACTTTGATATTCGTATATCAAAATGATATTATTATGAATGCTCTACTTAATCCAGCAGCGAACTCAGTCTAAGGGTGGAAGAGTCCCAGTTTGGAGGATTCCATCTTGAGAGGGAATCTTGAAAGGAAGACAGGAGACACTTGGGAGAACTCCCCTCCCCACTCTGGCGAAGGGGCAGAGAGACAGAACTTTATCTTCTCTCTGATGGTCTAAAGCAAGAAGAGTTAGTTACAACCAGAAAAACTGGGAAGGGAGAATAATTAGCTGAACCAATATCAAATGTCAGAGCAAAGTAATAACAAAGTAACAGCTTCAAAGAATTCTTTATACTGGTCATAAAGACAGTTAAGACATTGGATCAGGACTGGACCTCAGGGGTCATCTATTCCAATCTGAACATTTTGTAGATGAGGAAATTGAAACCCACAAGTTTGGTGTTTTTCACAAGGTCAAGCAAGTAAGAAAACTTCAGATTCAGAATTTGCACCCAAGTCTCTTGACTCCAGAACTAGTGATTTTGCTACTGTCACCTTGTCATCCTCCTGTGAGGGACAATAGAATTATTTCATTCATATGAACTGGAAGACACCTTTGGGTGACTTCCCAGTCCAACCATCTCATCAATGAAGGGTCAGTGACTTGACCAAAGGCTCCATAGCCCAAGCCATGGTAAAGTTGGGAGGAAAACTCAGGTCTCTTTGCTTACCAATCCTGTCCCTTTCCCATAGTACCACATTGTCACAAGTCATATATCTACCTGTTTCCCAGGAGGAATAGCATAGCAGAAAGAAGGCTAGATTTGCAGTCAGATGAGCTAGATTTGAATCTGGGTTCTGACACTTACTAGTTGTATGATCTTGGGCAAGTCTTTTCACTTTTCTTGGTCTCTTTGTTTTATTTTTTTTTCTTCAGAACATTACAGACACCACATAGGATGAGCATTTTCACTTATAAATTAGAACAGGAAGGAGTAATATCTGAAAGGCCATAATTTTCCATTATATACAACTTATTTTTTTCTTTCTAAGAAGGAAAAAAAGAATATATAGCAAGAGAGCCAGGTGGCTCAGGAGATAGAGTGCCAGACCTAGAGACAGGAGGTTCTGTGTACAAATCTGACCTCAGACACTTCCTAGCTGTGTGACTCTGAGTAAGTCACTTAACCCCAGTTGCCTAGCCCTTACTGATCTTCTGCCTTGAAACCAATATTTAGTATCAAGTCTAAAACTGAGGGTAAGAGTTTTAAAAAATAAAAAAATATATAACAAATTCATCATATTGTTATCAAAGGGAGGCTGGTTCTCTGCATCTTCCCCTAACCTATTTGTTTCCAAGCTTTGTTAACTTTTCTTTCTTTTCTTCCTTTTTTGCTTCATTTCTTTTTGTTTTTATTTTGAGACCTAAAATTGAAGATAAGAAAAACTAAAATTCTCCTATTGAAAATTTGTAGTCCAGCAAAACAAATCCTCATATCATTCATGTCCAAAAAATCTTTGGTTCATTCTGCACATCGAGTTCATTCATTCTCTCTCAGTTAGGAGGTGGGTTACATGATTTGCCAGTGTTCTTCTGGGATCATGGTTGGTCACTGAACTGATGATTCTTTCCTACTTATTTTTCTTTACACTGGTGTGGTCAAACCAAAAGAGAAATGGACCCTGGAAACAGATCCCTGATGCTGCATATTAATTTTTAAAACCTCAAAACATAATTTATGTGATATTGTATTTTTATTTATGATTGAAACATTTCATAATTACATTTTAATCTAGTTGGGAACCACACTCTGGAGTTTTGTGATTGACTTGGTCCTGCTGGGAGTCTGACACCTTTGACTAACATTGTTGTTAAAACATAAATTGTTCTCCTAACTATCCATTTCATTCTCCATTGATTCATGCACATCTTCCCAGATTTCTCTGAAACAATTCTTATGATATAACAATATTCCATTATATTTATAATTTATTCAACCATTCCCTAATAATTGGAAACTATTGGTTTCTAGTTCATTGCTGCTAAAAAATAAAGAGCTGCTATAAATACTTTTTGCTCACATAAGACATTTTCTTTTTTCTTTGATTCCTTTGGAAATAGAGACCTAATAGTGGTGAAATGACAGTTTAATCAGTCATTTAGTCAGTAAGCATTTATTAAACACCTACTAAGCTGGTGAAATGGCATAAATAGCTTAATCAGTCATTTAGTCAATAAACATTTATTAAACACCTACTGAGCTGGTGAAATGGCATAAATAGCTTAATCAGTCATTTAGTCAATAAACATTTATTAAACACCTACTAAACTGGGGATACAAAGAAAAAAAAAAAGGACAAGTCCTTGATCCCAAGAAATTTACAGTCTAGTCAAGGAAGCAACACATAAGCAATTATTTACAAAAAGAAAAAAAAAACTAAACTAAAAAAAATGAAACTGGAGTTTCCAAATTGCTTTCTAGAATGGCTGGACCAGTCCACAGCTCCACCAGCAGTATGTTATTGTGCCTGTTTTCCTGTAGTCTCTCCAACAATTATCATGATTTTTTTTGTTTTGTTTTGCCTTTTTTTTTCTTTAAATCATTTGCTTGGGTTCCGTTTCCTCATATGTAAAATGAGGGTATTGGACTGAATGATCTCTTAAGATCCTTTCTGCCTGCAAATTGATTAGCCCCAGCGGATGGGTACATTATCAGTAATTTGGTTCAAGTTTTGCATCTCTCCATTCTCGATGGCCATTTTTAGAAAAAGAGAATTACTTCTGATGTCCCAGAAATGTTGATCTGTCAATCAAAAACAGCGGAGGATCTCCGAGATCCATTTGAAACGGGGCTCCCTCCGCCTAAGGGAGCCTTTGAAACCTGACAGGTTCGGAATGGAATTCTTCTCTGGCCATCCAGATGTTTGGCGTTGTGTAGCCCCAGCCCCTGGATGGTGGAATGTACCAGGCCGTTAAACAGATTTCGGCATTCACTCCGGCAAGGATGGAGAAGTTACGCCGCCCTGTCAGGGCTTAAGCATAACACAGACCCCCTTTTTCCCATTGCCCCACCGTTCGATTCCTGCTGAGAAACACGAAGGTCGTAACCTTTAGGTTTCCAGAGCTGCCCTTTCCACACCATGGGGAAATCTGACAACAGACTTATTATTTATGCTGCTTAATGCAATCCAGAGGTTATCGCCGTGGCTTGCAGTGGGAGCTTGGGGGGAGGAGGAAGAGAGGGGCTGCTCTAAAGAAACCAGAGAGCAGCTTCTGGACGGAGGAAGACAGAAAATAGATCTGTTGACGGAATGTCGAATATTCCTCCCAGGGATGGCTGTGGCTGTCTTGTGGGGAGGACGAGAGGGGTTCAGTCCTATCAGCGAGTGTTTACTAGGCACCTACCGTGTTCCAGGAATATTTTCACAACCTTCGGCATAATGCCTTGAACACAATAAAAGTTCAATACCGACATACCTCAGAGATATTACCGATGGGTTCCAGACCACCGCAATAAAGTCGGGATCTTGCTAAAGCGAGTCTCGTGGATTTTTTTTTTTTTTGGTTTCTCAATGTTTATAAAAGTTGGGGTTACACTATACTGCAGTCTAGTAAGCATTCAATAGCTTTATGTCTAATAGAACAATGGAAATCATTCCATTTTAACAGATCTAATTGCTAAAAAGTGCTAACAATCATCTGAGTCTTCAGTAAGCTGGTGGAAATGCTTGCCTTGATTTTGATGGCTGCTGCCTAATCAGGGTGAAGGTTTTAGTGGCTGTGGCAATTTCTTAAAGTAAAAAAATAATAATGGACTTCATCGAGGATCACCTCTTCCTTTCACTTGAACCCCGAGAGACTATTGAAGAGTAATTGATTGCAGTATTGTTGTATCTCAGGGAATAGGATGGTCACAGGACAGGGACATGGGGTTGGTGGAGCAGCCAGAAAACACACAGGTGACATTTATCAATTAATTTTGCTGTATTATATAGACACAGTTCATGGTGTCCCAAAGCATCAAAGATTGCTGTTCACAGATATAATAATATATAACAAATATAATAATAATGATGACAATTTTGAAACATTGCAAGAAATAACAAAATCAGCAAAATGTGATACAGGAGATGCTATGTGAATATAAGCTGTTAGAAAAATGGAGCTGATAGACTTAATGTGATACAGGATTGCCACAAACTTTAAATATGTAAAAATTAAAAACCATGTGGCACGGCCTCAGACACTTCCCAGCTGTGTGACCCTGGGCAAGTCACTTGACCCCCATTGCCCACCCTTACCACTCTTCCACCTATAAGTCAATACACAGAAGTTAAGGGTTTAAAAAATAAAAAAAAAGAATTAAAAAAAAAGCATGTGGCAATATCTGCAAAGCACAGAAAAGCAAAATGCAATCAAATGTACAGAATGAGATATGCTTGTAGATATTTTTGAAGAGAGCCTCAAAGTGAGAGTCAGAAAGTGGGTTTTAATCCTAGCTCTAACTAGCTAAGTGACTTTGGACAAGTCACTTGTACACTCTTGGTTTCAGTTTCTTATTCTAAAAAATGAAAATATTATAGTAGATAATCCCTAACAGTTCCTTGCAATTCTAACTTTCTATGTTTTAATCAAACGGCATTTTAAGCCCTGACATTCTGTATTCTAAGGTCCTTTGTAGCCCTAACATTCTGTGTTTTAAGGGCTTCAAGCTTTGACATTCTATGTTATAAGGTCCCTCCCCACTCTGGAATTCTCTGTTGTAAGGGTGTTTCCTAGTTATAATAGCCTCTGTTTTAAGGGTCCTTCTAGATCTGATAAAGTATGTTCTAAAGCTCCTTCTCTGTACTGATCCCAGGTTATTTTGATCTCTGACATTCTATATTCTAAGGTTGATTCCAATTATGACACTAAATGTTCTATGGCCTTCTCTACATTTTACAATTCTAAGGTTTCTTCTATTTCTAACACTATTCTAACTTTATTCCCTAGTTATGAAAAAAATTCTGGGATTCTAAATCCCCCACTAAGATCCTTTCCAGATCTGACATTCCTTACTCTAAGTCTCCCTCTGGCATTCTCTGGTCTAAAAGTCTTGCTTAAGATGACTTCTGTTTTAAGTTCCATTTCAGATATTCTATCTTCTAAGACCAGTCCCTGCTCTGGCATCCTTCTGTTCTAAGGACTTGCAGATTCATGGCTGTGTCTATTCTAAGGTTCCATCTAGATATGGCATTCAATGTTCTAGAGTTCCTTCTAGATCTGGCATTCTATGTTCTAAAGATCTTTTTCAGTTATCATAGTCTCTGTTCCAAGGTCCCATTCAGCTATGACATTCAGTGTTTTAGAGTCCCTTCTATTTCTGACATTCTATATTCTAAAGCCTCTCCTGACTTCATTAAACTTTCTGGTTTAGTAGTCTTATAGTTATGATGAACTCTATTTTAAGGTCCTTTTCATACCTGACGTTCTAAATTTTAAGATTTTTCCCCACTCTGGAATTCTCTCTTCTAAAGATCTCTCCAGTTATTACAGTCTCTGTTCTAAACTTCCTTTCAGGTGTGACATCTTCTATTTTGAGGATTTTTCCCCCAGTGAATGTTAGTTTCTGTTCTAGGGTCCCTTTCAGGTCTGATACTCAATATTCTAGGATCCCTTCAATATCTGACATCTTTTTAGAGTCCTTTTTAGCCCTGACATTCTTTGTTCTAAGGATCTTTCCCATTTATGATCATCTCTATTCTAAAGTACCTTTCAGCTCTGATATTCTACATATTAGGATGCCTTCCAGAACTCACATCCTCTGTTCTAAGGATCTTTCCTAGTTGTGGTCATTTCTGGTCTAGCGTCCTTTTTATTTCTGACTTTCCACATTCCAGGGTCCCTTCCAGAACTTACATCTTATGTTCTAAGGATCTTTCCTAGTTGTGTTCATTTCTGGTCTAGCGTCCATTTTATCTCTAACATTCTGCATTCCAGGGTCCCTTCCAGAACTTACATCTTATGTTCTAAGGATCTTTCCTAGTTTTGTTCATTTCTGGCGTAGGGTCCTTTTTATCTCTGACTTTCTACATTCCAGGGTCCCTTCCAGAACTTACATCTAATCTTCTAAGGATCTTTCCTAGTTGTGCTCATTTCTGGTCTAGGGTCCTTTTTATCTCTGACATTCTACATTCCAGGGACCCTTCCAGAACTTACTTCTTATGTTCTAAGGATCTTTCCTAGTTGTGCTCATTTCTGGTCTAGGGTCCTTTTTATCTCTGACTTTCTACATTCCAGGGTCCCTTCTAGAATTTACTTCTTATGTTCTAAGGATCTTTCCTAGTTGTGCTCATTTCTGATCTAGGGTCCTTTTCATCTCTGACATTCTACATTCCAGGGTCCCTTCTAGAACTTACTTCTTATGTTCTAAGGATCTTTCCTAGTTGTGCTCATTTCTGGTCTAGGGTCCTTTTTATCTCTGACTTTCTACATTCCAGGGTCCCTTCTAGAATTTACTTCTTATGTTCTAAGGATCTTTCCTAGTTGTGCTCATTTCTGATCTAGGGTCCTTTTCATCTCTGACATTCTACATTCCAGGGTCCCTTCTAGAACTTACTTCTTATGTTCTAAGGATCTTTCCTGGTTGTGTTCATTTCTGGTATAGGGTCCTTTTTATTTCTGACGTTCTGTATTCCAGGGTCCTTTCCAGAACTTACATCCTATGTTCTATAGATCTTTCCTAGTTGTGTTCATTTCTGGTCTAGGGTCCTTTTTATCTCTGACTTTCTACATTCCAGGGTCCCTTCCAGAACTTACATCTTATGTTCTAAAGATCTTTCCTAGTTGTGCTGATTTCTGGTCTAGGGTCCTTTTTATTTCTTACTTTCTGTATTCCAGGGTCCTTTCCAGAACTTACATCTCATATTCTAAGGATCTTTCCTAGTTGTGTTCATTTCTGGTATAGGGTAATTTTTATTTCTTACTTTCTGTATTCCAGGGTCCTTTCCAGAACTTACTTCTTATGTTCTAAGGATCTTTCCTAGTTGTGCTGATTTGTGGTCTAGGGTCCTTTTTATCTCTGACATTCTACATCCAAGGGTCCCTTCTAGAACTTACTTCTTATGTTCTAAGGATCTTTCCTAGTTGTGCTCATTTTTGATCTAGGGTCCTTTTTATCTCTGACTTTCTACATTCCAGGGTCCCTTCAAGAATTTACTTCTTATGTTCTAAGGATCTTTCCTAGTTGTGCTCATTTCTGATCTAGGGTCCTTTTTATCTCTGACTTTCTACATTCCAGGGTCCCTTCTAGAACTTACTTCTTATGTTCTAAGGATCTTTCCTAATTTTGTTCATTTACGTTCTAGGGTCCTTGTATCTCTGACTTTCTACATTCCAGGGTCCCTTCCAAATCTGGCTTTCTCTGTTCTAAGGACCCCACTGGTTCTATCATTCTCTGTTCTAAAGAATTTCCCCAGTTCTGATGGACTGTGCTCCAAAGTCCCTCCCAGGTCATTTCATAAGGTTTTCCCCTGCACTAATACTCTTTGGCTCTCTGAGGTTCTCTTTATTTCCCAGGAAGTCATGTCTGTGGAAAGAGGGAGGCCCGTTCCACAGTGAGGTGTAAGCACATTGTGCATGTTACACATGCCAAAGCTTCATATTCTCTGTCAGCTTCCTGTTTATTTCTTAGGAAACATCAGGAGTTCAGTGAGATCTGTAAGGAGCTCTGTGGTCTGTATCCTGGATGCCAAAGGAATTATCCTTCCATCAGCTAAAGTATGTGAGGGTTTTCCCATTGTCTGTCTGTCATTTGGTGTCATTAAACATCTCCCCTTTGGAATCTCTTCATATTGGTGGTTGGGCAGAGCGGAAGAGATCCTGTTTAGGGCTTACATTTTCTTGTTTGTTTTGTTCTTCGTTCCAGACCCTTGATTTCATCAGCATAGAGAAATTCTGGCATTGGATTCCTTTTGCTGGTGCAGATCAGCTTCTCATCTCCTATGAAGAGTTGTCAAGGGTTTCCCTGATGTAGGGAAGGGTTAAATGACTTGCTCACTGTCAAATAGCCTGTATGTACTGGAAGGACTCAAACTCAAGTCTTCCTGACTTTAAGACCCAGGCTGCCTCTCAGTACTAAAGTTTCAGAAATCAGAACTAAAAACAATTGGCCCAATGGCATATGGAGAAGAGCAACCAAGCTTATTGAAGATTTTTTTATGAATTGTTTTCTAAGTGTCTATTTTGAATTAAAGCACCATATTTTCCTATTGAAAAAAAAGCCACAGCCACAGCTCATTGGCAACCTCTGGACAAAAGATGGCTTTGCAACCCACCTATCTTTATTGAATATTATAGGATTTTAAGCTAGAAGGGAATGTAGAGGGTATATTAGTCATTATTTAAGCCTTTGTTCTTGTCCCCTCGCCCCAGTGGATGGGCCCTAAACTCGGGCTTCTAACAGCTGAGTTCCATTCCTGACTTAGTGCTACAAATGAGCTTTATGGCCTTGGACAATTAACTTAACCCCTCTGGGACCTCAGTTTCCTCATTTGTAAAATAGGCATAATTATACTCATACCCTCATACCTATTTCAAAGTACTGCTGTTATGAGATAATGTTATCTCACAATAATAATATTTTGTAACCATAAACAATATTTTGTAACCAAAAGAGAAAGGTAGCCTCACATAAAAGATAAAGGTCTGGCTTGGGTGTGAAGAAAAACATGCTGATCTATATTGGCAACAATGGTATTGAACAGCAAGGTGGCACCACAGTGAATAGAGTGTCAAGCCTAGAGCCAGGAAGACTCACCATCCTGGC